>NC_062534.1:7669781-8025452 GCF_022655615.1 Tachysurus fulvidraco
CTGCACTTGTGGCTTTAAATTGTGCCTTGTGCCAGACAGGAGTAGTTTAAATGCATTGGAACATGGAGCCCTATAAGCTTAATTAACAGACAGATCACATGCTGTAAATCTGCTGATGAATCGCACTTTTATGGCAGAAGGGTGAGAGGACAGGGCTCTGGGGTCCTGGGAAGTTCAAATAAGAGCACAATCATCTGATCAATCAGTCAATATTCATTTGGGGCAGCACCTTTCAGAGAGAACAATCGCTTCACACTACAGTAAATACAAACATCTGCAAAGTTGAAATTGCTCATGATATTAACATACACAATAATCACCAAATAAGACAACAAACTGTGCAACAACCACATAAAATATATGGTTTAGTCCCGGGCTAGTTCCAGTGCTGTGGTCGAAGAGCAACAGCATCTTTTATTAAGATCTTACAAAAATTCTGCTACAAATGACAAATTATACAAACCCAGGTCGATGATTTTGGCCATACCTACCTTACAATTTTTAAGGACACCCACATTCCTTTATATAAGTTCTTTATAATTATGTGTATTTTATTACTTTGCTTTTAATTATAGCACATTCGTGGCACTTGAAGAAGTTATACACAGTGAAGATAAACTGTATATAACAGAGTGATAAATGCAAATTTGATAACCACAGTAGTATGTGGGCCTGAAAATCAGTTATGTGGAATCATTTATACATATCAACTGAATAGCTCATAAAAGTGTACCATCATACTGACATATTCAATGATTCTTAATGAATCTGATTAATAAAGCTCCAAGAAAGCAAGCTGTGGTTAGGTAGTATTTAACACTTACATTAACAACAATTTATATAAAAATGGAAATTAGACCTTTTATTTAAAGGTGTATTTATAAAAAGGTTGACTTAGGTGACAGTAAAAAAACCCTCTCGCATCCCTTTAATCTTAACAATTGAATTTCACTTTTATTGTGTTTATTCAACTAAAACAACAACGAGGTGTTGTTTTTATTTGCTCAGTGGGCTACCAAAGCTGGTTAGATTTAAAAGTGACATTGAATTTGAACCTAGCCAGAAATCAGTGAATGAATTGTACTCATAAGAGCATAACTAACACTAAAGTTTCATTTTTTTTTCCAGCCAGTGAGTCTGTTTACTGCCTGTGTGTAATGGCTGCCTTAAGAACTGAACACACTTTAGAAACTAATGCATGTATACAATGTCATGTGAAAATACATTAATGTCAGTTTTGTATACACAATGCCTCTACACAAGTATACTGTACTCCTGTGCTGGGTGTAATTAATAGTCTCCGATCTGATCCCGCACAGTAATCAGCTCATCTGACAAACAGTTCCCAAGTTCCCATGTCCACGTCAAATTCAATCAAGACACGGAAATGTTCTGACTGTAAGCTTTAGCATAGATAATTAAGACAAGATGTTCTCCTCTCAAGCAATTATATAATATTCTGAACTGGGAAATTACATCTTCGTCAGTCATCTACTTTCCAGTTAGTAAATCATTTTATTAATTACGTTACTTAGAGCATACTACAACCAGCATTTCTCCATATTACATAATTACATTATCTAATTATTTTGTTTTTATGATAATTCTTTTATGTGTCTGCATGTGATTCAACTGTGCCATTTTAAGGTAAGGTATCACTCTTTTTTATTTCATATTATTATTATATGAAAATCACTACATTTTAAGTACAGTACATTTGTAACAAGTGTTCATTAGATACATGATATGACTGCATAAAGGAAAAGACCAATAAATTCATGTTAATCACCAGTGGTTTGTGATTACTGGCCTTATTTATGGTTCTGTTGCCCTTCACAGGTTTTCATTGCTTTGTTAATTGAGATCATCCCATTAAGAGCCTAATTAACAATTAACATAAACATAATTAGTGAGCAGTGACATTTCACTTCTTACATTGTTGAAATCTTTTAAAAATTGCCCTTGGAGAAATTCTGTCACACTTGCATAATGGCAACACTTTGTCACAGCAGGACAGTGACAGTCTGCACTGTGCCTGGCGACACTGTGAACTGTGATGGAGCTGTCACTGAGCCCAAAAGAACAATGCTCACCAGCTCATACAAGCATCTGCTACAGCATAATAATACTCACAAACTAACACAAATCTAAGGAGCAGCATGAAACAAGTGTATGATACTTTATACAACTGCAATGACCCTATGTTCTTAAAACTATAGAGACTGTATACACAGGCCATTAAACATCCAATAGTGCAGAACATAAAGGTATTCCAGTATATGATTTGTTCTCTTGTTTCCTTTTCATTTCAAAGTTATATATGACAAAGACAAATATGTCAAAAGTGATATAACTTCAGATTTATGTTTTATGATATACTTCATGTCTCAAAAGCTTATTGCAAACTTCTTTCATAAGTTAATACATTTGGATTCATGGATGACTGGATTATAAATGATCTGCAAAAAATTGTTTTGGTTATCAGTTATGTTATAGCAGCTATAAATGTCACTCCTTCTTCAGGTTGTCTTATGCTAACAAGTTAATTAGACAAAAAAACACTGTTTGTCATGTTGCATAGTTGCATGTCCTAAAGACTTTGCCATAAGAGAAAACTTCAAGTTGCAGTTTTATCTGCTACAAAGTGACACTAAAGACTACTTATAAAAAGAAATTTATATCAACAAGTACACTTTTTTAATGTTTATTGGAGCGTGTCCTAATCGTGGCCTGTATTATAAGGACTATAAGCATTATAAACATAACTTACTGTCAGAGCTGCTGTTATAAATAATTAATCAACTTTTGACCAATCAGAATCAAGAACTCAACAGCACTGTGCTATCAAATGAAATTACAGATTATTGTTGCAAAATGACATTTAAGGAATGACTCTCTTCATAAATATTGTACTCTTACAAATGCTTCACCCAACATATTTTGAGACCCACCAACTGCAAGCCTTTCAGGGCAACTAAAATAGCAGGATTAATGATGCTCTCAGACTGTTTTTAAAGCTGCAGTGATGGTAATCAGTATGTAAGGATCTGTGTCAGGCAGAAAACAGTTGCACAAATAAACAAAGTGAAGAGAACCTGACAGCCAGCATTCATATGTTGACAAAAACTGTATCTGCACAAGGTAAACCTTTTGTCTTTAGGACATACAGAAATATGCCTAGACAATAAAATCTGCCAGTGAAGACAAGTAGAAATAGGAAAGTTGTGTAGTCCAAAATAAAGCCTGACTGTCAGAACAGATAAGTGAGTACATTTGGATTAAAGGAGTAGATCTTTCATACCTAAGATTGAGATTTTATACTCAAAACAGAAGCATTGTGGTCATCTTTTTGTCTGCTGTTATTAACATTTCCTTTAGCACTATCTGCCACAACCCCAAAACTACTAGATCCTCCTTCTAAATATGTATATCAAAGCCAGCCTGATATTCGTGGGATGTCTGTGTTCACTCTGATTATATCAAAGTAAAATCTGCAAAGGTAGCCAATTTTGCTAAGCAACATAATAGCCTTTTAGTTTAATTATGTAGCCCATATAGCTACTTCTGTGTAAACTAATTATCCAAAGTAAAACCATGTTTTCTGAAGAAGAAAAAAAATAGGGACTTTTAATGCTGTTTGAACTCACCACCTTCTGATTATTAGTCCCAACTGCAACATAATTAGTGTTCATACAATTTCTTTCAACTTTATTTAGATTAAATTGATGAAAATCTACCATGTTGTCCATGCTTATTCAAAATTGTGCAGTGTTTATGAATACAAGGTGCCATAAGGAGTGTGAAAGTCTGGTATACGCTCTTTCAGTGTATTAGCATTGCATACTCATGTCAATGAACTATCTTTTATTTGAGAGAAAAATTATGTGGTGTGACTGTTGTTGACAACATTACTGCTTAGCTATTTTCCTGCCTTGGCCCCTTCCCATCTGTTGTACACGCACTTTTTTTTCTTGTGGTGTTAGAAATATATGCTCGTAAATTATGACTATAATCACACTTTACTAAGAAAAGCATTGCTAGTGCTTCTTAGCTTTTCTGAGCCATGTTTCCACTTTCAATATTTCTTAAGCAATTAATTTTTTTTTGTCTTGTTGGTTTTTGCCTATACCTTCCTATTGAAGATCCTCTGAAGATCATTGTGTCATCATGTTTTGAATATTTATGCCTGTAGTGACCACAATTCTAGGACAATGGACAAATAAAAATGGACATTTCTATATATGCCACTCCCGAGCTCCCAGTGCTCCGAGTTCCTAGTCTGATCATCTCTTCTTACGGAGCTACTTCGTCAATCCTGATGTTCTACCACTGGTTGAAGAGTCTTGTCGCATGGTACACACTCTGCCGGGGATTTATCTGCATGGTCAGCCACTGACTCCTTGATTGTTGACTGTCATGTCTTCTTTGAACCAATGTTGTGTCAGTTAGCTGTATGGTCTGGTCTTTATCAGCAATCATGTGAAGACATTGGCAGGAAGGAATTGGTGTTGGATCCATGGTGAACTCAGAGTTAGTGCTGACCTATCCAGTTCCTCAGGAGCTCTCGGTTGCACTATTATAAACTGTTGTGGAAAATATTAATTTAATTTTAAACTTTAACTGTATGTATTTATTTACTATTTGTATTTACATAATCTCTTTCTTCTTCTTCTTCTTCTTCTTCTTCTTCTTCTTATTATTATTATTATTATTATTATTATTATTATTATTAATATATATATTAAAATATTTATTTATTTTCTCTCTCTTGTGTTTCTAGACTTCTGTAAAGCTGCTTTGAGACAATGGGAATTGTTCAAATAAAATGAATAAAATACAATAAATAAAATTTGAAATTTCATTTTGAAATAATTTCACTAGTAAATTAGTAAATAGTACTGCCTCTGGTTTCTATTTGTCAGATTGTTAGCACAGTGAAAAGAATGTGCTCAGAGACAGTACTCCATACTGAATGATTGTATTTATTTATTTAAATAGACATCTGTGGCTCTGCCCCTGTAATAAATACCTAATACCAACATTCAGATTTTAATATTATTATTTGTTTTTGTTTTTTTGCATATCACATTTTAGTAGCTCAGTGAATCAAAATCGTTTTTTGTAAATCCAAAGCCAAGAACAAAATAACTCCACAGAGTTCACACAACATACATGTTTAAACCACATGTGGAATTGCTATGAAATTGTTCATGCATAATAGTATAAAACACAAGCAATCACTTATGCAGAATTGCTGAGCAGATGACACCGAGCGAGTTCATTGCAGGTGACAGGATGATGCTGTGTCAATCAGTCTGACTAAACTGTAGCAAAGCTGTTTATCAAACATTGCCTCTGTCTCAGATGGGTATTTTCAACAGTCAGCCATGATTATTATAACGGACAGATTGCGGGGTAGTCTTACAAGTATCTAAGTCTAAATATTTGACTGAAGAACAGATATGCATTATACATTAAATGTTCATTTTTTTCTTCATTTTAACTTTGTAATTTTGATCAAAACCCAGTGACGTAATAGATTTGTTTCAGCATTTGCCGTCTATCCACTGCCTGGCACGCTGCAGTGAATTAAAAGCAAAAATAGTAGGAAATCCACTGTAGCCTACACAGTGGGCAAGTACTTAGTGAGATTGTGTCAATAAGACCAGTAACAGCATCTCCTGCTTCACAGTGGCTCATGTAGAAGGACTGAACATCTTTTCACAGCCTGGAAAGCTTGGTCTCATCTTAAGCTCACTGGAAAATTTCTAATTTCCGTTTGGTGGGTGAGCTGTCTAATTGCTACTTAGTTTCACCAGTCAAGTAATTCAGCCCAATCTCTTAAAAGCAGCCACTAGTAGTTAGGCTTCCATGCCAAAGGCTCGGCTGAACAATACTGACATCTCATCACAGCTCTGCGGCTCCAGGAGAGAAGTGCGAATCAGGGCTCTCTCCTCTTGAATGGGCAAGCAATCTTCAGAAAATTAAGTCTGAAAAGCCAGGGAAGAGCCATGCGATTCATCATGACAGACTCTGTCGGGCAGAGGGCTATTAGAGGAACTCGCGCTGCATGGTTGCCATGTTGTCATCTGTGCAGGGGCTGCATCAGAAACTGATGCGCCTACTAAGCCATGATGGTACCAGACGGCTGGCGTTAACACAAAGTTACGTGCCACCGACAACTACAACTGTCTCATCCGTCAAATTGCCTGGTGAACATCTCTATCTAAAGAAATTGCATAAGAAATGTAGGATACATCCAGTGAGGTTGAGAATTAAATTCACTGTCATGCTAAACATACTGTAAGTGGCTATTTCATAACACAATCTCAACATAGTAACAAAACAATCAAGTTGTATATTTTTTTCTAGAAGCCCAATCATTTTTGAAAAATATTGTTAAACAGTAAATACATAAATACTTTTTCAGGCATTTCTTATGTGTATATCTTTAATCTTTAATTTCTCTTTAATGTTTAAAAATGATCAATTGAATTCTAAAAATATGTTTTTTATTTCCAGTTTATTTCGGTCAGTTCCAGTTTCCATTATTTGCCATTTCTTATTATAAATGTAACTAAGCATTATTAAGTGTTTTTTCCTGTATGAAAGACTGTTTGCTGTTTGCCCAGGTCAAGGTTGTGATCATCTTGTGCAATTCCCAAGACATGACTACAGACTGGATAAACCTGACTATCCTCTGCTTAGCTAAATGAGATTCCTTGCAAAAGATCCACAAATGAACCTCGACTCTTTTAAAACAGCGTATTAGCCTAAATGACCCTCTTTACCTGTAAGGGAGCGTAGCAATCAGAAGGCACTGTGGCGTGGAGTAAGGGCAGGATAAGAGCTGCTTAACAATAGAGGAGCTTTGGCTTAGCTCAGTGGGTTAAAGAGGCCCTGTGAGGAGGAACCTATTGATTTTAATTACACCGAACAGCCCTTGGGGACACAAGGACTTTGGCTGTTTATTTAGCCATTGCTTCTCGCTGTGATTGTACGGGCTGAGATAAAATCAACCTCCTAATTATTACCATAATAAGCTAGAGAAAGGCTGCAGGCCTTGTCCTTTCTATTTAAAGACAAACCAATGAGAAGAATAAAAAGATAGAGTCGTCAAAATAGACTTGAAAAGACAGCTTTTGGGATTTGTTTTAGTCTGCAGACCGCAAACTGTAGAAATGTATTTTGTAAGTATGTTTATGTCTTTAGATGTAAGTTTAATGCTGTTCTTACAGGAGAGGTTTATAATCTGTGAACAAATGTCACTAAACACTACAGATAAGGTGTAAAGTGTGTAAGTGAACACAGGTTGGTTGGTAGGGACCTCATGTCATTGATGCCTCTTGCAGAGTATATCAAGATTTCTGTGCCCTATGACTGGACAAGGTTTATTCCATGGAGGTTCAATTAGATCAAGATCTTATAATAGTATGGTCCAAGGTCAGATTGTGGCTAAGATTGCACAGAGAATGCTGAGCACTAAATTACCCGAATTTGGAGTTACCGAGCATTACCTTGCATTTGCTAGCATTTACAGCTGATTTGATATTATTAAAAGCAAATTGTAAATGCTCAAAATCTTGAAATTAATTACAACACATAGTAACTGACTGGAAAAGTCTGCACTTGTCTTTATATCTACTGAATGAATTAATTAAATTTATGCTAATTTGGTGTAGTTATTCAGTCTACTTTATTGCATGCGATAGCATCACTAGCATCACTCTACAGAATTCTGCAAGCCATATACTCAGTGCCCTCTTTTATCAGAGGATATCCCAGCACTAGCAGAGAACATGACATTTTTTGGATAGTAGCCTCTACCCTTTAAATTCGACAGTGGCAAAAGCAATCCTCTGTTAGACAAGAAGCCCTGTCCTTCAGTTTGAGTCAGCCACCATGCCTAACAGAGTGAAATTGACCTGTATTAAGCCCCCCTCACTCTGGCTAAATTATTTGATCATAGGCCCTGACAGTTGTTTGGGTCAGTAATTGCTTGTTTATTGGGCGAGAGAGAAGCTGGTCAATGGTGGGCTGAGGACAAGCATGGAGGCTAGGAGACAGGTCCTGGACTAACGCTGGTCGCTAGAGATAAGCCATTCAGATGGGCTGCAGGGGCTCTATCTCACAGCTGAGAACTTGGTAATCTGCCCTCTTTTTGCCATAGGCATCTTAACACAGGCGCACACACATACACACTGCAAACAGGCCTGAGAATATTACTGGCCTTACAGCTGACATGTACCTTGTACAATTTGATTATTTTCCACTTGTACAATTACTCTCAAATGTCAATTTCATGGCAGTCAGTTGGAGAGATTACAATTACAGGGCACTGGTCAGACAGTTTTATCCATGTTCCTCTTGTATGGGGATAAGATTCTGTTGAGTTTTAAGCCAACCTGGGTACAGAATAACCGAAGAGCTATTGAACAGCAAACAGTAATTTCAATCTTTGCTTGTTTAATTTACATATGGATTAAAGGAAATTAATATATCACATTGGTAGTGATATGTGCAATAATGAAGTTTGAAACTTTTGAATTTTTAAAGTAAGCCTAATGTTAAAAAAAGTCAGTATTAATAACAGAAATAACATAATCCAGCACACTGGCTAGAACTATACTATACAGCTGAAAGAGAAAGAACAGCAGGCCAGCTGGAGTGATTGGAGTGATACACTGTCCATGTGTTTCATGTAGCGTGAAGCATGATAACCCTTATACTGCACTCTTGCAGTCTAAACCTAGTGATCATAGGACATCAGCTGCATGAAACCCTCCCAAGGCTCTACAACCAAGACCCTCTGTTTCTGTCCTCTTGGCCTCACAGGATCTGATATAATACAAGGTTTAGATGTATCATCCACAATAGTGTCAACCACTGGCTATAAACACAAGAATCCTACTTACACACCTCTCAACCCAGAATATTCACCCACACCATCATTCACAAGCAAGAGTCTTTATGCAACACATGCAGATAGTGCTGGCTTTCTGGTCCCTGACATCAATAACTCTGGGTTATCAGTTTGGTGGTCTTGACGGCCTCACTGGGGTCCCTGTAAACAGTCTGGTTGTGTCTATGTGTTTCTGGTTAACATGGACCCTTTCTATCCACCTCCTCCATTCTACTGCACTTATAGTTGCACCATGGGCAATTTATCTAAATCTCCTTAAACAGTTTTATCAAATCTGGCAATCAGGCGACTGCCGCATGGCGGTGGCCTCAATCCTAAACACAGCAGTGCAGATTTTAATTTTAGAAAGATTAATGTGCTTCCCCATCCTAACGCTGCAGCTCTCAGTTATCTCCCTCGATGTCTATCAGCTAATTCCTACAGTTGGGCTGTAAATGACCTGCATTTGTCTGCACTTGAGGGCCAAAAACACAACCCCAAACAAGACACGTCAAGAGCAGAAGAGAAAAAGGAATTGAGCTATTTTCCCAAATTTCCTCTAAATTAGAAAGTGTCTGCCCCACTTGCACCAAGTACTTAAAAGGCTGAGAGGGAATCTTTTTCATTACTGGGGAACACTTCCCACTGGGATTTGACCAAAATACCAAAATGCCACTGCAGAAGAACACAACACAGTGCAATACTGACCTTAAAAGAAATAAAAAAAAAACATTTATATTATACATGTTTCGTTTCATTAAAAATAACTAGCTCTATTCATTCTTCCTCACTAATAGTTAACTTATGGTTCAAGTACAAGGTTGGTTGATTCATATAGGTACACCATACACAATCTATTTTAATTACTATACACTGTTAGTTGCACAGTCAAGAGTAAAATTAAAATGGCAATCATAATTAGAAAACGGGCAAGTCAATTACAACAAATTAGCCAGAGTTAGGGTAAAGGAGAAAATGTTTCATTTGCTCTTTATTAATTTAAAAAGGACACAGAACGACGAACTGGCTACATCGTCATACGATATGCTGCAATAATCTTAATAGGCTTCTCTCTCATTCAATTTCTTCCTGTTCCTCTATTTACACAATTATAGTTGGGATATAGTATGATTAAATGATGCACTTTGTTCTGCAAAGCTCACATTCTAGTACATCTTTCTTTCAGTAAAGAACTGAAGCCCTTCAAAGTGTGGACAAGAGGTTAATACTATGATCTCGTACATATATAAGTAATAGCATGCACCCTGACTTCTTCCCTTTGTTTCTGAAAATCACTTTATGTTCTGTCTAGCCAGCAGTGTGCATTATGCTGACTGCAGAATGTACCCTGGAGAATACCAAAGTAGCCCTGATGATTTTCTATTATCATGGGGACCTTGCATTTTTTTTCTCTCAGAAATAAATTTGTAGCTTCGTCGAGTGTTTTGTGATGAAGTTTGGCTACAAGACAGGGGATGGTGGGTCACTGACTCCCTCTTATCTGCGACATAATAAAATTACCCATTTCATCTGCTAGCCCCTGCATTCTAAGATATGTTTAATTCACTAAACATGAAGAATTAATTACATATCTGCATTTAAAAGGATTTTACAACCATGCACAGGATTTAAAAGCTTACACTAAGCATGTCAGAATATCACCAACAAAAGAACCCTAGTGTAATGCTCTCTCTCTCTCTCTCTCTCTCTCTCTCTCTCTCTCTCTCTCTCTCTCTCTCTCTCTCTCTCTCTCTCTCTCTCTTTCTCTTTCTCTCTTTCTTTTGTGAAGCCACAATTTTATTCTGGAATTGCAAGCTAGAAAAGACTAGCTTTGGTTGGATTCTTTTAGTTCAGCTTCTGAACTGGAAAGAGTGACATGAGAGAAATCCCCATGAGTGATGTGGTCAGTGGTCAGTGGAGGACTCTCTGTCCTGTGTGAGCCCTGTTGTGACCTCCACAGCTCAGTCTGCTCCAATTCACTCCAATCAAAAACACCAAAGCTTTGCTGCAAATCAATTTTTAAGTGAATGCTCATATTGTTCTAGAATTTACACAGAGTCTTTAAAAATGAGTAAAATTTGGAGAGAAATTGCCATATCGCTCAAAGAGACAGATGTATACTTCTTTATATACACAAGCTACACAAAGGACAAATGTAAATGAATAATATGTATTATTGTCAATTGTCAAGAGCACTTTAGTCAAGGAGTTCAGTTTATTTGTATTAAAACACAAGCCCCTTTAATTTCACGATTTTCTCTGCTAATATTTAAAAACATAAAAAATATTTTTAGCTTCTGTTCAGGAAAATGGCACACTGAACACAAGGCACACTGAACACTGTTGATCCTTACAGCTTGAGGAAAATCCTTTGATCAAGCTTGAGCTCAGGTGACCATCTGTATAAGGTTGTGCATATTCTTCCAATGACGTGGGTTTTCTTCAACACCCAAAGAACATGCCAATTAGTTAAATTGTTGATGCTAAATTCCCCCTAGTTGTGATTTAGTCTGTGTATGGTACAATCAAAACACAATTTAGTGTGAATTCTTCTCAAAAAATACTTTTCCAGACAGTGGGATAATTTAAATGATCGATAATTTTATTTAATAGTAATTGATTTATGATTCTTTTCCCAATTCATTTCAGTTGTTCTTTTTAAAATGATGCCTAAAATGATGACTAACGAGATCCACTGCATTCACTGACCAGAATAAAGCGGTTAGTGAAGATAAAGGATTGAATGTTGAAGAGGTTCCATTTGTACACAAAACAGAAAATAAAACAGAGATTGCAGAGTCTAATCATAACTGCCACCTTTTAGAATTATCTAGTTTTGTTCATGGACAAAAATAATAACAGGAGGTTTAAGTATTACACATAGTGGACATTTGGAAAAGTGTTGGTTTAAATAAGCCATTCAAGGCTCTAACAAAGCTGGGTGTAATAGACTGAGCCTGCCATTATCCATTCAGCATGAGTAATAAATTACTTGGAAAAAGCATGCTATATACACCACCAAAACCTGATAACAGCTGAGAGAGGAAATGAAATTCAGCTATTGCTGAAACATTATGATTTATGTATTTGTAATATACGTCTGCACAGATTGTGTGCATATAGGTCTTTGTGTATGGGTATTTGTGTGTGTGTGTGTGTGTGTGTGTGTGTGTGTGTGTGTGTGTGTGTGTGTGTGTGTGTGTGTGTGTGTGTGTGTGTGTGTGTATTGAATAGTAAATGCACTGTCAGGGGCCATTTTTAGTAAAGCAGAAAATGCAATTGCAGACTTTTACAAATTAAATTCAAGTACATAAACTACAAATATGACAATAATTCCTGGATGAAACTATTATATTTTTCATGTAATGAGACACAAGCTTATTTAAATGATATAATTATATTAGTATAAGGACTATAACACACCCTTTATATAAGCAATGCTAAACCATATCTGACATTCTCAAACATGGTAATAGCAAATAATAAAAGAAAATCCATACCTGGGAATCGAGGACCAAGTTTTCAATAAAAGGCCTAAACACAACATGTTTAGAGAGATAATACATTCTCATTAGAAAGAGTATTTTTGGCAACAAATAAATTTTAGGGTCTTCATATCACATTAAGATTGAGCCCTGCTAAATCTCACATGAGTGTCAGAGCCTCGCTGCTAGGGGACATGAGCTAATGGCTGGAAGTTAAAGTAGCTGCAGTCAATTGACCTGGGGGCAAATCACTTGACCCTGGCTCCCTCAGGCTTGCACTCAGATGAGCCTTCTGAAATAGTGACATGTACATGCAATATACTTATACGCAGCAAAATAATCATGTTGGACATTCATCAACACACAACATCCCAATAAGAAAAAAAAGAAATGCACTGCTATTACGATAACGATGTTGTGATCATCAAAAAGGGAAATTCATTATTCTATGCCACTGAGACAAAGCAAAAAGAAATAAACACACAGCCAGTGTTTGTGGTGTGGCTTTATAAAGTATGCATACATAGTGCATGACTATCTCTAGCTCAGTCCCTCTCACACTGCTGCTGAGATACCTTGCTTTCTTGATCTATCTGCTGTCCAGGTCAGAGAATGCAGCCACTGCTGAAATTAATACCATGTACCTTGGATCATACTGAGGTGATCAAAGGCAATATCAGAATGTATTACACTGTGTTTTTAATATATCTTTGCAGGAGTCCAGCATTAGAGGGAGATTAATGTAGCCATGGTTGTTGTCTAGAGAGGCAGTGGGGTCAAGCTCAGCAGGCTGGCTTTCAAATGTGTGTGCTGATCCCTACGGCCTCTCTCTGTAATGATTTCCTGGGAGGAAGAGAGAAAGAGAGAGAGAGAGAGAGAGAGAGAGAGAGAGAGAGAGAGAGAGAGAGAGAGAGAGAGAGAGAGAGAGAGAGAGAGAGAGAGAGAGCAGAGCAGGGACACATTTAATAGTGTATAAGACAGAATAGTTGGTATAAATGGAACCTTAGTAGTGTGTATAATAAAACTTCCTGCACATTTAAAGAGCTATATTAGTAAAGCAAAAGAAAGAATAAAAAGTAATCAAAAAAAAGTAAAACTTATAAAGAGAGGATCTATAATAGATAGAGAATTTACTAATACTAATACTAAAGAATTTATGCAAAGCTTAAGTTAAGTTAAAATTATGAAATGAGACTAATCTTTTATGTTTTATTTAACATCCATTATTCTACCTAATAATACTATTTGAGACTGAATGAGCGGTAATTTGATTTGCATTGAAAAGATCCTACTAATGCTCATATTTGCAATAGCCATAAATCAGCCAACTGAATATCGATTAAAAGGTTAATTCAGAGAAAAATAAAATAGAAAATCTGCTGTGAGTGGAAACAAACAGTCAAATAAGAAAAAAAACCCTTGTTGTCACTGCTTTCAAATCAAGTGAATTAATCAAATAAAATCCATTATTTAAAGTTTCAGATTTCAGAGTTTGGTGCATCTGCTTTTTGCTTTAATGTTTGTACTTGAGCTTCATGGACTGTAGAAGTTTGTGCAATACCTTATGATCTATTTCAGATCAAACACATGCTTCAATAGAAGAGATTAGACATGAGGAAAATCTGATGTTTTGCACAAAGCAATTAACATCACTATCAAGAAGTATGTACATTTTTTATTTTAAAATTTCTAATAATGTCTGTTTGTGTTATTCATACATTAAGGGCATTCTAATACTTTTCTAATTAGTACTTTTGGTGTGACATGAACAATTGTGTGTTCAGGCTGAGTGAATGTACATCTTTTTATATATGCATGGCTGCAAAAAGATTTTTCAAGCATGTTTTCACACCTTAAAAAAAATTCAATTTATCAAAAAATGTTTTTTTAAAAAAAAAAAAAAGTAAAAATATAGTGAGCTAGATCAAGCAGAAATGCTGTTTCAAGCAGATGTGATTTTATTTAATTATGCTACTAATTTTACCTATGTTTAATATATCTTTTATCTGTACAATAATATTTTAAATGCTTTTTAATAAACTACTGACAGTACTGAGTACTGAGCATGTCAGAATAGAAGTATAGAAGTCTGGTCTAGTATATATATATATATATATATATATATATATATATATATATATATATATATATATATATATATATATATATATATACATACATATAATAAACCTAGTAAACCTAGTCAATAAGTACTGCTAATTCGTTTTAAGTCTAAGACTTTAACATTACTTCATCTGGTGCCCTCTAGTGGGAAATGTCAATGTCATTTTGTCTATTTCAGCTGAGTGAAGCAAACCAACATAGAACGATTTTTTTCTAAAAACTGCTTGCAATCCTGGCTTACTATTTTGTTTTGAGACAGTTAATGTATTTGAGTCATGGTAAGGTTATTGTGTTGTGTCATTCTGATTTTTTAAACCTAAACATCAAGCAGCTCAACAAAACTATATCACAAAACCTCTAAGAAAGGCCTTTACTTTAATATTGTCTGTTCAAACTCCTAATAAAAAGTCCTAATAAGAAGACCAGGAAACTAATACTGAACTCATTAGTGCAGCATTATAAAATTCACACTGAATTATAAAAACTACTGCAAGCAGGATGAGTCAATACAATCATCTATTGCATTTCCAATACAAGCAATCCAGAGCTTGGCTCTGCATACTGAAGGCTGCTAATAAAAGCCATGTTCTTACAAGTAGTAACTGACTTTGTTGCCTATTATGGGCTCAGTGCCAGTCCTAGTCATGCTTTGGCAAGCTTTGTCGCTTGTTTAGAACAGTCGTTACAATGCTAATCAGAGTTAATCAAGCAATAATTATGACTGCTGAGAACAGAAGGAATTCCCACCAATTAGACAGCCGTTTTGCAGAGCCCCGGCTGGGACTAGAGGCCCCACGCTGAAGCAGCAGCAGTCATTAGCTCAATGTCAAATCAGCATAGACTCACTTACACAGGCTCATCTGCTTTTTGCCTTGTTGGGTAATCCATGCTGACAACTACAAAATCTCGTCTTCATGATGATAGATTTTGTTTATATGGGTTGCTATCTGAAGATGTGTACATGAATATGTCTGTGAGATAAAAATAAAGAAATCAGCTCTGTATGCAAAACAGACATAATTAAACCACTGTAGAAGCAGATACACCTGTGTCCTGCTTTGGTGTCCTAATCGTTTTAAAATGATAGTGTTAACTACAAACAGTATCCAGATTGGATACATACTGTGGGTGGCTGACAAGGCAGAAACAAGCAGTCCCATTCCTGTCCAACTTTATTAATAATGTGTTTTAGCAAATGTCCAGGAAGAACAAGAAGCACACACAAATTCTGCCTCTCACATGTGCAATCCCTCACGCCGCAGAGGCCCATATGAACGCTCTTTCGTGAATCAGTGATCCTGTGTTCCAGTGGCGCAGGACTGCCAGTAGATACAGGCTATTTAAATGCTCCATTGGAGAGAGATTAAAGTTTATGCAAGGTCACTGGGGATGTGATAATTATAATCACAGGTTTTTGGCTTGGCAATGACAGCCATTTGTTATTTTCACTTGAGTAATTCCCGCGGCCTGAGGATGTTGACAAGCGTGCACTGATTTAGTGGCCTGCAGACCCCTCCTCCCCCGATGGCTTTCCCCCCACTGCCAGCCAGCCAGAGCTGAACCAGACCTGAGCCAGAGACTGACACTCCCTGTGGGACAAACATGTCGCTCTCCCCCACTATGAAAAAGTAAGAGGACCGCTGAATTTTATAAACCTAGAGCATTAGTAAAAGTGCTCAGCTTGTTACATATTTAAAGATTGAGGTGCATATAATAATAATAATAATAATAATAATAATAATAATAATAATAATAATAATAATAATAATAATAATAATAATAAAAATAAATAATATAAAAAAATAATACAATCAAATAACAATAAAAAAATAAATAATATAAAAAAATAATACACATAGCCTAGTAAACATTTGTCAGACAAAAGGTTTAAAAAAAATACAAATACTATTTTTCCAGCAGTTTTATATAATAACTTTATTAAAAAAAATAAATAAACTGATTTAAATGCCAACAATAACACAGCTCCTTCCATAAGTATTCACACTTTTAAACCTGGAATTTGAATGGTCTTTTGGGGTATTCTTACAATTTGATTTATACAATATGTGTAATATTTGAAGGTGCATTGAAATACAAAGGTTATTTAAATAAAAACAGTGACATTTATTGTTTCTTTGTTGGTCCTGCATTATGATTTATAGCTTACTGACTTTTTAATCTGTACTGAAAGTTTAGCATATATTCCTATACCCGGCATTCAGAGGACGACCAACTTCAAGCCAAAGGATAAAATAAGAGACAGAAAAGACATTCATTAGAGATTCCACTCAAAGGGCCTTAATCCCAATTGGATTGGTGAGGAATCTGAAGGCAATACAATTGTGCAATTTGCACACAAAGTGGTCTGAATTGATCTAAAATAAACCCTCAACTTTAAATGTGCAAAAAAGACTAGCAGATAATTACATCATTTAGGAAATTGATTGCTGAGGAGTCAATGCAAGAGCTTTCGGAAACTGAAGATAAACGACAACAGTGGCCATTTTAAGGGAGCCCATTGACGTTGACGATGACCAAAGAGAGATTAAATATTTCAAACACCACAAAAAAGGCGACGACAAAAATCAAAGCGCTTCAGGGAGGACAATGGAAGACAGAATTAGGGCCAACAAAAGATTTCATTAAGCCAAACAAGGCTTAACTACAAAATCAATATGTCATAATTAAAGCTAGAGGCATGCCTTTAGAGTAGAGAAAAAGGTGAGGTAAAGAGACTTATTTGGCCTAAATGATGGTCAGGGTTATTAAGATTAAATGATAAATGCATTTCCTGGACAAAAAAACTATTCAATACGTACTTTATTTTTTCTCCTTGGAAATTGGACCCACCTTTTGAAGCAAGTATGTGAAATTAATAGCTGTGGATATTCAGTCAGACTTATTCAGCTGAGCAGGGGATACAGACAAGATCCAGAAAGTAAAAGGAAATCCAGGTTACAGCAAATACACTAAGCAGCCCCACAAGGACCAATTGATTTTCACTAATTTGTAGCTGTATGTCATATAAATTATCATTATTACCCATAATACTCATTTCTAAACTATACAAATATCTGGGCAAAGATATGTGCATCTGTTAAATGAATATATTCTGTTAAAGTAGATGAACTGAAAGTTTCATAATAGCGAGATTCAATTTAAAAAGCTCAAATGTCTGACAGCTGTTTGAAGTGAATCTGAGAGAATCTCATTGTGCTGGTGTCCATAGAGCTATAGTCAATGACATGCAAATATGGTTAACAATAGCACATGTCTTTTTTCTTTCTTTTTTTTCCAGATTTTTACCTTTTGAAAAGGACTGAAATCATGGATGAGCAGAAAGGGATTTCATGAGCAGAACCCTGATCACTCTTGCTGAAGCCTGCTCTTTAGGGCTCATCTGGGTGGAAACAGGTCATAATTTGAAAGAAAAAAGATCCACCCTGGGCACAGAAAAGGAGTTTAATGCATTACACTTGAGTGGGAGTATTGAATAGCTGCACATACAGGTGACAAATGCACATTTGTTCTGCCTCATCTGCCTGAATTTTATGAAAATAGCGATACAATCAAAAGGCAATGTTAGCCTCTCTCCTTTTCACATCTTTAGCATTCATTCATTAATCTATATTTGTTAACTAAAAACCTTCCCTGTTTTACCAAATTCATTTCCAAAATGTATGGATATGCACAATGTTGAAGCTCCTGTGTTGTACATTTAGCGATAACAAGTCTGTCCTGTAGGTCACTCTAAGGTTGCATACACACCCCAGGGCCTTTGTTCTAGTCAATGCACACATTGTATATGCAGTCCAATGAGTGTTTTATTTGTTCCTATTTCCATTAGTTAGCTGTTAATGAATAGAATTGTAAATGTATATTTGCTAGAGGAAATGAGAAGCAGCCGATAAAATAACAATAGAAAATACATGAAACCTCCATCTTTTAAAGGGTTTAGTAATTACTGACAGTCATAAAAAAAAAAAAAACCTCACACTTTGAGGGGAAAATAAGGTGTATTAGAAATCAGAAAAATTTTAACTACCATGAATTAAAATGATGAATTACCAATTAACTAAGTAATCATGTGACTACTTAAAAAACTGTTCAAAACTGCACTAGAAAGCTCTATTTAATGATAAATACCAGCTTAGGAATCAATTATAAAATGACATATGTACTCTACATAAAGCGTGGTGTTAATCTGTAGTGGATCATGACAATCCCTCTATAGAAAAGCAGCTTTCATTAGAGGTCTGGCTGGTGGTTTGGGCTGAGGTAACCAATAGGATGAGTGGAAGGGTATATCTCTTCGAGAAATAACAAACGAGCCGACTCTACTGATAAGAAAAGCTGGTCGCCGGCTGCGCAATGATAGTGGGCCTCTGGTGCATCTATCTAATTTTCAAGGGTCAGCTTTCTTCTGTATCAATGCTCTGCTGAAATGCAGAAATGAATACTACCCCCAGCACACTATCATTACTGCAATTTCACTTTGATTTTTAGCCGTGTAAAATTCTGTTGTGGCATTGAGATTTTAAATGATTCATTACTAATCTAGTTTAATATTATTAGTGTGGTGTAATATTGCAATGTGACAGTGTTCATCACTTCCCGGAGAAAATTCATAATTTTTTTCATGTACATTTTCTCCTTTAAAGATTAGCAATACAGATTTTTTTTGCAGAACATTTTGCAGTCTATCTATCTATCTATCTATCTATCTATCTATCTATCTATCTATCTATCTATCTATCTATCTATCTATCTATCTATCTATCTATCTATCTATCTATCTATCTAATAAAATCACAGTTGTTTTAACAGTTACATTTGCAGTACAGTACACACGCTCATCTAACAGGCGAGGTGGAAAAAAGAAAAAAAACTACATTTGCATTTATATTTTACCATTTTTCAGACTTACTGAACTTGACAAAGCACAGGGTTAACAAATGCTCATTCTGGTTATGCATTCTAGCAAAACTTAGCAGGCCTCAGTGAGTTACGTTAACCCTTGCCTCTTAAAGTCAACACATTTTCTGAAGCATTAATCTATGAAATTAATCTAAGTTTGCATTTCACCCCGACACTGGGGGCACTAACCTCTTTGCATGCTATTTGGCAGAGAAGATCTTCTTGTTTTTTTAAACTGTCAGCTTTTTATACTTACATGAGGAATGTTTTTTATCCAGAAGCAGAATATGGGTCTAATATAATTTAAATAAGACTTAAAATTTGAAATATTTTCAGACTAATGAAACCTAAGATTATGTTATCGCAAACTTACATAGAACATGCCTTCCCACTGCTTTCATTATATTTTTCCTTTACTTCATAAAACAAGTCTCTCGATATAGCTATGGATGTGTGGAACGAGTTAGAGAGCTAATGCCATTATCTCAACACCAAGATGGAGCCTGGATTAGTGACCAATGTAAATGAGATATGAGAAGGGCCTTGCATTAACAGCAGCCTTTCTTTGGCAGGATGGCTCCAGCAAATAGAGCGAGATAAGGAAATCCCTGTAATTACATGGAGACACATTGGTCAATTCCACACTATAAGTACCTGAGCTCTCCAGCCTCTCCATGGGAGGGGCGGGAAGAGGCACCGGGAAGTGTTATCCTTGGCAATATTAAGTGATTCTGTGCGATCAATAGGAATACATGGAGCCAAATGTAAAAATGAGCACCGACCGCCAAGGCCCTTTGTGCCCTGCTATCACTCCATCATTTTTTGGTAATATCATTTCTGAATTAAATTTTATGGCTCATTACTTTCCATGACAGACAGTCTGTAAGTGGAATCTAAAGCAGGTACTGAAAGCCTTTGTGCCAGGTCAACGCTGTTAAGATGTTATTTATTTCTAATTGTCCGATAAAATGCTTGGCTCTCAGCTCTGTATTTACCTATGAGGAGTCAATCACCATTTAGTCAAGGGTCTCTTAATGAAGTCCTAATAGAACACTTGCTTCAGTAATAAGTATCAAAAGAATCTAATAATAACAATTATCTTCAGGTACTTACAATGAGCAGTACAAAATTGAACGTTCCACACTGTTTTGGGCTGTGAATACACTCCAAAACTGCAGAATGCTTCATATAATTTCATATTAATTGCATAATTTATTCATTCATTTTATATACTTCAATCATACTTTTATTAATAAGAATGTACTTTAAAGTCGATGAAATGGTTATCAGAGGATATCAGAAGAATCTTAAGCAGAAAAATTGCTTATCTCAAAAGTGAGCTGTAATCTGAGGCATTACTTACTGTCAGTCAGCATATGCTGAACTATGGTCATGTTTTTTTAACTAAAAATTGTCCCAAAATTATTCCTTCAACAACTTGAAATATGTATTAAAATGTGATAAAAGATACAGATATTGATAGACATCATGTGTATAGTTAACTTCAGTGCACAACATAAAACTCAAAACCATACGACAAGCTAGATCAAATGCTATTTTATAAGCTGCCAAATAACATATTAATCAAATTCACAGGGATTAATGTGACAATTCAAATATTAACATTTGTACAACAATATTACTACAACATACTGGACTCCTGTTAGATGTTTATTTCAGTGTATTCCATCTTCTCATTCATAAATCAGCAAACTTCTCTTTTGTATAACTATCTTTTCTTTTATATTAATTGTTCTTACATTTGATAGCAACAGGTAAAAAATTCTTCAGTTTGCATGAGCTAGGCTGTATTACTGTAGATGCTTCTGCTCACATTATGTCAACCTTGTAAGCATGTGGTGCACACACAAAAAAATCAACTTAAAATGATGTATTTTACATGTAAACCTACACTGAATATGAGAAACATTTGGACTTAAGTAGCTGAATCTGAATACATCTACTTGTTTGTTGTTTTTCCTATTACGAGAAGGCTACAAATACAGAATAAAGAAGCAGCATTAGGGTCACTTTCGAACCTTCTAACCCTTTAATGCAGGTTGTTTTGGCAGGACATGGCTTATAGTAAATCTTTTGTTGCTCTATAAAATAGCTTTCGCCCTACACAGTTCTATTGCACAATGATTTTTAGCCATCAAGTGCTCAGTCTATTCCAACCTTACTTACTGGATCACGATGGTCAGTCATCCAGACAGCACACTGAGTACCAAAGTTGTGCTCTCTCTTCACAGATAACTTTGTGAACAAGAGAGCTATGTGTGTCCCTTAAGATTCATTTTCTTCCAAGTCCGTCTTATGGATTTTAAATTGAACCCATTCTAAGAACAAGATGACCTTTTCTAGATCCAGTTTGACTGAACAGACTGCAGTGAATGGTTGTAAAGGGACTCTATTAGGATGACAATTCATGTCTTAGCTTTACAGGTTTCATATTCAGTATAAGAAATTTATTGTCTTCCCAGGTGGTCTTACTAGCACAGATTAAAAGAAAATGAAGCACAAGTTTCTAGACATAAAACAGATCAGTAGCGAAACACAGAAATGAATCAGTGAATTAGTTTGTGCTATTCTTGCTCAGTGTCTCATGTCTCTTGAAAATAAATGCACAGAAACCTTTTTTTTTCATTCTCAGTGAAAAAAAAAGGCTTTCTAAGGCTCCTGAACCTTAATGGTGTTAATGCCTTATGTGTTACTTAAAATAAAATAAAAAACAAATCAAAGGGATTATAATATGCACATTTTTAGTCCGCTTGCTATCCTTGAACATGGCCACAAAATGCTTTCCACTTTCTTGTGGACTCTCAGGTCCTTGGCTGTCACAAGGTCAAAGGGAAGGGTTTTAATTGCTGTGGGCTGCTATGTGCTTTCATGAGCTCCACCATGATAAATTGCTCATTGGTTGAAAAGCTAGTCTATATAAACAAGCTTATCTCTTCTCCTCTGTAATGAAAAATGAGTTGTGAGTATCATTGTTAATCACAGTAATTGTTAATGTTAAGAGGGCTGGATTTCCAAGTCTCCTCTTTATTGATTTAATTTTTTTTCACTGAACCACTCTGCTTCCATATCCTTTATATAATTTTCCTGATTAGTTATTTTTGGTCTACTTCTCATACAAGCTATCAGGGAAATATAAAGAATTACTTGCTAAGGATGCATGAAATTCACCATAGATATGGTATATAAGCGTTCTTCCTTCTCCTTCGGTGGCAGATTAGTGACCCCCTACTTCTGTTATCAGCAAATAGGCACAATAGGAAAGGCTAATTAACTATAAGCCTCTAATATCTAAATATCACTTTATTGAGCCTTTTCAAAAGCAATTCATGTATTGTTGCAAAAATAAGGGTTGAAGTGTCCTAACTTAACTGTACTGAAATTATGTAAAACAAGAAGAATTAATTTATATTAATACAAAAAAATGTAGATACTTATTTATTAACATGATTACAAAGAGCTTGTCTAATTTAATAACACATTATGTTTAAATATTTGGAATAGGCATAGCTTATTAATTTTACAAAACTAGTGCATTCTGAACCTCTCATTGGACCCCTGCAGGGTGAACAAACCCCAGGGGAAAGAACAATCTTTGACAATCTTACTGTTAATCACTGTTAATGTTTCTTTGTGTTATAACAAAATATCTGTTTGCATTTGTTTATTATTTACAGTCTGGTGGTTATATGGTACAGTACAGCAGTCTCTCAGACAGACTTGTTAAACAGCTCTTTCCATACTGTATCTATTGCCAAAATTCTTCTAAAAATACCACAACTGCTTCACAGCCTTATCAAATGCGTAAGAATCTAATCCACTTATTTCATCTCTAATCTATTTGTGATCTTGCATGGTATGCAGGTTAACAACCACTTTTACAGGTCAATTTGTAGACGTTTACAGGAATTAAGCACTTTAAGGGATATTTCATAGATTGTAACAATTTGTTATTATATTAAATGTTTATATGTTTAAAATGTTAAAAAGAATGTGACATAGAAACAGTGGCACTAATGAGAAAAATAAATGCAATTGGAGGAGACTATTTAACAAAGAGGATGTGCATCATAAAGTGAGGTATAAAGTAAATGTTTTTGATTAAACACTAATGAACAATAAGTTCTAAACTGTTGCAAAATATATATCTTACAGATACAGTAAGTTTTACTTTTAGTCTTAAAAGTAAGACTAATGTTTCAATATTTCATGCCACAAGGAGCACAATTGCGTTGGTAATTAATTAGCTCACTAACAGTTAAAACAAGCCTTGTGCTGTACCACAGCTGCTGCTCTGATGTTGTGCAATGGCAAGTAATTAACCTTTCTTCAGCAATGGGATTCACTACAAGATCATCACCATGTTGATGAAATAATTATTATAAATTCCATCTCTCCATTCGGTTGACATTGTTAATTACTTGTCAGTAATCAGCGACTCCTGACTGCACTTCCGTGAACTGCCCTGGCTCAGATGAGAAGAAACGCTCGATCCAAGCTCTACTGCCTCTGGTTTGGGTGCATTCCTTGTGACAGTGGCACCAGCACTCATAATTAATTATCTTCTCATGCAAGATTTGCTCCAGATCACAGACTCTCCCCCATCTAATGAGATGGCTTCTCCAATTATCTCGAGCAGGGAGGCAATGCTTGCTTGTCAATAAATCAGGGAAAGTGATGGCGGCTCATTGAGGCTAAATTTCAGAAATTATCCTATTTACAGACATGCCAATAAAGCATAATACTGTGCTGAATGCTCTTTAACATGTTCGGTCATGTTTCCATCCCAGTGTGAAATGGTTTAAGATGTTCAAGAGCCATTTCTGTATCGTAAGGAGCAAAATTAGGACCAGTAAAGATGGTGTTTAGTTGATTAATCTGCTGAACCTTTAGTTAAGGGCCTACAGGCAACAAGAGTTCCTTTATAGATTAACGTGTTATCAGAGATGCCAAGGTTTAAAGATATTAGTGGCATATTACAATATATAAATTAAATATATAAATTCTATGGGCAAAATTAAAACTAACAAACAATTATATAAATAAATAGCATGACAATTCACAGTTAGCTTAAAGACTGGGTGGGGGGTATTTAAAGAAAAATCTATATTATGTATGATATCCTTAACTTTCATGATTCTCCAGTAAGGCTGGTAAATGATATGGTCTGAGACAGAGGAATATACATCCAAGTGACAGAAAACGGTGTTTGTGAAATGTCCTGATCAGAGCTGTGTATGCTACATTTACTCTGCTCTCCTCTCATAATTTTCATCCTTGAAGACATTTCTCATTTCAGCGATTTCCGACTGACAGAGACAGTATGTATCTTTACATATTTGTGGCTGCAATCGCATTTATTCCATTTGTCCTCATTTTCCTTCACTTCGTGTCCTCTGACGTTGATATAGCCCTGGGAATGTGTGTGGCAGGATGGAGGATGCCATCATTAAAATTGCAAACTTTAAAGCTACAAAACTATATTTCCTGTATGATGTAGAGTAAGATCACTTTATTCACACTTTTGTACTAGCCATCATGATTTACAGCAGTGTTGTACTTCTAGCAAAGTGAGAACAGATTCAAAACTTCACACGTGAGTTGCATGAGTATTGAGTACTGCATGAGTAAAAGACATGAAGCGAATACCCTTTAGCAATTCTAAATACAACAACCTGCCCAGAATAGGACTTAGGGTCTACCTGCATGATTTTAATTAAAGATAAGTTCCTCTTTGTCTAAGTCCATGCTTAGGTTACTAATCTGAATTCAATACATCCATATGTTGCACATAGAAGGCTAATGTGCGAACAGGGAAAATATTGAAACCCATTGCATTTAATTTGGCTCTGATCAATTCAGATTGACTGCACTTAACATGCAAATGCTTCTCAGGTCAAATCTGCACTTTCTTGTGGTTTGGCTGTAGTCGTAGACCACTTTCAATATGTGCAGGGACTCATACCTTTCATATATTGAAACACCATCTAAACTGTTATATAATGCACTTACGCCCTTGATTATAGATCGACACAATCATTTAAACAAAACACTCCCTTACTGTTTCCAAGCACATAATGATCTGTTCAATGAGTTGCTCATTATGTAGTATGAAATGTAAAGGGAGGGATGCAGATTAACACAAGTTATCAACTAAATTACTCAGATAATGAAGTTTATACAACAAACCTCACTAATGTTATTTAATTTGAATGCAGAAAACATCTTCGGTGCTAGAAGGCAAAAAGCACATCTGTGTCATTATACTACTATCAAGTGCTTCACATAAAACAAAATACATTCAGATTTTTCTTATCATTCTTTTCACAAAGATTTACTCTCTTGAATTACAGAGTGTGTATTGAATGATGGCATATTTGTGGAAAACTAGGACAATTAATGATACAAACAGAGAGAGCTTGCTAGAAGGCTAAAAGAAAGCACCAGAATCAATAAAAAAGCTACAACCATGCTGTCTCTTTGATATTTTCCCAATTACACATTTCCACACTGCTGCTCTGTTTGTTAGGACTGTAATAGATGAACACTCAGCAGTGTCTGATCAGGAGTGACTGGAACAATCGCAGAGTTTACAAGGTAAGCATTCTCAAATTGATTTGTTAAACACCATTTTTAAAGCACAGGGTTGAGGCGGTGGTAATTACAGCCTGTATCTGTGAATAATTTCATAATACGCCAAGCTATTTTGACAATATTCAGAGGCAACAGCACTTTGTGTTTCCCACTGAGACACACCAAGGAAGTTTCAGATCTTTAATTTGTAATCTTCAGCACTCAGTAAGACACATTAGTGACTGGAAAAAAATGAGAGTGTGAATAATACCAATAACAACAACAACAAAAGCTTAAATATTGTTGCCAGCCTCACGACAAAATGTGATCATCACGCTCCACAAAGACCTCCTGGGGAGAGCAAATAAAGTGGACTACAGACAGAGACCCAAATCCCTTATTGCATTAGATAAAAAAATCCATGTTAATGTCCAAACAATTTCCATGTAATTCAGGAGATGTAGCTGGCACTTTTGTGCTGAATAAATGTTAAATAATCACATGGTATATTAGCAGGTGTAAACATTTATAAACACTTATTATTTGGATAAATTACCTAATTACAAATTCCAATTTATTCTTTGCATTTTTGTGGTCTGTAATCATGACAGGTCCATGTACTAAACAGGACCTGGTCATATTTGTTAATTACATTAATCCCACTTCAAAGATTTACTCTCAGGAAACAAAATAACCAAAGTATGTGAATAAACACAGAGGTACTGATATATGTGAACTACCAGGCTGTTTAACATCATAGCAAAATGAGTACCATGAAAGCGTAACCTCTCTCCTTCAGAGAAGATAAATTCTCTAAGTAAAGTGTAAAGAAGGTGAAAAGATAGTATTACCCACTGAATCTAATCTTCTGTTCTTTCCTCCAAAAATTGATAATAGAAAAAAGACAAAACATATGAGGAAGAAATACACTGCCCTTAAAATGTGTCTGGAGCAAAGGAGCAAATAAAAAAAAAGTCAGAATAGTTGCAAGGTCGCCTCTGGTTGGCCCCTGTGAGCCATGGTGCCGAGCTTTTTCCTGAGTGAAATGGTGTGTGTTTATGGGGGAAAAGACACCAGTCTAAAGGATGAAATTGAACAGATTAGCATGAGCCGCTCTGGTTTTGATTGCCTCTGACTGAAAATATTTGAAAGCCACCAGGGGCCCCTCAGATGTTATGATATGGTCAATTCAACTCCCAATGTGTTTTGCCACAGGCTCCTGTTATAGAAATCGAATTGATATTTTGTAAACTTCATTTGCGGATAATGTGATCTGACAGGGACAAATGCACAGGCGAATTGTTTTCAAACCGACTCCAAATGAAACTTATTACAGGGTAAATGTGGATTTCTTTGTCTTCTCTCCTCTCTTTCAGCATTGTTCACGGCTCGCTCTTAGACCCTGAATATGTATCCATTTTCAAGGTAATTGAATTGGTACTGTCATGTGTGGGGGCCAACAGATTCGCACGGCAGGGCGGATGGCCCGAGTGATTGAATTGAAAAAAGGGAGAAAAAATTTCCTTCGCCATGAGCCCACTAGGTCACAGTGTCATCATAAGATAGACACACCTCACTGTTTTCTGATTACACCGACGGCCCCAATTGTCTTTCCAATAATCTGCCCCTCTGATATAATGCAGACTTTTCCAATTCTGCCGCCTCTGGCCAGACCTCAGATGTGTTACATATTAATTTCCTTCCCCCGTAAAATTTGCTCAGCTTTAGTTCAAATTCAGTTAGCTGGATTGATGAAAGTGGCAAAAGGATACGACGTTTACTGATTCTCCCTTTTCACCTTTGATTAGCTCCACTTGTGAATTATTCCTTTGCTGTCAGTGTGCTATTAAGCAGCTGGGAAAGCAGAGCTCTAAGCTCCAGCCAGGAGAGGGAAAATAAGGTGGACCACAGACTTAGCACTGAATCCTGCCACCAGTACAGGCTATGAGAAATGTTACCGGTTGGAAAAGCTTAGATTCATACATATTTCTAATTGTAGTTAGTGATTATATTTCAAATAGTTTTAAAACAATTTCCCAAATGTTTTAGTCAAGCACTTCTAGCTATGCTATGTGGCCACTACTAATCCATATTCTATTTAACCATGGCAGAATTTTTTTTTAGATTATACGACACATAAACCAGTAATTTCTCTGCTTTTAGGTAAATATACACACTAATGATTCAAATTAAAGCATAATCCTTAAAATAAAACAGCATGAAAGCACAGAATAATACTAGTAAAAGACATGCTTTCTTGATTTTAACATTTACCTGCTCATTTAGCCTCCTTTGTTAGTGAGTAAGCAGCAGCTTAATTGCCTCTCATGTTAAATTATTTTTTATGGACATTTAGAGGGCATGTAATTGCCATGGCAATAAACATCGACCTCCGTCTCCCAGACCTGACTGGAATCACACTATAAAAACCATCTCTGATGGCAACCTGCCAAACTCCCTAGATGTTAGTGAGCAGTTTGTCATAAAATGCTAATTGCTTATTGACTAAAACCCTATATGGAGATAAGAAGGCTGGGTACACAGCAGGCATAAAGCTGCCGATATCACGGACCATTTGAACATGTGATGAGCTGAAAGGACTTAGAGAAAGTATAAGGTTTTTATCATAACTCATTTAATGTAGGAAAGGAATTGAGGGAAGACTTAAAGTTCAAGATCTGAGAATCTATACACATATACAGCAAATTAAGCCAAGCACATTTAAACAAAATATCTATATTCTGGACATGAATAATTTTTTATATACTGTCTACATTACATCACACTTTAATAAAAAACATTCCTGCCCATGCACTTATTAAATCTGCCAATTATGTGGCAGCAGCACAATGCATCAAATTATGCTGATACAACTCGTGTTTCAGTTAAGGTTCACATCAAATTCACATCAGAATTGGGAAAATCACCTGCTCTTTTTCTTTTCTTAGACTGTCTAGTTTGGGCGAGTCTGTGCTCACTGCATCCTCTGATTTTCTGCTCAAAGGAGTGAAACCTGATGCTGTCTTCTGCTGCAGTATGTTACAGTATACTGCGATGCCTTTCTACTCACCATGGTTGTA
Organism: Tachysurus fulvidraco; assembly: GCF_022655615.1. Taxonomy (NCBI): domain Eukaryota; kingdom Metazoa; phylum Chordata; class Actinopteri; order Siluriformes; family Bagridae; genus Tachysurus; species Tachysurus fulvidraco. Next base: position 7,698,881 of record NC_062534.1, read on the forward strand.
AAAGAGTGCTAAATTGATTGGTAAGCGTGTTAACGATTTACATTCATAGATCACCTTAAAAAATATGTATAGGCAAGCAATATTTAAGGCATCACCTTAATCTAGATTTAATTCTCAAATACTCTAACATCTGAGAAAAATGTTCCAACCGTCATGAGAAAGCATGATTAAATTGTCTTTGCAATCCATGATTATACTGTATGAGTCCCCAAGAGCAATTCATACTTAATGGGAGCCTAAAGAGCTTTTAATGATAATGTCGCCTAAATTTCAAATAGTGTATTAACTGAAAACATTGAAGTGTTAAGCTAAGTGAACTGTTAATAGCTTTATCAGCTATGGACCTCTAATGTTTGGAGAAAAAAAAGTTGATTAAGTTCTCTTACAGTTTGAACAGGATAAGAAAGATATCCTAACATGCAGGTCCTCCTGATAAGCAAAAATTCTATAAATGTACTTCTGAATATTTTAAGCACTCATTTGGTTCATTCTAAAATGGTAACAAGTGGCATATTGTAATGCCTAAAGGAAAAATAGTATATAGTTAGATAATGACAAATATTTTGAACCAGGCTGCACCTACTGCAGTGATCTAAATTTACCATTAATTCTCCAATTCTTCAAAAACAAATGCAGATCTGCCAGTGCAATCAGTTACCAGCTAAGACCTAAGAATGATCCAATACCCTTATAGTTTTTAATGGAAAGACAAATAAGCTGGTTTTAAACATAATTTCTATTTGTGTGGCACACTGAGACAGAAATACACCCAGAATGGGACACACCACGCATTTGCACACCCACTCACACTAAGGGACAATTTAACGTAACTAGTCCACTTACTGAGGTGTTTTTGGAAGACGGAAGGAGAACCTGGTGGAAACCTATACAAACAAGAAAACCCATGAAACTCCACACAGGCTGTCACTTGAGCTCTCGATCGACCCAGGCACCGTGGAGCTGTGAGGCAGCAACACCACCCTCTGCGTGCCCCTGTATCATGTGCTAATCTGAGCAAAGAATCAATTTTTATGAAATCACTAAACTTACTGCCTCCAGTCATGGCTAGGGAATAGTGTCCTCCAGCTAAATCTATACTTGTTTAGTGTTATGTGAATATGCTGCAGCAAGAGGGAAAAAGTTACATCCATTAAAAAAATAAAATAAAATATCAGTGATTAAATCACTGCAATACCTGCACTATTCACATACATACTGAAAATTTACAGCACAATAAGCAGTTATGAGAAAAAAATCAGAAAATCAGCAGAGCTGAGTTTTCGGATTTTTTCTCATAACTGCGTATTGTTATTAACTGATTCATTTAGAATAAAAAATTATATTAGTAGAATATGGAGTTGCTTTTTCAGCAAAGATAGCAACAAAAATCCCAAATGTTATCTACAATCTCCTATCTAATGCATCTTAACACTACTGTGTGGTGAATTCTAAGTAAATTATATGATACACATATATCTTCTATGATCATCAACTGGTGACTAAAAGAAAGAAACTCCATGTTTCTACCTTGACACAAATCAGAGTGATGCATCTTCCAAAAGTGGGTGCATGCAAACAGTGCCTTGGGCAGACTTAGATTAATGGCAAACTTTCTCCTGTTATACTCGCGATCAGGATGCACTGAGCTCTTACTAGATAGAGATAAAGTTAAAACCACACAGAGATATAGAACCTCACAGGCCATGGGGCTATTATTTCTCCTTCATAACTATTGAATTTTTTTTTTTTTAAATAACTAGGCTTTACAAATATTTAAAAAAAATATGGTGCAGATCCAATTTGAGATTTACCATTACCTGTAAATGATGACATTAAAGTTTGTGCATGTGTGTGGACATTACCACAATTAATTATTAATCACCATTTATTTCTACTAACTGTCATTTAGAAATAAGTTTGTATTTTATCTGGTAATTATGTGCTTAAGTTTATGCTAAAAGAATTACAATGCAAACATTAAACAACAAAATGTTGCCTACAAGAGTAAGTAGGAAAAGATGGCTTCACTTTTCGTCTTCTGTGTCTGCCATGAAATGTTACCAGGTGACTGGCACTGAGAAGACAATGAGAGATGCTCTGTTGTAGTCTGACACAGTGCCACCTGCTCATCTTCTTTTGGCATCACTTCCATCACAAGCAAAAAAAAAAGGCAGGCCAAAAACCCAAGCGAGAGAAATGAGATTCCTATTTTTCCATTTATACAATAGTGATAGCACATAAAAAGACAAAACATTCTCTGAAGATAGAAGATACAAGCTGGGGCCGATAAAGGAGTGTCAGGCCAAGTCACCATGGTACTGTGACTATTTCATCTTCCATGGTAACTTAAACAGCAGACAAAAGCCTTCACACTTCAGAGCTCACTGCCAGCATGCCAAGATTGACTGGGATTGTAATAATTCATAGTCTTTCGGCCTCCTTTCTCTGAAGGTGAGCAAACGCATTAGACACTGATGAGGTGACCACTGGGCTTCCACTGTTGGCCAAGCCTCTCCAGGGTGCTGCATGAAGTCAGTTCAGATAGTCACTGACCTGGGGCTGAATAACAGAGCCGGCCAATGATGTGGATATCACTTAGGTTTGCACCAGGGGAGCATGCCTTACTGGTGGCATTAATGTCTTGGCGTGCAGCTTGTTTCTGTCAGTTCTCTTACAGACAGCATATTAAAGCACCATGATATTGGAAATACTTGGTAAAATTCACTGAACGGTGCACAAGCTGAGACTGTCCTTGACCTCAGCTTATTTATTACATGCATTTAGATGCCACATGAAATCTCTTTCCCCACAAATGCAGAATTTGTAACTTTTCAAAAAAATCTAAAATCATGTAGATACATGGTCAATAACTTCAGGTTCACATCAAATATAAAAACAAAGAAATGTGATGCAGTGAAATTAACCATGGCATGGCTGCTTGTACCAGATGTTCTGGATTGAGTATTTCAGAAACTCCTGGTCTCCTGGGATTTTCCAACACAACAGTCTGCAGGCTAAACACAGTGTTGATCGAGATCAGAGGAGAATGACCATACTTGTTTGAGCTGAAAAGACATCTATGGTAGCTTACATTAAACACTCTTTTTAGGCTTGGTAACTATCAAACTTTTAGTTGGATGGACAACAACAGCAGCAGAGCAGTAGATTAGGTCCCATTACTGTCAACAAAGAGCAAGAATCTCAGGCTATCATGGGCAGAGAGTCACCAAATCTGGACAAGTTTTTTACACTGTCCAGTTTGGGTGAGTCAGTGGCTGTATTGTGTAAAAAGTCTTTTGAATTCCTAAGTATTAAGAATAACTCTAACTCATGCATGTTGACCATAAACAACAATTCAATATTCTTGTTTATGATCAAACAGCAGATTGCATTTGTATTTCTGTCGACTAGTCTAAGTTCATGTAGCTGATGCTAATGTGAATGTCATACAAGTGAAGTGGTAGGAGCTGGGTTGCTTTTTTACTGCTGACCCTGGAGAAGATGTGCTGCCTGTATTTATATTCAAGATCAGAGGTCATCAACTGGTGGACTGCCACTTTAGTGCAAACCCATTAAAGTTTTTTTTACTGGAATAAACTGAGCACAAAAAAAAACTGTAGAAGAAACAATCAAAGTATGAAAAAAACTGGCTGTATTTCAGAGAAATATACATGAGCCTTGGCCTCTGCAGCAGATCCTCTGTTGAGGCTTATCAGCTATCATCTATGCAGCTATCCACATGCATTTATTATTCATTTGCTTTTTATTTAGCTGAAGGCAACTCAGTGAAAAAAAAAGCCTTTTTTTTTTTAAACAGAATTTCACATATTTGTTATATATCATTTTTTATATATTTTTTGGTCTTACTAATAGTGGAATACGGATTACTGAAGTGGCAGTGGCTTGTTTTAAAAAAGCTGGCTGTGAAAATGCAACAGTAGTCACAAAAAGTAACATGAAGTGCCCGTGTGTGACTAAACATAACTACTTCAAACTGAAATCTTATTTATTGCCATAATCATTCATAGTTGCACTTAAAAAGTATCATCATTTAGCTTATCCATCAGGTTCTAAGACAGAAATTTCATTATCAGTGACCTTCAGTAATTTAAGTTGAATACCACCGCTCTAGTTTATTGGTGGAAAAAAATGAGTCTACAACATGAGGTGTCCCTTTGTTCCACTAGATGACTAGACTATTCATTTGTGTGGACTGAAAAGCGATTTAAAAGTATGAAATTTCTTGTTTGATGTTGGCTCATCCCTTGGTAGAAGCTGGCCATTGTTTAACAGATCTATAGATCTACCTTGTGAATTACACACTAAGAGAAATGTAAATTTTTTTATAAAAAATAAACGTTTGTCAAATGCCTTAAACACTGCATTTAAATGCACTATACATATATAACTAGTGAAAATAAAGAACTATTGAATCTGGGTTCCAGCTATGCAACTCTATACAAATTCAACAAAAAATATAATACATAATATAAGAAAATATAAAACTATATATAAAATATGATATTAAATAGTGGGCCTCTGGGGCCATTTAAAACACAGTGTCTGTCTTCACTAACTTTCTTCTCAACCCAAACCGCCCCCGCAGCCACCTTACCCTCATTAGCCATTGGATACAGGTATCAAATAAGTAGCTTTTACAGTGGGCCATTAAAGTGTCATTTGGGCAACTGTGCATGAAGAGCTTTCAGATAAGGTGTAATTCTAAGGCAGAACCAAGTTTTTGAATCATAGCCATCCGCAACGTGCTTAAATCACACTCCACACTAAAGCAGTCAAGGATTTCATTAAAGAGGAAGTCATTCAGCAAGACAAATACTTTCAAAATGGAGGGAATGTAAACATCAACAAAATGGACCCAAGTGCTGATGTGTAAATGCATATGAAAGGATTTGCAATTACAGAATGTTGTAGCTCATTCTCTTTAAAAAAAAAAATCTTACATAGTCTTTGAGACTGTAATAAATAAGCATTCCTCATTCTACTGTCATATACAGAGGACTGGCTTATAACAAATAAAATAATTCTTAATTAAATGGCTACACACATGATGCATTAACAGTTATTTAAAATGCTCTTTGAGAATAAAAGTGTACTCTGTTATGTTAGAAGTCGGAATAAAAGTAAACCCTAACTTACATTGAATAAAAATACAAGACTAAAAAATAAATATTTTACACCCAAAGATCCACTGCTTTTTTTAAGGCCTATAAAATATGAATAAATAACATGCGAATAGCAATGTATATAATGGTGTAAGTGCAAGCATAGTTTTCTGATTCCAGACTAATTCAAATGTACTCCAGCAGCTAGCCCTCACCTCTTTTGTGTGTTCTTTATCATTTTTGGAAGTGAAAAAAATGATATTCCCTCTAGGCATGTGAATGTGAGATACAGGTTATGAATAGCACTGCCTTGCTGAATAAACTGCCTCTGCTGACACAATCTGCACCGTGTTGTGACCTGCTTCACATTTGTTAAGAGCCGCACATTGAGCAGAAGCTCACCACACTCCAAAAACGCTCAATGCCACTACATTACATACATCAGAGAAGGGAGATAGCATCAGCTATACTACTCGTTCATGATGTGCTGCTTGTTGGCAAAGTAGCGCTGCTCTGAATAGCCTCCCAGCAAGTTTTTTAAACACACTAAATCAGTCCTTGAAAGAAATTTATATTTTTTCCACTGATAACCCCATTTCCAGCAAGTATTCATTGACCTGATATAATAACTGACATGGAGGAGACAGACAGTGCAAAAAAGCTATTTGATAAATAAGGTATTTGCAAGTTCCTTTGTGGCCTGCCCTTTTATGATGGGAGGAATTTAAGCGCCACGAAAGGCCAAGTTAAATTGAATGCCAAAAAACTCCAAGCTTGTATGTCTAAAAAGAAATTCAATTAAATGGGATTTTAGTGTTCTGAATTCATGGGAGTCTTTGCTCAGCTGATAAGGGCTTCGCCAAGCTGAGACCACCTTTATGCTGGCGAACGATCTGTTCCCTCTAAACGTGTAATCCTTACTCAGAGCACAATATGGATAGCTGAAATATCAATGCACCCAGGATCCAATTTAAACACATCGAATCAACTGAAGAGGGACAGTTGGAGATGGACTTCCTGTGGCTTAAAGAAGACCACACAAGATTTAGTGGTGCTCCTGAAAGGGAGTAAAGCTTTAATAATGGTTCATGTCTCACTAGTAGCAAACAATCTTTATTATGTGTCTAAAGAGAGGATTTTTTTCTATCTTCCTTCTGAAAGCTCATACAAGTAAAACAAAATGAAGAAAGTTACAGGGTAAAGTATGCTTCACAGATTGCAGAATCTAATCTAATCTACTGCTTAAAGCTTTAAAAAGTAAACAGAAGAATCATGTATTTACAATTCTCAAAGCCCTGGATGTCATTTTAAATGTGGAATAAATTCTGTTCCTGTTGCAGACAATCCATAAGAAGATGATACAGTTAGAATGTGTGCTGGGTTTTGGATTAAGGGCTGGAATGGGACCCCAAACAATTACACAAATTTCTCTGGAACAGAGGTTTCCTCAGTCTATCAAGTGTCAGTGCTACAAAGTACAATTAAAAAAACTATAAAGACACTGTAAAGCCTACAATCAGCTGCACACAAAAAGAACAACTACTCAAATACTGAGTGTCCCTTGTTGTGTTGTGTCGTGTCGTATCGTGCCGTGCCGTGTCATGCTGTGCTGTATTGTGTTGTGTTGTGAGCATAGATTCCCAAAAACTATTTAAAGATCTTTGCATATAATCACTTTTTTGTAAGAATATTGAATCATTTCATATAGAGACATTCGTAGCCTGCTTAGAATATCAAATTTCAAATATATTTATTTGCTGAGTATGATCATTTGGCTCTCAGGTAATCTTCAGACGTCATTTAAATCTTAAGTATTCCATTTCTAAAATGAATAAAAATCTAGCTAAAAATAGAGAATGAAGGTAAAAAAAAAAAGAAAAGAAAAAAAAAGTTTAGTTTACTGACCTTGACAAGCTTGACTGTATTATATGCATATGACTTTTCATTTCCTACTGCTTTACTACTTTGCTGGAATTCATCAGCTGTGCAAGCAAAGTGCTTCGATATATAATGAGGGGCTTCTTTATGTTAAACGCTCTTTGACAACGTTGTGAGTCAGAATGACCTGAGACAAGTTGTGATTCTAAATTGGACTTGTAGTCTAGATGAGATCATCAGGGTATGAATGACATCATCATAAACCTAAGGAGGAAACAAATTCGGGGCACAAAGATAATAAAGGAGGAATCTAAAGGCCACTATAATTGCTTCAATAACAGAGTTTATGGAGAGCGTCCACCCCTTGACTGAGTAATAAAACTAAAATGCTATTGTAAAATTGAGCCTGTATGGAATCAGAGACCAAAGATACAGAAAATTACGAAATAAGACATAAGAAATAATGAAAAGTTGGAAATAACCAAGATGCTACTAACATTTGTAGAGCAAAGGTAATGCTGTTCAATTATGTTCATTTATAAACAAAAATAGACACAATGCAATTCTGTGGTGTAGTGATGAAGAAGTACATAGTAGATGTTTAAATTAACCATTTCACACTAGCAATTAAATGTCTAAGATTAGGGTTAATTAATAAATTGTAGCAGACACACACACTGAGCAGCCATTAATGTTGCTAAGCTGTAAGAGGGTTGATTTGGTGCAAATGTTTAAACTACATATATAGCAACTTATTAAATGACTGCATTCTGTTCTATTCAAAGAATTAATTAAACAAAGCCTATTCAATTACTTGCTCCATTATGTATTTTAGCTACTTTAGTGTGCACTGTGCAAGGCTTCTCCTCCACCTTTTTAGCAGGCTGGATTTAAGTGCCTATTTGAAATCAATTTCTCTAATAATGATCCTAATGAGCTCATCAATTAAGCTTGCCATAATGGGATGTTAGTGTGTGGTTGAAGTTATCACTTTAACTCCGACGCTAATTTCCATGCTTCATCTATCAAACGTGATCGGCTAATATTGTGTTGCTTCTGTCGGAGCTGATATTCAGATCACAGGCAAAAAGATGAAGTGAATCAAACCTATAGCACATAGCCTATAGAATCTACAGAGGCTCCAAAATATTTTGCAGCCTTGTTAAAGCAAACAACAAGCACTGATATATTTTATGAACACAGTCCATTTGTGCAAAAATAATGAATTATTCAAATATCAGACTGATTATTTAAATGTATAGGGAAATGTATATATGTGTATGTATGTATGTATGTATGTATGTATGTATGTATGTATGTATGTATGTATGTATGTATGTATGTATGTATGTATGTATGTATGTGTATATATATATTTTTGCACAAATGGATTGTGTTTATATATATCTGTGCTTGTTGTTTGCAGCCTTGTTAAAGAAAAAACTCTAGATTTGCTTTTCAATATTCTGAGCTTATTTCAATATTCTGAGTAACAACGCAACCACAATGAGAGTGTTATTTTTGCATGTATGTTCAAACATGTGCACCTAAGTATGTGCATTATTATTCTTTATCTAATGTACTTTAAGTGAGTGTTGTATATTAGTCCTGTTTCAACTATTCAAACGTTATGCAAATGAACCCATCCTTATTTACATAAGTAAGCTTTTCAACGGCTGTTCCACATCAGGGATTTCATTATTTACCTTCTTTCAGGGACGTTTATGAGCTCTGCCCTTTTCTCTGACCCTCACCGCACACATGCTCCCCAAAGTGCAAGCCTGTAATGGCAACGACAGGCACATAACCTAATGCAGCTTTAATGTATGCGTTGGTTACCCGCCAAAAGTGATCTCTCAAACAGTAGCCCACTGAGTATTTGTTTAACCCTGGAATCTGAAGGGCTACAACAATCTGTTCAAATACACCTACAGGTCAAAAAAAAAAAAGGCACACAGCATGCCACAACACAAGCATAACACAAGAACCAGTTCTGTGAAGTGACGTTTACATCATCTCCATGTGACGGTTACAATGGTTATGCTAAAACTATTCAGTCTTGTGTGATGTACAAACACACCATGTTAAGCCACATATATTTCTTACAATGAAGAAGCTCAAGGTTAAGACTTGTTATAAAGCAGATTTTGGTAATAAAATGATTATTATATTAAATGTTTAATACCAGACAAGAATGCAAGAAGTAACACAAACCACTATAAATATTGTTTAGAACTGATAAATAAATTCTAAAAAAAATAAAAGTGCAAAATATTTCTGTATAACCAAACTGAAACATAGAGAGGCATAGTAAAACATTCTTCTCCTTTGCTCCAAAATAGTACAAAATTTTGGACTAATTTGAATCTATCCATATTTAAGTTTAAAAAAAATTCAAGTGTAGTCTTCTGCTCTGCAATACATATATGATTTATACAACCAAAATTATCCATGACACCTTGATTAATTGATGCTTTCCTGTGTGTGATGAATTGATTTATTACATATTTCCACAGACCCATTTATTATTTCATGGTAAACATGCTAAGAGGAGGTCAAAATGGCTAAACGAGCTTAATAAACATAACTAATATTCAAAAGATCCATTTGTTGAGACACTTTGAGCTTTTAGGTGGCTATCCAAAGTCCAAGCAATAACTCGATTCAAATGAACAGTCACCATCATTACAAACAAAAAAAATCAATCAGTTAAATAGTAGCTCGGTAATTCTAAAAAATAAGCATTAATTCTATGACATTCTTAACTAACATCAGTGGATCAATTTCATTATAAAATAGCTTTAGATTTACTAGGCATGTACATTTGCATGGGACTAAAAGCCAAAGTCAACCAATTGTACCAAAACTAGATACATAAAATGCCTGAAGAATAGCATTTAAGTGAAACACTGTTGTAAGAAATTATGAGATTAAATAAAATTGTAAGAACAGTTGCAGTCTGTTAGAGAACAGTTTGCAAGCTGTTAGTAAACACAACACAGCTGAGGCTGTACATCAGTGAAGCCATAATGAAATGCAAAACCCCACCTCGCTAACAATTGGAGGCCTGTGTAGCAGCTTAGCCTGTTGGTCCAAGGCTATTCGTCATAATCAGCGACACTTTTCTCATTAGTAAAAAGCCATTACTGCTCGACTTTATCAGTCACTGAGCGTTATCGCTGCAGCAGCAGCAATCCTTGCATGCAGTACCAGGGATGGAAGGTCTCACATTGCCTTAATAAGGCTACCATTTCAGAAGTCTGCAGTCAGGTGTCACTTAGCACTAGAAGTTAGTCGCATTAAGCTGCAGAAGAACAATCGTAATGGCCTCTATCACACACAAAGCTTTACGCCACTCCTCATGAGCCCTCTTCCACACTTCTCTACCATGTGTTTAGTATGTAGTGGGCCAACCATGGGAGTTCTGAATAAGGCCATTGTTAGGCTGTCAAGAAGACAAGTGAGGTCCCAGTACGGCACTTTTGGGACGACGCTTCATAAGTACCTCAGAGGTTCACACCATGATTAGATCTGACAGCGTAATTTCTCCAAGTTCTGAATGAAAGAGAGAGTTGAGAATAAAGCTGATTTTTATACACGGCTGAAAGAAAATCCAAAAACACCAGTCAAAAGATCCCACTTCATCTCCAGAAGATTTCTTATTGATTTCTAGTAATATCAAAATTACTCATTTTTATAATAATTTATTTATAAAGCAAACACACACACACACACACACACACACACACACACACACACACACACACACACACACACACACACACACACACACACACACACACACACACAATATTAGGTGCCTAACCTACAACCAGCAATGAGAATTTTACTTCTGAATGCAAATCCTCACAATAAATCACATAACAGCAAAATCACATAATGAAGAAAAAAGGGAGTTTCGAGATAATAATACCTAATTTAAGATGCAAATGCAATGATTTTTCTTTACGTACATCATGTGACAGATATCACATTTTGAGCAGTGTGCTGCTCTCTTTTTTTTTCTCTACATGCATTTAAGCAACAACAACAACAACAACAACAACAACAAAATTGCTCCAAGCTGAATTTCAGATTTCACCACAGACTCTCTTAAAGACCTTCACTGAAACACCAGTACCATTCAGAGCAGGTAGTAGTCATGTGCTGCACTATTTCACACTGTGATTATGACACATGCACTCATGCACTCCGGCAAGCAGAGGTCATTATGGCACGGCCGACTGGTCTGTAGGCATGTAATTAATACTTTAGCGTTAACATTTCAGCGGCCATGGTGGTGAGTGAGTTAATCACTAGGGGCTAGGGTTCTGAAATGACTCTGCTTTACGAATGGCTCCCCATCTCCCCTCTTAATCTGTATTTTACGAGTGAGAAACTTTGCATTATGCAAATCGCTGAATGGGAACAGGTGACATTTCGACGGCCAACAAGAGCAACGGCCCAGTTTGGTTTGGGATGCTGATTCAGACATTAGTATCTGTCAGTGCTGAGTGCCCAAGCTTTGATATGCATAGAAGGAAAAAAATCTCATTTATAAGGCCCATTTTAAGGTGGAATTTCAAATTGTTTTTGAGGGAATATATTTTTGTGCAGAGGAGACTGGGTTAATGTTTTTCTGTGACTGTGTGCAGCATGAGCCATAGACCCACCTTGTTTATTTTTGGTTAACATGTGAAGGAAGTGAGTAGATAATCATAATCAAAAATAACACTTAAATTCATCTTAAATTTTACATGCCAACTATTAAAAATGTAAATTGTAAAAATAGTATAATATGAAACATAAAGAAATAAATTGCATTTATTTTCCCACAATACTATATCTTCCTTGATATGTTTTTTGTCTATATATTATATAGATAAAAAAACATACTATATAAGATTTCAGCACTATCTCCTTTGTAGAGCCTAAGATTGTTTCTGCCATTACACAGTCAAAGACATGTTGTTGAATGATTGTTAAAGACATGAGCTTACTTCCAATCCATAAATAAGATGAAGGGGATAACTGTCAAGATCCACCTTAAATGAGGAGCATCAGCACAAGCTTGGGTGACTCTTTCTAATGTTAGCCTCTAATAAAGAACAAATCAGCACCCAACTTGGCTCATCTGATCATGTAGTCAAAACTGATGATCAAAGAAGTCATAAAGATCCCATTTAATCTTTTGCCTATCTATCACACTGATGTCTTCATCCTCTTTGTGCAGCGGTAATATCAGCCCATTATGAAAGCAAAATAGATCTGGCGTGCATACAAGGCGAATGAAGTGCTCACTTTGATGTGACAGCAGGATCAGTGAGAGCAGTAATCTGTAGGAATAAAAAAGATCTCAATTATTCGGCGAGTGTAATGTGGGAGAGCAGCTCCAAGCATGCACATCTGCTTTCATATATTGTGACATGCTCTGATAAAACATCCTTGCCAATTTATACTCTCTCTGCTTGACTAATCTCCAACAGCTCTCATAACCTCTAATCACTCCATCAGCCAGGAAGGAAGGGAGAGAGAGAGAGATGGAGAAAGAGAGTAGCAGTCCAAAGGAGCGGGGGGACTGCCCTAAATCCAAATTACATTTGTAAATGAGGCGTGATCTTATATTTCATGAGCATTAGGAATTTCTATATTGTGCTTTGAAAATGCAATGGGAAATAGTGTAAAGCATGCAGAGCTCTAACACACAGCCCAGGAGAGTTACAACTGATATAGTCAGAAAAATCTGCTATTAGTTTAGAAGATAATGCATGGAGACTATTATTATTGTTATAAAGCCTGAACTAAAGCAATTCAGCCCTTAGCGGTAAGAAATGACTTAAGGAAATTGGAAAATCTAAATAATGATTATGCACAGCTCACTTTCTTAAAAGGAAATCTCAATTTGGTACACTATCATACTATTGCCACTAGAGATTATTTTAGATTAGATAAAATACAAGGAAGGGGAAAAACCAAACCTGGAATCATAGGTGCTAAAATACCTAAAGCATCAATTAATACCAGCTCATGATAGTCGTATTATGTCTGCAGGCTTGGACGTGTCCCCAATTATTATTGTACCAATTATCATAAATTTTCCTCTGCACCAATTAACAATACGGGAGGCCAGAGCTGCATGTATTTTAAGTGTTATAATTAAGCCAGGCTCTTTTGTTAATTAGCCTGTTCTGACTCTTTGCTTTTTATGCTGCTCATCTGCTCATTACCAGAGCCATTTAATTCAATTAGCACCTTAATTAGATGAACAGCCATGTTCTGATGTTGCAAATCTTGTTGAAAGAGCAGGGTGTGATTAGCAAAGACAAACACTGCATGCAAATCATGGAGGGTAATGTTAGAAGGAAACTGAGGCGGTGCAAAGGGACCTGCACATCTGTGCACAGAGCTCAAGACGTGCAAGCCTGGAAACCGTTTAATAACCGCATGCATTCCAACATATATATAAACATCAATTTAAAAACGTATATGCAAAGAACTCCCACAGACACACACATGAATATAACAGTATAATGTATTCTATAATTAAACAGAAAATATTTTTTAATTTCTAATCAATTATTGCAAGTATTTTTCAGTTGCTTTACACTGTAGCTGCAAATGTGAGACAGAAGATGAACAGAGTGGGACCGCAGCAGATGTAGTTTGCTGTAGTTGGCACAGATAAGAAATCCCATTTGATGACATCGAGGGACAAACTCAATTAACTATAATGGAGAGAGGCCATTGTGACCGTCCACTCATGAACAGAATCAGTTTTCTTGCTCAGAAAGGAAACCCAACTGAAGGTATTGGAAACAACAGTAGGTGCTTTGGCAACAAGTTCAAATAAAGCTTATTGATAAGAAATATCTGTTCATTAAATATGCTTGAAGGAAATTGTTATAGCTGACTTCCACCATGTGGCATATCTCATGGGAGAAAAAAAATGGCATTTATATATTCCATAACAGGAAAATATTCATCTATGTCGTATACTACATAATAACTGCATACCATTTATAATGAACTGATTAGTTTTAAGGTGCAGAAGCTTTTTTTCCTGAGGTTGGAGTAAAATAACTTTTAATTAGGTACTCTATGCCCTAATTTATCTAATCTTGCACTACAAAAACATTTTAAAACAAAATGCTATTTGTAATTGTGATAACTAAGTTTACTAGTTTAATTATAAAGCATCAAAACATTAAACACAGTCTTCCAGAGTATCTAATGACACTAGAAATTAATTTGCAAAATAAAAAGCAAATGGAAGCTTTAGCATTGAAAGCTTCCATTTGCTTGGCTTTTGCTTTGACAAACATCGATTACAATTACAAACACAAATTATTCATGACCAGAAAAAAGTTGTAAAGCATGTAACCAGACATTGTTTTCTGCTGTGAAGCTCTATCACAATAATATTATTGACACAAACAGATTGCATTCTAACCTCTGGCACATGTATGAATTTATTTGTTTGTTTGTTTGTTTGTTTGTTTTGTTTGTTTAAATTTAGATTGTAATTAAAGAAAATAATAAAGAAAAAGAAAATCTACTCAAATAATTAGAAGGAAAGCCTATCTTCAGAACTGTCATCATATCATAACACAGAATTTTTTTTATATATTATTTAAATACCAATCAGTGTTTATTTTTCAGTAAAGTCTCAGCTGCTCAGTTGATGCTTGTCCTGGCCTGATTAAACAGTATACAGTGTAAAGCAGATAAGCTTGTTGTTCTGTCATACTATGAATCCAACTTCAGTTGAGAAGTTTTGGATGCTTGAGGAAAACTGAAATAAGGTTTTCATAGTTTTATTGCTAGCCCATGCAGCTTTTACACATCGTCACACCTGCTTTGTGAACATCCTGTTTCAAACATAGTACCCCTTTGCTGTTACAATAACCTATACTTTTATGGGAAAGCTTTCCACTAAACTTTGGGGTGCTGAAGGGATTTGCCCATGTAGCCACAAGAGCATTATTGAGGACAAGCACTGATGCACAATCACAACACAAACTAATCAAGTACTAAGATTAATTTCTCTGTTGATTTTTAATTTCATATTGTTAATCCAAAATGGATGTGTACTGTCTTCATAAGAAAAGACAGCTTTGAACAGTTTGGAAGAACTCAGAGGACAGTTTTAGACCATTAAAATATGGTCTCTACACAATCTCCATATTTTGTAAGTTTTACATCAGAATATGACATATCCCAAAGGTTGATTTTCTTTGGACACCATTTATGATTTAATATAATCACCACTAATATAGATCAATTATAAATCAATTATATTCAATATAAATCAAAATAAATATCATCTGCTGCTCATCCTCGAATGCAAACATTTAAAGAATTGTTCATAACGTTTGGAGGAAGACAATCGGGCCAGAGACAACAATAAGGCCAAAGATCAGCCAGCCTTACCAAATAAATCTATTATTGACATTCCCAGTGGGATGATTACAAAAAAGTTGCTTACCCCCACCGTCTAAAATTGCTGGACTGTCAAAATGCCCAAACAACAGAGTAAGCTTGTAAGTATCCTGCTTGTATCAGCTGATAAATGGGCCGCTCTTTAAGGAACTTATCTCTTTAGGACTTGCAGCATGAGGAATGGCATCATTTGTACTGTTTGCCTGGCTGGACGAGTCAAGCTGGATCCATTTAAAAGATAGGGAGATACTGTCGACAGCAATAGACAGGGTAATTGCAGAGCCACTACTGTGGTATAAATTACATCAGTTCAAATGGCAGAGGGGCCCAGTGAGAGCAGAAAAAAAAACCTGACAATTCACTCCACACGTCCCCCCACCACTGCTTATCACTGTTTAGCAGAGAAAAAAGAGACAGGTGAAAAAAATTGAGTATTGATCAAATTAACAGTTTTACCAATCTATTTAAGGATGGTGGGGGCAACACAGCCGGAACAATTAAATTCCAAAGAGAATATAGGCGAATAACTCATGACCTCCAGAGAAACAGTCACCCACAGTGACCACTGGTTTCCAATTGAAACAATAGTCATGTCTAAATATCCACACCTTATTTAAATATTTTGTATCCTTGTCTGGAAATTAGATGCGGTGGCAGTATAATATTCTCAGTTTCCAAAAATATTATAGATGTTATATACATTTCTTGGCCAGTTTGAAATATACCATCTCACCTGTTAGATCACAGACCTAAAAGTTAAGAATTATGATACTTATTTTACATATCAACCAAGAGAACATAGTGAAGTATGGAAGAGGTCAATTATTGTTTAGGGAGTTTTCTGGAAAGAACAGAAGGAAATGAAAATGATGTTGAATGAGCAAAAAATTTAAATTTTTAGAAGGGATGGATTTCTATAAAACTGTTTTGTTCTCTGTGTAGCGTTAAGCATATAAACATATTTTATTCATTTATATGTACATATAAAAGCAACAGATACATCAGTACAAAGCCTCATATTTATTTTGAATATCAAATAGAGAGTCTCATGTCAGTCTGACCTTACCTAGACAGATGAAACTTATTAGGTTATTATTTTTCCGCCTCATAAAATATGAATAAGTTAAACCCAGCAATTAATAATGAATCATAAATCTAAATATTCTTGTGTGTATTTTCAAACATGAATTGATGCTGCCATCTATGCATCTATGGCCATTCTTCATTTAGATGAGGAATATAATACTTCCCATTCTAAAGATTTTCCTTGTCATTGTTCCGGAAGGAGGACCTCATCCTCCTGGCGAGAGACGACAGGCAGGCTTTTTTCTGCATAGTGGTTTTACGCATCATCCACTTGATCTCAATTTACATGTATGTCCTGGATTATAGGTATATTCACTTAGGTTAAATAAATGGAGTACACTATAACCTTTTCAGTTAATACAAGCAGCTATGAAGTGTTGAAAGGGGGTCTATTTACAAGAGATGATAAAAAGGCACATCCATGTTGTTGTTTTATTAATTTTTTCATGACCTTGTGGTATCTTTAAAAATAAGACTATATGAGAATCTAGAGATCCTACTTCAAGCCTCTCCATCACAAGTAGAATCAGGATGATTGTGGGAAAATTGGATATTGGTGACTTCAAAGCAACTAGTACTGTGTCAGGAAGCAAATGAAAATTAATATTGCACCTTCTGAAATAAGCAAATAAAATATATGGTCTGTAACAGTGCAATGTCCAGGATTACTATTTGCTGTTTTAATATGTACATTAATAATGATAGCATTAACAAGTAAATAGAAAAACATTATATGAGCAAAAGTGGCCATACATAATGACACTGATACAGAATGTGCACATTACAAAATCATGGGCATTAACATGGAGTTCAACCCTCCTTGCTGCTATAACAGCCTCCACTTTCCACTAGATTTGGAGAGTGGCTGTGGGGATTTGTGATTATTCAGCCACAGGAGTGTTAGTGAGGTCAGGCATTGATGTTGGGTGAGGAGGCCTGGGGTGCAGTGAGTGTTCCAATTTATCTCAAAGGTGTTCATTCGGGTTAAGGTCAAGGCTAGTCAGGTTCTTTCACTCCAACTTTGTCTTCATCACAGAGCATTGTCATGCTGGAGCAGGTTTAGGCCTCTTTGCTCCAGTGAAGGGTTATTAAAGCTATAGCATACAAAGACATTCTTTACTAGCGGTGGCCCACTTTAGGATGGAGTGAGCTGAAATAGCACTCAATATTTGAAGCCTTAATATGCTACAGTGAAGACTGGCATAACAAGCAGGATGTTTTAGCCAATAGGGAAACTTACATTGGCTCACACGAGCAGTTCTATAATAAATAAATAAATAAATAAATAAATAAATAAATAAATAAATAAATAAATAAAAGTACATAGATACACAGATGCATAGAAACATACATACAAATTTCAGTTAGAGCCTGTAAATGTGCAAATGCATGTATGAATGCATTTTTTTGGGAATGTAAAAATCCATAAATAAAAAATTAATGTATACATAGAACATGTGGATAGATTAAAGAACTGCAGAGGAGCAGCCAAAGAGCTGCATGCACTGTGTAAACAATTGCAATTCTATGCAACTGTTCATATATGGGTGTGATGGTTAAGTGTCCACAAACTTTTAGTCATATTTTTCGGATTTTCTGAGATTTTCTTTGGACAGTTTGGTCAAATAATAAATGTTTCTAATTCTAATTTTATTTGTTATTTACACAACCACACAGTACGACATGCAGTGAAACGCATAATTACGTAAAAATAGGAATTCAATATATAATACAGTAATGCAAGATCAGTGGCAGAATCAGTACAACTGTATGTGAATAAAGTGCAGATGTGTGCAATATATATGTTCTGCAAAATCAGGCTAAGGTAGTGAGTGCTGAAGATCCAAGCTCTAGCGCTATGTATTGACCTGGTTGATCCCTGAGATGCTTCTTCGTCCTCTCTCCTCATTCTCTCCCATAACACAGAGAAAGGTTCATTGCTAAGAATTCTGAGGACCTTAATTGTCTTCCTTGCCTGGATCCAGAACCGGTTGCTATAGATAGATTGCAGGTAAGGAGCTCAGTGCAGATGGTATATTGCTGATAGCACCACCCTCTAGAGCACTACCTATCCTGAATGGTGCTTTCCCAAACCAAACAGTGATAATTTTGGTCAGGATGCTCTCCATGGTGCTGGTGTAAAAGTTTCTTAGCACCTTATGCCCCCTTTCCACCAGAAAGAACCGGGTGCTGGTTTATAGTGCTGGTTCGAAGTTCCACTGGCAAGCCTTCTAAGAACCAGTTTGCTTTTCCAATGGGCTAGAAAGCCATCACATAGAAAGTCTTAAATCACTGTATACACTGTTATACAGCAATGTTAATGCAGCAGCTGCAAACACAACATCAACAATGGTGGATGTTGCTTTACTGTTAATGCTCATGGCTTTGCAAAACTACATTGGCATAAAAACAAGGCAAATCCTGATTTAAAATTATTTAAAAATGGCGCTAACGACATTCTCTTTTGTCTTGTTGGTCACAGTAACCCCGCCACCAACCCCTAATGCAAGTAGTTCTTAAGTCTAGACCAGCAATGGTTTGGTGCTACATAAGAACCACTTTTCCTGGTTCAGAGCCGGTGCTTTGGGTGTCAAAAAAGAAAGAACTGATTTTAAATTAGGCTCTGGCTCTGAACCAGCACTCAAACTGCCTTGGTGGACAAGGGGCATTTGAGGGCAGTTTAAGCATCTAAGGTGACAGGTTTTGCTCACTAGTGTATTATTTCAGCAGGACCATGACACATACAGTGTGATACAAAAACTGTCCATTCTCTCCACTGGGGTCCAGTTGAATCTAGGTGGGTGGTAGCTCCTCCCCTGAATTGTGATTAAGTACACTATAAACATTTTTGGCTTGCTGGCATTCAATAGGAGTTTGTTTTCCTGGCAGGTAGGAAGAATTATTATCAGAGATTAGGCCTACCACAACAGTATCCTAGCAAAACTTGACAATGCAATGGTGGAAGAGTGAGAAGTGGCAAAATAGACATAAGTACAGTAAGTACAACAGGGGGCTCAGAATACAGCCACGGGGGCTTCAGTGCTGAGGGTCAGACATGCTTACCTTTATAATCACAGCCTGTTGAAAATTTAATATGCAATACATTTTAGAAAAAAACAAATAAAAAAAAACCCTAAACAGAAAAATGCAGTGAAATAAAGTATTTCACTTAAACATTATCATTTTGTTTGTTTTATCTTGCATCAGAAAAAAAGTTCTTTAAGTTTCAGGGTTTAGTACTTTAGTACTGTCACATCATGCTGTCTTAGCTTAACTGTGAGAAAGTCCAGATTAATTTCTAGATTCATATTAATTCACCACAAAAATATTCAAAATTAGCTGATGTATACTGTAAATTAATACACTTTTAAACTATAGCAGTGAAAGTTACCACACACTTAGATAATGCGCAAAAGCAATATTATTCATTTTGATGTAACATTAACTTTGAAACCCAACACAATGGCAGCCTTCTGCCTAAAAGCACTGTGTTCAGCCAGTTTAAAGCAAGACATGGTGACATGGTGGTGCCCTCAGTCCCACTAGCATATAATGCTCATGAGATGCCAGTCTGCCAAGCTGACCCAACAGCAATTATATTCCATAACCCTCTGTTATATTAGTTCTCTGCTACATGTGCACTCACGTACTCAAACTCACCCAAGTTTGACTTTTGTGCTTAATGCTTTAGACATATGACCAGTTTCCTTAGAGGCCATAAATGATCTTAATGCCTTTTGACCTCCTAGTTTTCTCAGCAAAAGGGATCTATCACCAGTCTACTGGAAAAGTAATATGAAAACCACCATTCACACTGACTGGATAACAGAAGCCATTCTTATCCTATCCTAAAGATATCAGCCTCAAGCTCTAACTGCCCTGGCCAAGTGGTATGGCTGTCCATAGGACATCTCAGACTGAAACTACCTTCCAGAAAAGTCCTCACTGGTCCTTACAATATACTGAGACAAATCCTTCCAAATCATTTACACTTATCACAAACCAATTTATTTCTCTATACACGAATCAGGTCCTGTTCTTTCCACTAGAAGTAAGGGGCAGGTTATATTGCAGTAGCCTTGCATCATGATTCTTCACCTGTCCAAAAAAATGTCATTGCTTTGTCTCTCACACTCAGTGAAATGGTTTGCATGTAAGATGTTTATACTGAGCTCAATCCCACCAAGCTTAGTTTTAATAATTTTATTTCCCAAAATATTTGCAAATTAGTTCAAATAACATGATAAGGAATTCTGAAGGAACGTGGGATTTGCATTGCACAGCACTCAGCATGATCCCATGTTAATGAACCATGTTATACCCACATGCGAGTAAAAGATGTCTATTATTTCTTTATGTATCTGTACCATCTACGATCAATGAACTCAACCTTGTTTACTTATTTGCTTCTGAACTGGTTTTTGAAAATTGTCTCCAAATATCACTTTTAGATTGTGTGTAACATCTGTCTGCTTGTCATTTTTTTAATCTAACTCTGCAAATGGATCCTGAATGTACATGCGATTCATAAAAAAAATATAAATCCTAAATCAGAATATTTGTGATGAGATTCTACATTGATGATATTTGTGAGATTCTACATTGATCAAATGCAAAGATAATGAAATCTTATATAATATTGTAAAGGAAGCAAAAAAAAGGGGGTATACCTTACATATCTAGAACAATCCAGTAGTTAAACATCCAAGTCTGCTCTCTACACACAAGCACATTTGACAAAGTGGGGGCAGGAACACACATTATCACATTGAAGCCTCTTCTAACCCTTTTTGGGGCAAGACATTTCTCAGAACAGATTTTTCTAAGCTCTACAGTATCTTTCAAGATAGGAAGCCTTTAATGCATAATGTCTTAAAAAACAGATCTATGTTGTAGGAGGTCTATCTCTTTGGCTGGTTCTACCGCTTTAATTCCCAGACATCTTATAGTGATGGCTTCAATTTCCAGGGCTTTTGATAAAATCGTGCAGTCTCT
The DNA here is from genome assembly GCF_022655615.1 of Tachysurus fulvidraco. Classification (NCBI taxonomy): domain Eukaryota; kingdom Metazoa; phylum Chordata; class Actinopteri; order Siluriformes; family Bagridae; genus Tachysurus; species Tachysurus fulvidraco. Next base: position 7,720,402 of record NC_062534.1, read on the forward strand.
TGTGCATTGGGATTGAGTACCCTGCTATGGGAGCAGTTTAATGAAGTGCCATAGTTTCACTGCCTTGTGATGCACTGTGATAAATGTGAAGCCAGCAAACGTAAAACATACAGCTGTAACTGAGTTAATATGATTTAAAATACTAACTATTTATTACACTGGATTGTGCTGTCATACGACTTTTACAGCTTAACCTGTGGACTGTTCTCTGTATCTACATTTTATTTATCTGCTCATGATATACCATATGTACTCCAGTTTGCCAGATTATATAAAATATTCCTTTATAAATTGAGACAGTAAGACATAAGTAAACAATTGGCTCAATCTCAATTCAAAAGGCATCTTACTGTACAAGTGTCCAAACAAAATGAAAGAACTAATTGCAGACATCTACGATTTGTCATGCCTCTGCTTATCTTTCAGCATTTTTTCTGTATAAAACTATCATAAACCACGGGTGTGCTTGCAGTTTCTCATGACGGACTAACACTGATTTTTTCTGACAGCCCAAGGAAATCACTTTCCTGCACTAAAACCAAAGCAATAGCCCCCCTAATACAGCTTGATATCTCCTTGTTTATTTTGTTGCTGGCAGATGACCATTATGTGAGGCCCTTTTGTGGAGGTACTACAGGATATCTTGCAGGTCACATCATTCTAGGGAAGTTGATGACTCGGTTAGATCTCCATCACCATCCACTCAGGCGGAGAATATGTTCTCAGCAGAGGTGCACGGTTTAGATGGTGATGGAATCGAGAGCAGGTGACAGGCCACTGACAGCCGTTTCCTGCGGAGATGCCTCTATTAGCCCCCAGTTACCCCTTTAACTTGTGTTTGCATTGTTGCTGTACCATGTGAGAAGTCGGTCGGTTATTGGGAGTTGTTTTTGATTTGTTCTCACTTTGCTTTCTTGAAGCTATGAGGCAATTATGATACGCAAAAATTCAGAAGATTCAGAATTGAGTCTAAATATTAAAAGAAGTTTATATCCATATGATAACGGATTTATTAACTGTCTGTAAAGAGAACACCTTTCTAGGTCAAGAGTTAAATAAAAACTTAACTTAGTGAGAATGTAATCTTTAATTATTGCCAAAAATGATGAGGATATTTTAATGAAATTTCCAAATAGTGGTAAAACAGAATTATTATATCAGAGCTTCCCTTAAATTGGTTTTTGACATTGGATTATTTAAATTATGCAAAATGTAATTTACAACTTGGAACTTTAGCGTATGTTGTCAATGATACTTGGGCACTGACAGTTGCATTCATTTCAGCCAGGACCAAATAATACTGACAAGTTTATAAAGTGCCAGGGGGAAAAGGTTATTCACTTAGTGTGCCGGTCGGCTGTAATTTAAAACAACTAGCCCCCAGATCAGTGGCCGAGCTCCCCTTCCACTGGCCTCCCTCAGCGAAAGTTTTCAGCAGGACATTACACACTAGAGCAGGCACCAGATTGTGTGAGATTACGACAACATCCTGGAGCAGTCTTGGCTCTGTAATATCTTCATGTTTGCAGTCATGGCCTGTCACCCCAGCTGACCAGTGGGGACGCCTGGTGGGTCACACCCGTTCTTCAATCAACTTCAAGTGTTATTAAATAGTGACCTCTATAAAGAAAAGCACAATATAATGATGGCTTAAACAAACGCAATTTATCATCCTCCTCACGTTGACATTACTTTACCCTAGGACAGCCAACCAAGCAGGCACAGATCAACTGGCTCAGTGGCCAGGCTTAGACCCCAAAAGGGTCTTCCACTTGATTCAGACCACACACCAACATCCAATTCAGCTAAACTCTCCAACAGTAAAGTCGAAGAAATGTATAAAAGGTCAATGCTTTTCAGATCTCAAAAGAAGCGAGAAACCCAGTCAAGATTTAACATTAGACTACAATGCTGTTAAATTCTCAACTCTGATTGGTCAGAAGGTGTTGACTAACGTTCTACAACAGCAGCTCTGATGGTATTACACTAGGTTATTACACTCAATCTAATACACTATTGTCTCTACAGTAACAGCTCATTCACTGAGGTGTGTGTCATGGACATGCCATGTAATCTAAGGCAAAAAAAAGATTAGATGTAATTTAAAACACATACAATAAGTGATATGGTCCTGATCTTTCTGAAAGGACATGTTATGTAACATTTTTGGATAGAGTCTCAATGTTGTGGAAGTTTGGAGAAAATTGCACACTGGTAGGCATGGGAAACAGTGAAAAGGTTCACAATTTATTGTGTGCTGCTGTGCAGCACGACCCAACGCTCCTCGTGTAGCATAAGAGAGGAAGGGCCCTGATAATTTGTTACACTTTTATGTTTTTAGAAACATGTTTCAGACACAGAATCAGAAGCAAGGAAAACATCATCTACCATTGGCTAGATGGACAATGCCTAATTACCTCCTGATCAGAATAATCTTACCCTTACCAAGGTCTGCCTAGAGTTGTTTATGAGCCAGGCTGTCTCCAGCTATTGTGACCTTCTAATAAGTTTATACAAACAATCTCTGCTAATAACAATATCTAGTCACAACCAATTTCCAGTTCTGTACACAGAAGGTCAGAACTTCACAAAGCTTCTTTGTAAAAAAAAAATCCATCACAGAATTCAGAGCATTGTGTCATTAAACAATCAGAAACCTGCATATTCCAGATTCTTGTTGGAAATGTAAATGTGCATTTGAGGGTCATGAAGGGATGACAGTTTATAGCTGCTATAACATAAGTGATACCAGGAAATACCCAGTTATGTAGACATTCCACAATAGATAGATAGATAGATAGATAGATAGATAGATAGATAGATAGATAGATAGATAGATAGATAGATAGATAGATAGATAGATAGATAGATAGATAGATAGATAGATAGATAGATAGATAGATAGATAGATAGTAATCTGCTGTGGTATAAGTTAATTAAAAGACTTTAGGACAGTCTGCTTTAGTTAAATAATATACTCTCTGTAGTCCCTTCATGTATTATTTCTTCAATTCCTATTTCGTCTAAATATGATGTAATATGTGTTTCCTTTCTCCTATTAACCAAAAAATACAGCCCCAAATATTACACATTGGTACACATTGTCAAGATCTCATATAATTTGTTGAAGGCTTATTAATTAGACAGCTTTGTAAAAATGCCAAAATACAAAAGGCTTCAGAAGGACATCCCTTGCTTGAAGGGAAAGTTGCTATATGGCAGAAAATCATAACACTCAGATTACTTGGTCAGGGTTTGGTTTTCCCCCCACTGTAGCTTTAGTTTTATAATGACCATTAAGGTTATAAAAGGTCTGCATTATTAGTTAACCAATAAATGCACTGTATTGGCCAGACCCATCAAACAGGTCATTCAGGAAATTATTTTCCAGCTGGATTTTTATGACTATATTTTCTTATGTAGTATACACTCCAGGTCAATGTTAAGATGAAGTTGGTTGACACTTCATCCATGGAGTCATGATTTTTTATATACACTATTGACTTGGCCTTTATTGATTGCACAGAATGTATCGCACAAATCATTTTGCACCAAATCAATAAAGAAATCTTGTGGAAAATTTATATTAAAAGATCTTTGTTTGCTTAAGTGAGTTTCAGACAGGGTGTATTGAGTGTTGTGCTGATTAATTGAGTTAGTTTAAATTTGACCACTGCAAGCCCATTAAAGAATGCATTCTTAAATCATGATCTGCCATTTATGATTGAAATGAGATTTCCAATGCAATGAAAGGTCTGTTAAATAAATCACAAGAACATTTTACTGAGAACAATAAGCAGGACATAACTCTCAAGAAGCAAGCACTTTCCATCTTGAACTGCCGCACTTTCCTGCATGCATTTTCCTAAATTTAGTTACTTGCTTCTCATTCTAATAACCTTAAAAATCAATTCAAACATGTCCACCGTACTTTTAGAATTAAGGCACAATTACAATTAATTCTTTTAGCAGTAGGTCAACCTATTTAAATAAAAACATTGCAATGTACTGAATAAATGCATTCAATTTAACCATGTGACCTGCTCGTCAGTTTAAAGCTAAATGGCACTTGATCAAAGTGAGATGTGTGAACATACCAGCTTTGAGCTCTAATCACATAATTAAAGCAAAAAGGTCACTTGGGCTTGGAGGCTTTACTCGCTTGGACACACAGGAAAAAAACTCACTTCAGTGGCAATGAAGGGCAGACTTTTCAAGGAGGCCACTTTTTTATTTCTATCAGTTGATCATTTCTGTTTAATTATGTGGGGTGGATTTTGGAGTAGATAACAAGCTGTTATCTCCAAGTAAGAAGGATAGAAAGGATATCAAAAAGATAAAGTCACATTCTAGATGCTTGTATTGGTAATGGTTACATTTTTAATAATGTTTGGTTATTTAAGGAGATTTTTTTACCATTTAAATATTAAATAGCACAACTAAAAAAGGTAGAAAATCTGCAGAGGATATGAACAAAACTGGGAGGAACATGATGAAATAATCAAAAGGGAGGGAGGGAAGTCTTCACAGCACACATAATGGCCCAGGGGGATTAAAAGATCACCTGAGTCAAGAGGTGTGTTAAACACTATGAATTGAAGAAATGATTAGGAAAGATACACATGGCCCAATACTTGACAAGTAATTGAGATGCACATCTCTGTGTCATCTAACTAGACAGAGGAAATCAGTACAGATCCTGTTTTGTCTTTCTCTGTTTGCTTATTAGTTGGTCATGCACCCACCTTCAAACCAGTGCAGCATGGACAGAGCCTGGTGTTAGCCTAAGAAAAAACAGAAGTATAAGGGAGTTTAATTTTATATTACAGGTTAAATTTTTATATTATTTTACATAATATGATCACATTCCTGTGCTGTAATAAACAACGGGAAAACAAGAAACCTGAATGGGAAAGTGAAAAGGTGAGAGTGCTACACAGGTATAAGCATTGACAATCAGATGCTTCATTAAGAGCGGATTTATTCAATCAGCTAGCTCACCCTTTAATTAAAGGTACTAATTACGCTATCGAAAGGCTTAGCAGGTGGCGCCAAAAGAGGGTCGGCCCACACACTTTTCCCCTCCTGCACTGGCGAAGATGATGACCTTCTGATAACCTGTGTGTTCATCAGTCAAATTACTGTCCCCGGTAATGGTAATGCCAAAGCACTGGAACACTGGGGCCAACTAATCTGTATTCAAATTACACACCACCAAACAGTGGCCTCCGTGGCTATAACTCAGGCGCAGTGCATGCAGGGATGAGAGCTCAGGAACCCCTCCCGTCCAATCGGACATTATCATACATTTACCAGGTGTGCGACAGGCCTTCTGTGGTGCGGCTGATATTGGAAAAATTAATCATAAGTTCCCTATACTGCCTTAATGGTCATTTTAAATTAATTAATTGCTAAAGTGTAGGAGGCAAAGTGGTAGGGGTTATGGGTGATGGGCAAGAGGCACATAAGTCTGATCATTCTTATTCTAAATCTAATTGTTTTATTATTTCATATGAGCTTATAAAATGTGGCTAAATTATTAAAATCATGTTAAATTCATGTTAAAAATTACATTTTTAAATGTTTTTTTACAGGATTTAATCAGAGTGATATATACAAACACAGCACTGGTATTTTTGTATAACAGACACATTGCCTTACTTTTGCTAATTTTTTAATTTAATTAGTTATTTAGTTAGTTAATTAGTTAGTTAGTTTTTATAAGTTTAGTAAAAGTCTTGCTACAGCTTGAGTCTTTACGAAATAATATGAGCTTTCAGCAAAACAGTTATATGATATATACATTTTACTGAATTGAATAACTAGCTAGCTGTGTTTTATCACATAATAGTAGAGCTACATTACATTACATTACGCTACATTACGCTTTAGTCTTTTAACAATTTAGTCTTCTTATGGCATGTTATGTGTTTAAAAAATATCTTACTCATTGCCATTATTTATTTTTGTTCTGTATCTGTTTAAATGAAGAAAAAATATATTTTTGTTACATTTAGTATGTAAGCATTTGCCAAGATATAAGATTTATAATGATTTATAAGATCATACACGGTAAAAAAAAATGCCGAAATAAACTACTCTAAATGTTATAATATTGAAACCATATTATTCCAACAGCAGTCTGAATCAGAGAGTAGCGTTTTGGCGCCATCTTGTGACCGCGCGCGATATTACAAACAAACTATAATACTAAAGTCCAACAGAACACTTCTATATCACAGACTCCATAAATACATTTAATCCTCCAGTCAAAATACATACAGAAACCTTTGATTTACTTTGCAACGCTTTATAGTTTTGTTGTTGTAGGGTTTTTAAGATGAGATACTCATCAAATTTGAGGTTTTATGTGAAGATATTTGCGTAGTTGGTTACAGGTCCAGAGTAGCCAGAAAGGAAGTAAATAAAATATAAATCAGATAACACAATCATATGGTGCATAAGAGTATAATGTTGGTATGTCAATAAGACTTCATTCAACTAGTCAGTAATACATTCAACTAGTTATTAATAGCTATAGCTAATGCCATTAATTAGTTTCATCAGATTTTCTCAATTGTCATTTGTTTCCACAAGTATGAAATAATACACAATGTACAATGAGTTGCACTGTTGCTGAAAAATCAGTAACAGGGTAGTAAAGTGTAGTTACTGTTACCACACTGAATTATTTTCTAATAATAACATGTTCCATTGTGTTTCAATCCTTGTCTTGTGTAACAGCAATTGGTCAATGATTTCAATTGTTTCCTTACAAAAAAAAAAAAAACATTAGTTCCTGTTGATATTTAGAATACTGAGAATAAAAAAAATACTTTATAACAGCTTTAAACAACTGCTGCATTACCAGCCATAACCTGTTTTCACTCTTTAATAAACAGCTAGTCATATTAAAGAGAAATTCAAGACAAAACACTTAATCCTTAGTGCTTAATTATTTTATCATAATATAATTATTTTTCTTAATTATTTTTATCATAATATACAGTACAGTATAAGAAAAATAAAAAGGCACATTATTTTTTATCCAAATATACCAGATGTGACCTGCTTTGGTTTTAACCATCATAAATAAAATTTAGTAAATCTTCCTCAGCATCTTCTGTTAAAACATTTACATCAAAGTTCTATAGCATTAGTTACAATATCATAGGATCTGAAACATACAAAAATGCCAAAAAGCTTTAAAATAAACTATTATGGCACATTCCAAACATTTTAAAATGTAAAAAAGATTGCTTATTAAATAAAAACTAAAAACCTTCTAAGTTTAAGTTTGTTCAGTTGTGTCAGTTATGTTCAGAAAGATGTTAATAGTTGTCTACTAGAAATATCAATTAAAATGTTTCAATTAAAAAAAGTTAACTGTTCTCAAAGTATTTCATGTTGTTAATTCAGCATTGTGAACTTCATACTTTCACAACTGTCACTGTTGTTTAGCTTGACGATTAAATGTTTGTTTTAACACAGTAATGCTCAATATGTATTGCTCAGTATTCAATATTTTGAATACATGTGAAGCACATATTATAGTACAGGATTATTGCCTATTGCTGTACAAATGATATAGTACTATTGTACTACTTTGAATCAGTGTTTCAGGGCTCAGATTTGGTGAAACAGCGCAGTCCAGGGATCCTCCAGCGAGAGCTGGTGTGGATGCGCAGGTTCAGCCACTCCTGCTGAGCCACAGCTAAGTAGGACTCTGGTGGAGTTGTGGAGAACAGTTCAGGGCTCCCAGAGCCTTCTGCTTGAGTCAAGGCCTGTTGACAGGCAGCCTGGATGTCTATAGTCTCCAGATTATTGAGGCTTCCAACTGTCTGGTCCACTACCTGAGCCCTGTTTGGGCCTGTAAATACAACAGAAAAAGAATTTTTATCATTTTGGTTTTTTTTAGGAAGTCAAGAAGCTCTTGTTGTTATTTCAACCATATATAGCTGATGTGGGTTAGCTATATGGCAGGTTAGCCAGAACATAAAAAATATTATTTTGCTTACAAAGATGTTGTCTTTCGGCATGGTTTCCTAGATTCATTTTTTCAAAGATAGCACGAAATAGAAATATTTTTTTTAATGGCTTAACATCCTGCTTTCTGATAGCTCATTTGGAAGAAAGGCAGATGGACAATAACATTATTTTTCTTTCTTTATATTTCTTTATTTTTCTTTAAATCTTTCATTGATTTAAATGAAAAAAGAATTTTGAAATTTCTACATAAATTTCCTAGTTTTAGACCTGGCAGTAACTCACAGCAGTGTCTGAAAGGCTCCCATCTGTGAGAGGGCATGTACGGTTTGGTCACAGGTTGCTGTAACAGGCACACTATGGCGCTGTCCACTTGATGAAAGACACGCAGTGAGAGAAGCCGGTGGTGCAGCTCCTCCGACAGGCTGTACTTCTCTGAACGAATCAACTCTCGAATCAGATCAAAATCCTGCTTCAGCTGCAGGGCTCCATGAACACTATAATGAAGAAGTTAATGTCAAGGAACAGAGTGTATATATAAAATATAATATTGTCAGTGATGATGAATACGTTCTGATCCGTAAAAAACATTGCCCACCAACCTGAATTTGATTTTCTTTTTGAGGATGTGCTCCATCCAGGCCTCCATGAAGGCAGTCATGGCTTCTACCAGTGCTGGAATGCGAGTCTCATCCGGTAGGGGCTGCACTCCCTCGAACACCTGGCCAAGCACACTCTGAGCTGCAAAGGCTGCATAATCACTCGGGGTGCTGGGTAATCCTAAGAAAACACACACACACAAAGCAGCTATTCCATGCTGACAGTAAAAATAATGATGATTAACTCTATCTGTAGTAACAATGGTTGTATAGAAAACCTGTTTTATAGTTGACTCTCCAGTGTTTTGCTGATGGCATTGTCTGCTCAAAAATCTCCATCGACATTTTCTTGCAGTCCATTGAAAAGATCCTCAGGACCAGTTCAGAGAAAGCCTATTGATTTATAAATAGATTATATGAATGTAGTCCCAATTCTAATGCACTAATTTTAAAGTCACAAGACGTAAAGGAGCATAAGTTGCTATAGTGTTAACTATTCTCAGGTCTGTATCATGTTGTAGTTATACAGTTGGTGCTACAGCAAACAAATAATTGTTTATGGTTGTCTGTGCTTTTAGTATGAAATCACTATGTACATACTGTGGGTTAAGTATTTTAGCAGCCCTAACCCGAAACCCAGTCAAAACTGCAATCAATAATTTCTTCCTAATTATTATATAATGACTGAAATTGGAGAACATTTAACCTGTAGTTGTGAGACTGCATGAGATAATTTCAGTCTATTTTCCATGATGAGATGATGATCATTTCTTCCAACCACAGTGTTCAGCTGCTGCACGAGACTCTCCACCGCCTCCCTGAGAGCCTTCCAAATTCATACAACCAAAAATATCAAAGCATGTTTTTCATTTATATTCTCCAAATGGATATAAGATCCAATACAAAAAGTGCTCTATACCTTAAGATCTCCTTGTGTGACCAGCACAAACTTAGTAAGAGACCATGAGGCCAGAAACTGGTAGGCCTTACTCACAACCCAGAAAGTAGAGGACTGGACAGTGGCTTGAGCCCTGCACAGCAACCCAAGATGATACAAACCAAGGCTCCTGGTTGCCATCTCCCCTGTGCACAGGATGACAAACATTATGAATTATGACACAAAGTCCTTCAAGAAGAGGACCGAACTGCTTTATCTTGTGAAAGGAGTGTAAAATATATTTTATAGTCATTGGGAAAACTTTCCCAACTCTTTAAAATCCTGCATTTCCTCTCGAGTTTTCAAAAGGAACAGTTACAGAAAATATAGTTCAGAATACCTAAGCTTGTGTGTGAGGTTTGCAGTAACTGGAGCACAGACAGGAGAGGAGGGAAAAGCTGGAGCGAAAGATCCATGGTGGCGGTTCTTACAGAAGAAGGAACCCTCATGGCTCTCGGTAAACACTTATCCTTCATCCCTAAACCCAGTGACTCACACATCGCTGCAACAAAAACATACACTTAAGAATGAATCATACTCTTAAAACTAGTTACCTATTATTTATCAGCCAAAAATGTTTTGAATTACTGTATTAATGAGCAATCAGTATCACACAATACACACTTAACAACAAGCATCGTTGTGGTAATAGGGTCATAACGGCACCTTCAAAAGATGGCACATGGGACATGAATATTTAATAAAATATCATACACTATTTGTTTTTTTTTAAAGCCATCATTATTACTGTGTCTAAAAAAATGTAAATGTGCACAGGACAGTAACCAACAATGTGATCAAGCTGCATGCTGCAAAAGGAATTACTGTTTACCATCCTGGAGGATAGTTATAGGACATTCTGTTATTAATTAAAGAATGACACGTCTTAATTCACCAATGTTGGACAATTTACAGCTTTAACACTCACTGTTACAAAACACTGATACTTGAGCCATTCAACATAAACAGATATGAAGGAAAGCGTGTGATTGGTGATGACGTGAAGTTTCTATCTCCTTCTCTCCTTATAGAAAGTTTACATCATCACCAATCAAACACTTTTCTCAACAGATGTTTATGTTGAATGTCCACAATACAAGTCACTGTGTAATGTCTTACGACAGAAAGTAGACATTACACATTAGAGCAAGCACAATAATATAAACCTTACAGCCAGAACTAATGTCTGTGCTGCTGTTACTTCAGACTGATCAGAATCAACATTCAACAGCACTGTGGTATAAAATCCAAAGCAATTCATCTGTAATAAACAATGTAGATATAAATATTATTAACGTTACAAGTGAATATTTGAATTAGATAAATTGTGCTAGACTCTAAATGTAATTTAGAAACAAAGCAGTAAAGCTTTTCCAATTTAGTTTACAAACTCACTTGCATCCCAGTGCACGAAGGCAGCAGTAGATAAAATATGGGAGCAGAATTTATTCAGGACATCCTTGCATTCAGCTGGAACCAAATCTGGAAAGAGCAAATCAAAATAAAAGTAATTCAGCACTCAAGCAATTGAATAAGAAAACAAAGTGATTTTATATACAACCTTTTATAGTTCTACCTTCTTTACAAGCTTGCATCAGCCATCCGAACAGAAGGAACAGCCTCTGATCATTCCACAGGTTCATGCCCCCCAAAATACTGCTGTTAGACGGGTAATAAAAAAGCTTGATAAGTGCTTTGCCAAATTCCCTCCAGAGTATATCCCTGTACTGACAGAAAAGTGCCACACATGCATCCAAGCTGCTCAGGTCCATCTGCTGATCAGTGGTTTGAATACGAGAGGGACATTTTTCCGGATAATTATTTTCTTCTCGCCCACTGGCTCTGCAGCTCTTCTCTGCAGAAACATTCCTATCCCATTGTGGTCTTTTGGGAATGTGTGGATCTAAGAGGTCTGTTGAGGATACTAAGACATGAAAAAGAGTTTCCATAATGTCCTCTCGATCTTGGTGAGCAAACATAAACAAGGGCAAGTTGGAAGACCAAAAACTGTTGAGTGTCTTCTTAGGGGACTCATCTAGCATTGGCTGACCTGAAGCAGATGGAATAAGAGGACTGGGACAAACCCAGTCCCCCCATTTCATGCTGGTTTTTCCTGAAAGAGAAAAAAGATCAGTTTGCTGGCATGTCCAGTTGTAAAGCTGCCTGGCTGAAATTTGAGCTCGAATCTCCGCCGTGATCCTCAAGATTTCCACCACAGACAATGCTCCAGGTCTGACGTGCTTCCTGGGCAAGCCTGACCTCATGTGAGAAAAATCGGAGGTGAACAAAGTCTGCAAACTCCAGTCTGCAGCTTTTTTCTGGGCCCTTGGGCTTGCTATGACATGATTATATAGCTCTACAGCAGACAGCAAGTCCTCTAAGGCATCTCTTGGAACACATGCCAGCTGGGTAGCAGCTAAAGCTTTAATCACTGTGTGCATGCAATTCTCGATCAGCAGCAAGGCTTGCTGTCCCCGTAACCACAGCCCTCTCTGCATTGAATATACCATCTCTGTATGGCTAAAAAGAACAATTCGCAAGAAGTGGTCTGAGCGCACTCTGGCATACAGCATGTCCCAGTGGCCAAGGTGGACCTGCAGTTCCTCACACATAGCCCTAAGATCCAGGTCCCAGGAAGCATTAGCTTGTTCATTTGAACTTTGTTCCCTGCTGGCTAAGAGACGGGCTTTCCCCAGCACATCACCCATTCGAGATATAAAGCAGTTAACCGCACGACACCGACGGCCATACTCGTGGAGAAAGAGTAGCTGAGCCCGTTGTTCCAGAAGGTGCTGGAGCTGTGCATAGTGCTGGCTAAAGACTGCTGCCTGAGGATGATAGTAAAATTCCACCTCTTCTGAAGTAGACAGTCCTCTAATGCACCCTTTCAGAGAGCCTCCTGATCCATGCAGTACACAGCACTGAGAACTGAGACTCAGTAAAGTGTGCTCTAGGTGCTGGAGGCGTTGGGAAGAACGAGAGGTAAGATCCGGACATGCTACAAAATGATCTTCATTTTCATAGTTCCAGCTGTCGCTCTTCTGTCTCAGGGGGAGCTTAGAGTTGGTACTGAAGCACCTCTGAAACAGAGGATCTGTTTTCTGATGGGACTTAATAAACAGGTGCTGGTACTGAGGACCTGGGAACATAAAATGAGACCATTTATGAATATACATTTCTGCATGCAAAAATTTCTTACTGTGCCTGCTTCAGGTTTTTGTCATATCTTAGGCTTCAACAAATTAACAAAATTGAGAATTAGATAATAAAATAGTGCATTCAATCCAATCGAATATATATCAGACTTCAACAAATCTGGGCATTTGTTCTGAGTTTGAGCAGAAAAGATAGAACTGCAATAACACTATTAATAGCCAATCAGAACAGTAACGTTCCTCGACTAACAAAGAATTCAGAATAACACAAAATACTAGCATAGAAGTAATACCTACCATTGTGTTTGTCCGTTGAGGGATATTTTTTTCCAGACAGTATTTCTGGAGGAGTTTTTGGTTTTCTCTGTGAATAAAATATGAATCTGAAGTTAGCAAATAAACTGCAACAGACATCAATTATAATGAAATTTAACACAAGACTTTACTGAGTAAAATATTATTTAGCTATTTATTCAGCACTTTTAACAGAAAAGTCTGCATCCGAACAGTGTTAAAACAAAGCAATGGTTTTAAAGACCAAAATGAACAATATACGTATTAGAACATAAATAGGAAACAATCCTATGGTCCTGTCGAGTTCCTGCAAGAGCATCAGTTTCATACTAACCGAAGTGACGTGTTCAGTATCTGAGACTTGAAGCTCGGAGCTGTCAGTCCCAGCAGACAGCAGTGCTCTGTCTAGAGGCGAAACATGTCATGCAAAATAAGTCAAAATAGCAATTACGTCTAAATAAAAGAAGTGAAAACCCCAACAGATGTCTTGAGTTGTCTGTAGAGCCTTTTTAACTATTACACATTTACTGTAACCTGGCTGCACAGACAGTGCAGTTAGAAATGATTATGCTTTTAATGCAAAGTGTGTTAAAAGGATGTTTTATATCAGTATGTTGTGAATTACACAGTGCTGTGACTGACTGTATTTGGTTTAGGAATCTTTATGGTCCACAACAGCAGAAAGTCCATCAGAATCGCTGTGAATGGCAACATAGACAAACACTGATCCAAACCAGCCAAAGAACATGAACACTTCTATGACCTTTTGGCTTTTGGAAATAATTATATTTTAATGTGAACAACTGTGTGTGTGTGTGAGAGAGAGAGAGAGAGAGAGAGAGAGAGAGAGAGAGAGAGAGAGAGAGAGAGAGAGAGAGAGTTAGATTTGGGTTAATGTCAGCAAATGTGTAACTGTAAAAGGGCTCTACAGATTATATGCAATGTAAACAAAATGTTAATTGCTATTAATGATCAGCAGTAAAGCAGTAAATCACCTGCAGCATGATGATGTTTTTGTGTTTTGTTGTTGTGTTCATCCTCACTGTGTCCTTCCTGAAGACTACTAGCTATCTGAGCCATTCTCTCTTTCAGATCATTAACTCAGCTTTCACATTTCACCTAAATCCTAAACAGAAACAAGAGCTATTTATAGGGTGGAATAAAAGTCTTCCTACATCCCTAATTTCAGCCTGCAGTTTAGCTGTGTGACTGTCGTTAAGTCGTTTATCATTAGCTGATCTTTACCTGGTTAAACAACTTCTTCTTTGTAACACACACTGTACCAGGAAAACACCTCTAAGACATTTATAAGCACAATATATCATATGATGACTGAGTCCAGCGTTAAAACTGTTTTGAAGAAGCAAGAAAACATGGAAACGGTTAAATGCCTCTGCGGCCCTGTCCCAAATAGTGCCCTATTACCTTCACATTCGCACTTAAGCGCTGAGGTGGAAGACTTAAGTCAGCTAGCTACTCTCTGTTCTCTTCTCTATTTGGGACAGGGCCCAGATGAGGCGCAGGGAACCAATGAGAGAGCGGCTTTTGCTCAGTGCAGGAGCGTACAGATGATTGGTTGGTGTCACAATAGGAGGCGGGTCTTATTTATAACAACAGTATTCTATATTTTCTAACATCACTTCATTTTTTTTTTTACTGTTTCTATAAACGAATAAATATGTTCACTTATTACTGATATACTATATAGCCAAAAGTATGTGGACACCTGAGCATCACACTGTTTGGTGCTTATACTACACTGTTGACACAAAGTTGAAGCACATAACTGTAAATGATGTCTTTATATTATGCATCTTTCGGATATTTAACATTTAGACATATTTAAGACTAAGACATGAACAAAGGGCCCCAAATATGTTCCAGGATGATAATGTCCAAAAGACTAGTTGAAAACTTTCCCCGAAGAACAGAGATCATTATAAAAGCAGAAGACACAGTATAATGGAAGAAGAAAAAAAAATAAGGATGGTCACTGCATGTGGTTGTTCAAGCCACATACGTCAGCGCTATACTCCTCCCAAACGGAATACGTCACTCGCAAGTGACTCGCGAGTCGCGCCAGAAACAAATGTTTTCCCACCAGCGCTGGCTTCGATCTTTCACCCAGGTGTCTCATTGGGTCTTAAAATGCACTGCTACCGCCAGCGAAAATGCAGCAAACAGTAAATATTGTTTTTTGTAGCAACCGCATACACCAAATCGTGTTCTATTTTAATTACCCCGGAAATGAGGTAAAATATATTTGCATATTGGGCGGGAGTAGAAAGATCAGATTCATATCCGATTCGCCAAGACGCATTTTTGTGGCCTAATGTAAATGGAACAGTTTTAACAGATCAGATAGCTATCGGATCAGAGAAAACACATGAAGTGACCAGGTGTAAAAAGGCCCTAAATGTACTCTGAACATATTAAAAATAATGTGGTCTTTTCAGAATCGTTTCTTTATTTCAAAAGTGTCTTTCTAAAACAGCTGGTTAAATATTTAACAGAAATGTCAAATTTACATCACAAAAATAAAGGAAAGACTATAAAATCAAGCAAAGATTAATGCATAAGCTGTCCTCTCGCACTATCAGAGCATCAGAGAGTTAAGCCATCTCAGCTTCATCTATCTTCATCATCTTATGGGGGGTTCCTGAGAGCTGCAAAAAAATAACATGAACAACAATTAATAAATAAATTAGAAACTGTCAGCTAAATATTTAAGAAAAAATGCAACAAGGTTGTTAAATCTTTGCATTTTTTCAGCATTTCAAACACACCTCAGAGACTGATGTGCTAGTTTTAGAGCTCAATGCTTCTGGTTCAGGATCCACTGAGCACTCTACATCCAGCTCAAAGTCCATGACCTCACCCAAATCTCTGTACAAGAGAAACACAAGACACTTCATTTCATTGCACACATTGTACAATAAAATGATTAAAATTCTGCACACATATTACTCTCATGAGGAAAAACAAAACCTACACTGCTTGAAGATCACTGCCTTCTTCAGCAGGAGGGTCCCATGCATGGAGTTTGACTTTCCACAGTTTTATCTGCTGGTCCCAGGAGCGACGACTGTATTTCTTAAATTTGTTTGGAGTTCGTGGATGAACCCCAGGTTTTCTCAAGTGCCTATAATTAGGAATGAAAGCATATAAGTCAAGTAGATTTCACTTTATGAACTCAGCACTCCTAGCTTCATTCAGGTACAGGGCAATAACAGCACATGCTGTGATCTACTCACTTCGGCACTTCTTTAATGTATCTGTCATAGGCCAGAGTGTTCTTTCCATAGTTAATCTGCTTTTGTCTTCTCAATAGTACAGCCTCATCAGTCTCGATGTCCCCAGGAACAGGGGAGTCTCTGGAATCTCTGGAGTCTGAACTGTAGGCACAACACAAGCGTTATTATTGTACAAGCACACTGCTGCAACAGTAAAAGCTACAGCTGTAAATAACAAACCTTCCAGATGATGTTTTCCTCTCTCTTTGAACAATATCACCAGTCAGTATTCGCCGTCTGTAACTAGAGCAGAATTAACAAGTTAAAACCCCCTTAATAACGTCTGCTGTGAATGGTTTCAAACATCTTAAAATAAAATAAAAGCAACTGACCGCTCTATGTCCCGACGAACATTAGTGCGCATTTCATTATTCTCCACCTCCTCTGCCCAGTCTCTTATTCTCGACACCGGTCCTGCACTCTCTGGAGTTGTAAAACTGGACAAAACAACTAAATGATTATTTATTTAAAGCACATATTGTAAAAGGATAAACAATTGATGTTTATTCTCTTCCAAACAAAAAATTCCACGTCATAGATTTTAAAATTTTTTATACTGCAGCCATTGCTTTAGAAACCACAGCTAAGAATAAAATTCTAAAAGGCAGAGAGTCAGTATGTTGGTTCTGGTTGATTTTTTTTTTTTTTTTTAAACTAATCTAGGTCAAATGTCAGATTCTCAAATGTCTTCCATATCACCAATAGCATGGGGTCAAACATTCAAAATGCATTAATGGTGGCACGTTAATAATGGTGTAATGATGCACACCAAGTCTCATTCATTTGTACAATGTACATGTGAAGAGGAGAACATCTAAATCCTCCAAACAAATAATATTAATATTATTATTAATTCCAGAACACTTCAACAGTTTACCATTCAGGCCTGTTCGATCCTCTTCTGTCTGAAGTGTTGGTCTCAGACTTATCATGTGATCTTCGTACGTTCCCTTCAGCATCCCGTTTCCTGCAATGAGACCATCTTGGCCCTTTGTTCCTGTATTAAAAAAAACAATACAAGCAGGAATTAACAATATTTAGTTTCATTCTTAAAAAACAATTTTGTCAAACTTTAAAGTGGACCAGAGAAGATATCGTTATTACAGTTAGCTTTATAGATTAGTTTTTAATCCGAATCTGTTTGCAATGTTTAATGGTTCAAAAATATTAGATCACCATACAGATTCTTTTACAGTTAATGGTGATGGGTTGCAAAACGTTCTGGAACCTCTGAGGAACAAATTAATATACAAATAAATCCACTACAAAGGCAAAGCAAGGGTATGTTTAGATTTTTTTTGTTGTTTTGTTTTTCACTTTCTAAACTCAATTCATAACGTAACATTGAGATCATAACTAATGACATCTTAATCTATATTGCTTTAACACTTGTGTGTGTGGTTTTTTAACGCTTTTGATAATACCTTCTGAATTTATAGGTCCCTCTAATGCTTATCATTCCCAGACATGTGCACAAGCTGTTCTCTATACACGAGTTTTCCAGCTGAACTGTTTTCATCCTCAGACAATACAAAGCCCATAAGCTGCACTTTACTGTTTTAGCGCCATTTTGACGTCAACAGAACGACACCGGGTTTTAACCGGGTTTTTGTTAACATGCAGCAGTGCTTTTAGAAATAAAAACATCTGGTAAAAATTGGATACATATTTTTTAAAATATAAATTCAAGGTCTCTTTACCTATTGTGTAAGTCTGGATCATCACCACAAACAAGCTAACAAACTACATTAGATACTATGGCTCTCTGCTTATATATATATATATATATATATATATATATATATATATATATATATATATATATATATCCATGCATACATACACACACACAAGCAAGCTTATAACCCATATATATATAACCTATATATTTATTTATGACAATAAAAACAATTGAATGTTAATAATGAATCCAGGCAGAACTATTGGTCATTATTGTCAACATTAAATACCAGTGTTTATACATACACACTCGTGTTGTAAAATTAAAGTTATATATTCGTGTAAATGTGCAAGTTTAACTGAAACGGATTTGTTCGATGAGCTAATTAGCAGCTAGCAAAAAAAGCCCGCTGGAATCCGGAATGAACAAAAACAGAGACTCCTCGGTGTGTTTCTGATTAAAAACACGCAGAAACCGGTGATTAAACGCAGTTTACCTGCTTTCTCCAGTCGTGTGGTCGTTGTCCACGCCGTGTTTGTGGTGATAAGACATTGTTTAAGACGCTAAGATGAAGCGAGATGAAGAGCAGCGGAGAGTTTGACAAAGCGCGCGCGCCACTTGTTCCGTCCGTGACGACCGTCAACAACCAAGTCACATGACAGCCTACAGTATTCTGGGTAAAGAACGGGAGCCTGTTTCCCCCAGTACGCATGCGTATAAACTCCACCTGGTCGCTGCATGGAAAGTCGTGTTAAGGATGTGAAGATGATGATGGTTATAACTTCATAAACCGTTTACAGTTTACGTTTATTTTTCAACTTGCTTACTTTACGCAAGGGCTATTCATCATTTTTGCATTGTTTGGGTAGAATAGTACAAATGTTTAAAGAGACTTATTGTGTATTAGTTTTAGGGTCTGTGTTAGCTAATGGCATAAAAGTGTCTTCGGTGTATGGGTGAGAGTCCTGCAGGCCACATCACACAAAAAACACCAAGAAAATCAAGTAAAAAAAACAACAAATATTTACACAACAAACGTAGCTGCAAGAAGCAGTAAAGGAGCCAAAGCACTTTCTGTTCCCAGTCACTGCTTATTTTGTTGGAGATCAGTTGGATTACAGACATAACTTTAGTGATGCTAGTGAGTCACTGGTCCATGCAGTTAAAGCAAGTTAGAAATAATGAATAAAAAAATGTACTACCTGTTTACTTTCTATTCTAACAGGTGGATTAAGGTGTACCACCTTTAAGAGTTGAAGACCTCTCTCTAAAAGTCTATAAAATCGCACATGCACCCTATATATACATTTACGGCATTTAGCAGACACCTTTATCCAGAGTGACATACAATTATGTTGTATTCTTATACAAATAAGAAATTGACGGTCTTGCTCAAGGGCTCAGCAAACTCATGACCTTCTGATCAGTCGATCAATGCCTTAACCACTAGTCTACCACATACGTGGGGCAGATGGTTGTTAGTGATGCTCACTTTATAATTTATTGTTCAATAAGTAACACTGCTGAGACCAGGTTTTGTAGAAGACGGTTAAGTTTGGAATAAAACACCGAACCCTGGTATGCCAACTGCATATGTTCGTTATTCAAGCAATCCCTTCCTTTGAACTCCACGTGTTAAAACATTGAGATGTAAATGTCAAAGCTAAAATTCTGATCCATCATCTCACTTATTTCTTGCTCTAAAACCCAAATGTAGTGTATAGCAAAAAGAAAAGAATTAGTCTTGAAATCTATGAGCACAAAACTTGAGCACTTTATCTTTAGTCAGAAATACAATAACATGATGTATTTAAATGTGCAATATTAAATTTGTAACCTTTGAAAATTGATCTATGAAATCCCCAAAACATGCAACAGGTCATATCAGTAGTCCGAATTTAAACTGTTAATGGACCAAAAATAAAATGGATGGGTCATTTAACACTTCAGTAAAGATATACCATGTTGTGATATTGCATATTTACAGATAGCAGCACTTTAATATTTAAATTCTAGCTTTACTTTTTGGTATACATTATTTTGTGCCTACAAGTCAGTTTTATTTTTGTGACTTGAAGCTGCAGTAACAATACCACCCCCCCCCCTTAATAAAGTATTCTGATTTGCTCTTTAACCCCCTTTCTTTGATTACTCAGCACAATAGTAGTAACCAAGTCCACTGCAAAACAGTGATTGGGGAAACTAGAGTGTTAAAATCCCTCAAGTTAAAAATGAATGGAAAAAGCACACTTTATTTTTCTTTAGAGTGCAAGATATAATTACAGAATAGCAAAAAGAATTTCTACATCCAAAAAATGCCAAAGGGTCTGAATGATCTACACAGATTCCATGCACATGTGGAAGCCAGCCTTTCTTGATCGTTCACACAAAAAAAAAATAGTCTTCTATACTGCAAAATCAGCCCTTCTCAAACATGAACCTGCAAGACAAACATACACAAGTCATATATTTATATAACCAAGTTTAAAATAGCAATAAGTAAACTGTAGCAGGCCTTCTTGTCAGGAGCTTTTAGACTACAAACAGCCAAAACCTGTGCCAGCCCTGCATATGCTGTCCCAAGGTACAAAAGACATCACGAAAACACACAGTTTGTCATGATGGTATCAACTTGGGGTTTATGCTTTAAGTGAACAGTAAGGATTGCCTAACCTTGTTCCTGTTGCACCTTCTGCACGATACCTGTAAAGTGAGTGAAGTGTTAAAGGAAACCCAACATAATGTCCAGTAGGTTACAGAAAGAAATTATGCTCAGTGTTAAAGGCTTCTTCACTTCACAGTAAGAATGATGTGTTGAATTAAGCTCATCACAGCATTACTTATGGATCACCACAACAAGTTAAATCTCTTACCATACCAAGGCCACAGTTCTTGAGGAACACCATCAGCCTGTAATAAAATAGTCGTTAGATTAATGCCTGAAGTAGTGTTAATCATGTGGCATCAAAATGGACTCATTTATGGAGAAAAAAAAAATCCCTTACCACGCAAGTCAACAGGCCATGGCAGTGTGCATCTTTCAACATCAAATATCTGCAAGAGAAGACTAAATTAAAGTTCACTTTCATACCGTGAAACAGGCATTTTACATTATATTAACAATGTTTGCCCACAGACTAGGGCTGCCCACATGGGATGTGTAAGCAGCCCACTCTCAGTTGGGCAAGACACCACAATAGCCATGGTGCAAGACTGCTAAAACAGCAAGCCCTGGACATAGCCTAAACAGCAGTGCCTTTCTTTTCCAGCAGAGTAACACTAGCTCAGGCACTGCACAGGCCTGTACAGCTGACTGCCGCTGGATAAAAAGACATAATATTCAACAATAATGGAAGGTTCATCTTACCAAAAGTGCACTAGCACTGATCCAGAAAACCCAGTATGGAGATCCATCTGTGAACAATAAAATACATAAATATAATCAGAAGTAGCATTCTAACTACATGTATATTGAATATTAAGTCCAAAAGGGTCACTATTCGATACTTTATTTAGGAGAATTTTGCTGCAGCTTTCAAATTTCATGAAGCAAATATTATGCTTTTCCCCCTCGAGTAAACCAATTAACTGGGTGAAACTGCAA
This sequence comes from Tachysurus fulvidraco, assembly GCF_022655615.1. Classification (NCBI taxonomy): domain Eukaryota; kingdom Metazoa; phylum Chordata; class Actinopteri; order Siluriformes; family Bagridae; genus Tachysurus; species Tachysurus fulvidraco. Next base: position 7,741,951 of record NC_062534.1, read on the forward strand.
GCACAAGACGTTTGCACATATTTTCCTTTTTAAACAAACATTTAGTGAAGAGAAGAAATCACATTTATATGGTAGATACGCACGTGGGGGCAAAGAAGGCGCTTTATGATTACGTAACACGACACGTCTTGGCCCAAATCTTCAGTGATTTTGTAGGTAAAAAGTGAGCGCTTCTGTTTATCACCAGATTCGTTTGATTATACGTTCTTTCCTGCAATCGTAATATTCTTATAGATGTGGAAAACGACAATGACCTCACTACCTCATACGACGTGCACCCACACGAACACGTGGTGTTCACGTGTAGCCTGCTTTAGGCTCTAGATCAGAGGTCTAGTCTAGTGTTTTACACACTCGTAAATGTAAAAGAAAAACACACGGAAAGCGTTCGATTAATAAAGTTAATAAATAAATAAAATTTCCCTAAAAGATCAAACCTGTTTTGTTGCATCTTAGGCGCCATAAGTGAGCGTTATTACAGCGCTGCATGAACACCGTACACAGATGAACACCTGATCGACTTACCACGGCACTCCGAAGCGAGAAACACCCTTAAGAGGCGAAGCAGCGCTTTTGTGCAGTAAAGAAAGTATCAGCAACGACATGGCGAACAGGAAAGAGCACAGAACGTCCAGCACCATATTTATACACCACCGAAGGAGCGCATGGCATGCTGGGAACTAAATAAGTGCATCCCACTATTACATAGCTAGGAAGAACTCACACAGAACTACAGCTTTCACACCATAATAGAAGTACAAATTATAAATGTAATATTATATATATCCAGAAATAAGTCATTATAACAAAAGTAATTGTAAAATGTAAAAGACTTCATGATATTTTTGTGTTTGTTTTGTATTTTATGTGTAAAGGCCAACCTTTATTATCTTAATCATAACTAATGGTTCTGTGTCTAATTACCCTTTAAAAATAAAAATAAAAAATGAAACAAGATCAAATTCATATCGATTCTGTCATTTTCCACTAGATGGCAGTATAAACCTGACTAGCTTTTGTGAATCACATGTTAATCTTTAACTTTTTTTACTCAACAGAAATTTTTGCTTATTGAAGTTATATTATTTGCATCACTGTACAATAATGCATGATGCAGATTTCCCTCCACTATAATTTAATAATCACACATGCAGAATAAAAAGAAGTAATAAGTGGTAGAAAAGGAAATGAAATTAATTTTTAAATCATTCAAACATGGAAAAATAAAAATCCCTGCTGAAAAAATCTGGACAATTTGTTTGATATCACAGCAGTGAAATATGTAGTTTAATGCAGTATTAAGGAGGCTGTATAATAACAGCAGGCAAAGATATAATGGTCTCCTAGGTTGAGAAGCTTGACAATGTGTTTTAGCAGCTAGCAAAAGAGATTCACAGTGTAATTTTCCTTAACACCATCATTCGTCATAACCTGTTAAATGTAAATGTAAAATGTTTATTTTGTTATGATTTTATGATGTTTATTTAACAGGATTTTAATAACCCTGATAATGAGACGTTATGATGGTTTGCTGTAAGGATGAAATCTGACATACAGTAACGTGCATTTATTCGATTATGTAGACTATGTAGCATCTTTTGAAATATGCTAAAAATTTTCCAAAACTTGTTTGTATTTCTTTAACCATTTGATTAATTACTAACGGTGTAAAGTTTTTATTATGTCTTTAATATGCTAAAGCCTTGCCTAGTCTTAGTGTAATTTACACATTACATTTATTACTGTTCTCTATGTGACAAGACCCAGGCTTTAACTTTCTATAAATTAAAAACAATACAAATGTTTCTTAGCCATCATTCACCTCTTCATCTTTTCAGTCTCGATGTCATACAGACCAGTCAACCCTGTGAAGACAACCTGACTGATGATTAGGCTTTATACACACGAAGACACCAAGTTTTATTGCTTTTTCCCCTCAGAGATCTGGCGTCATTCTGTCTCATCACAGGAACTTTCCCACCGAGACCCCCAGACAGACGCTTGTCCCCTCTTTTGGTGGGGTTGAATTCTCCAGAACAGCCCCGGCATCTCCATGGTAACGTTTAAAAGCTTGAGGGTGAGTGTGTCTAGAGATGGAGGGGGAGAGCAAAAAGAGACACGGAGCAGAGCTGAAGGGCAGGGCACAAAAGCTGATAAAGAGCATAACCATGGAAGGGATAGTATTTAGACCTTGAAAATGAGTCTATCTGCCCCTTTTGTCCCGTCCCCAATATCTGTGTTGTTTTTTTGTCAATGTTTTAGGATTAGAAGTATTTAAATATGCCAGGAGACATGATCTAGCTTTCTAGGGCGGTATCAAGCCTATGTCAACATTCAGTGTTGACTCACAGCTTCAGAGCAGACCAAACATCCACCTGAAAAAAACATGCTAGTAAGTAGATCAGACGATCCAAATTGCTCCTAGATATGAATGCGCGTGTGAAAGTGTGTGCATGGTGCCATGAGATGGCTCTGGATCCACCAAACCATACCGGAATAGCTGCAGATGATAAGTATTGGACTGATTTATTCCTAGTGACCAGTTAAATCATGCTATGGTTTCTCTGCTCTCTTGTACCAAATCAAAACTGTAATTTTTATTTGTCATTTAATATTTTTTATTTACAAATGCAAATATTACAATAGATATATTCAAATGTTTCGACACAAAAACACAAACTTCATTATTAATCTCTCAGGTCTCATAAAGTGCATCAGGTTGAGGAAAAGGTAAAAAAAAAAAAAAAAAAAAAAAAAAGGCAAGCCCTATACCAATAGGCAGCATTTCACACACCTCTGTCCAACAGAGGCAGTCTCGTAGCTTTGGGACTGAATTAAGACCTAATTACCTTCAAATAGGCTATAAAACTTTGTACCTAATTTGAACTAAAGTTGCTCTGATCTGGTGTAAGGACTGTTGGGTAGAAGGTGGATTAGGCAGGCTACTCTAAAAAAATTGAGTTATCAGATTTAGGGCCTTACACCACAGTGCAATGTCTCATTCTACCTATTCAGCATTTACACTTAATGCCACGTGATGCACTGTACTAAGACATAACATTAAGACAGAAAGCTAAGAACAACAAATATGTTCTGGTCCACAATAATAGCCATTGTTCCGAACAGCAATGTTCCATCAGAAACTCCATTCTGAATTCTCTCCAGAGGTGCTCTGTAGCCTGCACAGAGCATGCTAGTGTTCAGAGGTAGTGGGCGAGCTAAAGGCACTTCTGCATCCAGCTCTGTAGATTGTTTCTCCATCATTAAGTCACCCTGCTGAAAAGTGAGAACAAATCACATAGGGACACCTGATTCAGTGGAAGACTCTGAGAGGAGTGACTATCCTCGCAAGAATCCTTTTGCATGCCCTGGTCTCAGGCCCTACTGAGCAAACTGAATGAATGGTTCCTTTATTGAATGGCATTTTGGACAGACAGAGCTAGGGGAAAAGTCTGAATTGACGGTTTAGGGGGAGGGGGAGGGGTATTGGAGTCACTTCAGTCCAACACAGAACACAGGTTCATTCAATCCCTCTTGAATTCAGTACAAATACCTGCATACACAATCACTTTAAAATCACTTTAAAGACACAAACAGACACAGAGGTGTCCAGAGGTACATCAATCAGCACTAACTGAAAAATATTAGGAGGAGATCAAACATCATCGCCACATGGGTTGAGTGGCAGGTCGTGGGATTTTAGGGCCAGCAGTTCTTGAACCTGCTGCTGCCTTAGAGGATGCTGTGTCTGCATTCTTGGCTGATTTGGCTTTGGCCGCATTGATTACTGCAGTCCGGACAGCCTTTGTGTTACTAGCTGCAGTTGGACTCTGGATGGTGTGAGCCTGACATGGGCTCTGGGATTCTGTATGGGGCGCGAACCACTTTGAAACACGCAAGGGTGAACCCCGAACTAACTGCTGGTGACTGCTGGGAAGTGTCTTGTGCTCTGGGCTGGGTTTTTCAGGAGGTTGGCAGTTCTGCTTCACCATTCTATCAGAATGGGCAATTGTTTTATCCCTTGTGCTGATGCTGCGCTTCAACTCAACCTGGATACTGCGGGGTCTTGTGACTACTGAAGAGCGCATGGAGACGGAGCGAGTAGAGGTTAAACGTGATCCACGGGGAGTTGCTGATCCCTCGGACAAACTTGGCTCTGGCTTGGAACGTGCTCTCGGAATACCGGAGCTGTTAAAAGGCCCGAATTGTGAGGCCAGTCCTCTTTTAGAGGGACTTTTGTTAAGTGTTTTGGGAGCGTCCTTAGATTGTGGCAAGCTTGCACCATCTTTCTCTTCAGCCTCTATCTCCTTTTTCCATTTTGAGCAATGGCTTGGTGCTGCCCGTTGTCCAGTGGGTGAAAGAGCTTCATATGAGTGCAGACCCTTCACTAGAGTATGGCATTCCAAGGTCTCACCCACCCGTGGGTACTGTCGCTCTCTCTCTGGGCTGATCGGCCCAGCTTCCTGCGCCAACTGGGGCAAGATTTCGAGATGACCGGATCCCTGTGAGATCTTGACATTGGCCTGAATGGCCACTCCGTCAGATTCCCGGGTGCTAGCTTTAATACAGTCGGTTTCTAGAACTGTGTCTGTCTTTACTTGCTTTACCATTTCAGAGGTTTTGTTAACCTGCGTTTCAACTTTCATTACCTTGTTAAAGTTTAATCCCATAACTGGTGACGTGTTCATCTCCCTCTCTTGCTGTATTGTAGCAGTTGTGTTGGGCGTAGCTGCCATATTTCCATCGACGACGGATTGCAACACACATTCCTCTAACATTATAGAATCCATTTCAGTTCTGTTCAAACCATTTACTGTTTTTACACATTCCTTCAACGAATGTCTCATAAGCTGGGAATTTTTACTGTTGTCCTCTGACTTGCGGGGCTGTTGTAGGTCTTTGCTCTGAAGGGAACTGGGCTCCAAGCTCTTGTCCTGAAAACTGTGAAAGCGTTGCGTCTGTCGTCGAAGGCTGCGCCGGCTCCAGGTGTAGCTCAAGTTTCTCTCAAGAGTGCGCTCCAGGTCATCAAGCTCAGAGCCACTACAGACTGCCAGGGAACGCCGCTTCTCCAGGTTCTCCCGCTGCCGTTCTGCACGCCTCTGCTCCTGCAGTACGCGATCAGCGTTCTCCTGAGACACATGAGAATGTATTAAAGAACAAAAACAACGATGGAATGCATTTTATATACTCATTTTTAAAACATATCTTCTTCTATAGAACATAAAAATAAACATGCCTCAGACCTCTGTATACCATTTAAGAACAAGTAAACATACAGTAAGTAATTATGGCAGTTGTCCCACTAGATATTCCAACCAGACCTGTAACCAGTCTATAGTTTTGTGTTAAGATCTAAATCTTAAGACATAGGGTTAGGCTTATTATTTATTTATTGCTTCGGTAGAGCACATGCAATTTTTACTGGCAGGAATTCATGTTTATCTATACAGAGTAAAAAACCTGTTCACAAAAACACACAAAAAGAAGACTTTTTTTTTTTTTTAAATTATCTCCTTTCACAGATAATATCTTTGTTTGATTGACAGCTAATATTAATGCATTTTTATAATCACACAGCTTTCAAAAAAGTCTTCTTTCTCTAAAACCACAGTAAAGGCAAACAAGGGTAACCCAATATTGTATTAAATATTACTTTAATAAATCTAATCTAGACATCAAGCTAGGCTAACAGCAAGCTAATACTAGCTAATAGTGTTGAAGAGCGTTGTTATTGCAAGTGTCCGCATCGACTGAGGCTTCCGTTCATATCTAAGTGCCTCCGAGTTTTATTGTGTTGACAAAGGAAATATTGTTTGCAGTAATCCCACATATGCCACAATCTCAGTAGAAAGAGATTAAGTTAACCCTATTTCATTGAGGCTTCCTCATGCTCGTGTTAGAATCCTCTAGCTCAGGTGGTTTACTTACCCGCACAGCTCTTTGGAAGCGAAGGCAGAAGCAGTGAAAGACATGACACGCTTCCTCCAACTTGAAGGAGCTCTCATCTTCACAGAAGAATTCCACCAAGGCCTGGCTGGTCTTACGCAAGCTTTCTACCTCTTCCTCAGCTTCCATAAGCCTCACTTTTGCAGTCTGGATAAAATTAAATAAACAGCAAGTCACTGCCTGGATAAACTTAGCGTTCACAAATATACACAAAATAAAGGATAAATATCATATTCAAATGGCAGAATGATAGTGTGACTGGACCTTGATGAACGGTCTCATCTGCTGTTCAAGCTCTGAATCTGTCTGCACACTGACTCTCAGTGTCTCCACTCTACTGTGTAAGCGGGACAGATCCTCCAGCACGGTCTCCTCTGACAGCCTAACACAGAACGTGTCATATTTTAATTGGAATGTAATACATTTCAACTAAATCCTCACATTACCTTAACATTCCCATTAACATGAACAATATACTGTTTGTGGTTTACAGGTTGCTTAGATATTTTACCTTGATGCTGTACTGACATGACTCAGCTGGCTGGGAAACGTCAGTAGATCCTCATCTTTCTTCACAGCCTCCTGAAGCAGCAAACAAAGCACAATGATCTATTACATATACACAATTACATATACACACAAGTGCCTAATTACTCAATCCAAAAATGATATCTATATGGGTTATAATGAAATGATACTATCTATATCTATTTCTATAAATCTCTAATGCTCCATATATTCAGATCTGTATTCAGATTTAAAACAAAGGTGGTATAGCATCAACAGGAAAGAAAATATTTTAATCAAGCACTAGAATTAAAAAAATAGTAGAAATGCCAGCAGTGTTTATATGGTCTGAATTCTGGCTCTGACAGTTCCTCGACCTCATTACATGAATTAATCAATTCCAAGCATAAATGTGTGTAGTCTTCAATCCTGTCTAGTGGAATCAGTCCCATTACACACAAGTTATCCTTAAGTAGATGCCCTGTGAACAATTCTGATGCTGTGTGAATCATGAAACAAGAGGGGAAAACAATTACATCTGTTCAGTTACAGTTCTAGCAAAAATGTACATAATCTATAAATTTTTGCCAAAAAAAAGCCAAAAAACTGCATGTCCCTTTCATGTCTGTTATGTCTCAGCAAGATTAACCTGCCATATAGAGTATTGACTCTACAAAAACAGTTAAGATTTAATTTGAGGATCTCTCATACATACAAAAAATGACTTAATAAAGAACACAGCATACATTAACTGCATAAAGAACACAGCTAATTTACACTACACTATGTTCTGTAGAACAAAGATTTGCAAAAGTGGAGTGTTCTTGGTCTTTGTGCAAAATCCGTGAGCATAACACTTATTTGCAGCTTGGAAAGTACTGGAAACAAATCTGATCTGATACCCGTCTCATATTGTCCTCATTAACGATCAGGATCAGATCTACAATGCAGCATGACCCAAGAATTGGTTCAGTAATTGTTTTTACTTTTCTTTTGTTACGTAGCTAAAAGTACGTCCAGAACACTTACAAACGTATACTAGACAATAGCACACTATTTATACAACTATCTCTGTTCCTACGTCACCACTGTAACACGACCCCCCCACTCTCATTCAGAAACAAAGTGCTTCAAAGAGAAACACAATGAGATCATCCTCCACAGTCTCAATTGCAACTACGTTTCCCAAATCTGAGTCCAGACAATTCATGCAGTGATGTAATTACTTGTTCACTAAGGTGCTGCTGCAGACGTCAAGGTTGTCTCAGAGCTGTGTACATGATACATATTTAAATGTCACTTTGTGAGGGAATTCTGCCCAATTGATGATCTCTGTCTGTTCTCAATGGATAAGAGGACAATAGAAATTGATACACACCATGGCAACAAAATGTAGGAGGTCCACGCCTGGTTTATTGGCTTTCGTGTCAGCCAATTTGAGCAGTGAGGCGATCCGAAAGCCAGCTGCGTTCCCTGCGTAGCCTCCCTATGGGCACAAGTGAGGTCAGTGTGATTGTGTTCCATGGTGCATGACTTCTTAAACAAACGGAGTACATCAGAGCGAGTGGGCTCACAGCATGGATACCCCCAACAAAGACACAAAATTTCACCTTCGAAGTGAACACTTACAGCATTCATGTAGTTCCCTGCCCTCAGCACCAGACGGAGGATAGAGTGAAGCTTGTGGCAATTCAGCAGCTCTGCAACAACATCAGTAGGAATAATTTAGCACCGTGCAGGTCACCTTAAAAATCCTCACTCATGTTTCTTTTGGAACACTACTGAAGTGTGAGCATGTCTTAGATAGCTAGTGTTTTTGGGAGGTGTTGGGTAATAGAATTACTTATCATCTATGCCGTACACAACATGATCCTCAGCACTGTTCTTTTTGTATACAGGTTTTGATATAAACAATGAACATAGTCTATTAATTGTGCCACCTTAAAAACACCAAAGAGCTGCAGAGGAGAATGTTTAGTACTGGGAGCAACATATGAAGGTGATTTACAAGGCTGAGTAAAGTGAGTAGAAATGAATGTGGATGAAGTGTGCTGAAAGGAAAGAGTCAAGGCCCCCCCTGCTGAGGCCTTACCTCGAGCTGCCTCCCCCAGACATCTGGCCGCCACACACAGAGAGGTCACTGCGGGGTCGAACTCCTGCTGCAGGATCATGGCATCCAGACGCAGGCGAAAACTGCCAGGAAGAATGGGAGGAAAACATGATTGATCAATCAGCAGCTATTAAACACAGCCTCTGCTTTGTCTTTATTTAGGTGGGGGGAGGTGATAAGACAGTAAAAGCTGATAGGGTGTACTGTATTTAATGGGAGGGGGAAACTGTTACTAAGGAAATTGATAAGCATGTGTTAACGCTTTCCAGTTTGGGAACGGAGTGATAATGGAATGGCTGGATGGGTTTAACTACTTACTTTCGTACTTCAATGAGTAAGAGCATGAAGAGGTCTGGCTCTCTGAGCAAACTACGGTCTCGGTTGAATCGTTTCAGCTGTGCTTCCTGTAACAGACAGAATAGACAATGAAATAATCAACAACTAGCAATACTGCACCCATAAGGTCAAATAACATTCCACTAATTTATCTCAATGAAGAAATTATTACCATAACCACTTAAGGCAAAGAAACAAACAAAAAAAAAACTCCTATTTAAATTAAGTTAGTACTTTTAACTACAGTAATGCTAAATGGCACCATGGCATTGATGACATACTGCATTTTGTCTATTTTAGATTTCATTACATTTTTAAAAACTTTCATATGCAACACGGTGGTTAAAATATGCTGCATGTAAATATCCAATACATGATTTTGTCAAAGCTTTTGTAAATAGATCCAGTGATTTCAAAATAAAAACATGATACTAGTGAGCAGTTACTCTGTTATGAATCTGCAACCATTTAAAGTCCTAAAATGTACAAATACACAGTGTTTATCAGCCATAATCAGGATAGCCAGTATTAATAACACCACGTGAAAGTAATCTTTTAGTGAAATCACAGCAAATCTCTCTATTTTTAATCTAGCATAATCCAGACAGAACTGATGATATACAGCCATACTGCCATAGGGAAGAAAGCATCTCTTTAAGTACCTCTTCAGCATCAGGTAGCAGTTTGCAGAGCTCGGACAGTTTTTCTGCACCGTAACGCTCCCCTTCCCCCTGCCTCACATCCGCCACGATCTCATTTGCTGCACTGTAGAGAAAGAAAACAGCTCATGTAAAAATGACATCAGTTTTCACAGCATCACTGATACACATTATCTTTGTGTAGCTAAAGTATTAGAGGAGACAAACACTCTACCCTGGGGATACAACACTGCCTCTGCTTTTTTAAACAAGGAAAGACAGGAAGTATGGCACAGAGGAGAACACAAAGACGTGAACTCCATTTACATTTCACCTGTTTTAGTCTCTTTTGAACTTGGGCAGGCTTATCAAACTTATCAGGGTGGCAGATAGAAAATAAACCTCTTGGTCGTCACAATGGCGACAGAAAGAAAGATAAAGGGACTAAACAAACACAATGCTCCATCAGTGTAACCCAAAGTCATTAGTTGTACTGTTCCAAAGAAAAAGACAAACATAAAAATATGTACACCACAAGTCAGCATATGCATCAACTACGTAGGTACAATGCTGCTTGAGCAACCCCAATTGTTCTGATTTAAAAAATCCAATATTTTGACTAGAAGTTATATCGTTTAATTAAAGGTGAATATACACTATACGGTCAAAAGTTTGCAGTGAAAATTAGCCACAAGACCTTGTGCAACTCTGGGAAGGCAGACTACAGCCTCTGTCATGATGTGAAGTGATCAATGAAAACCCCAGAAAATTCCAAAGTGTTTTTGCCACACCTTGTCAGTAATGATTGTTGTTATCTTTATACTGCAGACTCAGAAACAGTGAGATGAAACACCTTTGCTCTGCCAAGAAGTATGGTTATAAGCACCCCCAATAATTTTAACAAGTTTGGCGCTATGTGAATCTGGACTTTATCTGGAAGCAGATAGCTTAATCCCTGCAAATCTGGTTGATCTTGAGCAACAAAAAGTTGCTGAAACTATGAACTAGATATATCAGGGCCACTGGGTGGCATCACCTTGTCACAATAAAAACAAACAAAAAAAAAAAAGGTTGAGAGATTTGCCCTACATACCTGCACATTCTAAATACACATGTAAAAGTAAGAAAGATATGCCAACTGCATAATTTTCGATGATCTGTCGAAAATGAGCATCATTAAACGCCGACCAATTCTCAATTAACTCAGTAAAAGACAATTCGCCCTCTTGCGTGCAATGGTACACGCAGGTGGCTCTTTGACTTTGGTCCCAAGAGCCTTACGAAAGCATTAGCTCATCTTTTTGTACCTTCCAGTCTGTAATTGTTTATGTAAGAGAATACTGTTGAGCCACCAAAGTCAGGAACATGACATAATGAAAAGGTACAAGAGTCTAACACAAAGGCCCTCTCACTGGCCATGTGGGGAAACATAATTCATAATGCTCAATAATCTTCAAAAAATGCCTCGGTTCCCAAAAGCTTGTGTGCTCAGAGCAGATAAATAAGCAGAGTGTGGAAACAATGTTTTAGCCTGCACGTGCACTTCTAAATGCTCCTCAGAGCAAGTTCTGACAAATATCAGTGTCAGTAGAGCCGCTCGACTATTGTGACTTAGTCGACTGGGTAGATGTTCAGTGCACAAGTGTGGGCATGAAAGCATACAAATAAAATTAAAAAAAAAAAAAAAAAAAAACAGAAAAGACCGGCGGTTCTGAGACCTTGTGGTCTTATTGACTTATGCTATTGTCACTGATTATTGAAATGGAAAATGGAAAAGAGTTTCAGCTTAACTTTAAGAAATCACAGCTGTTTATTTTCTTACTCACAATTCAGTCCTCGCTATTAAGGAGTGTGTGTTAAACAAATGCCTAGATTGCAATGTAACTTAAGCACTATAACCTATTATTGTGCTCAGTAGCTAGATAAAGACTAACAATTACATGGTGCATTACCTGCCTTTTCATAAAAGGTAGTTTTCTTTTCCAGCACAAATGTAAGAATGCAAGAAGGAGGGTTTGGATTCCAAAGGTTTACCATCTAGGTTGCCAAAAGAAATAAAATACGATGCCCCAGAATTCTTATTGAAAGCCAGTTTCTATATACTGCATGCATGTTGTCATTCAAATAGTTGTACTGTTTTGCCTTGACACCAGTATTTCAAGTTTTTATTTTTCTTATTTGGAAAAGGGCCACTATTCTTATCCTGACTTACAATAACAAAACCAGAAATTTGTTGTATATCGGATAAATGGCTTCTTAGTTCCAATTTGATTTATTGCTATGGAAAGAAACTCCTAGAAGTATGCTTAGAAAGTATGCTATTTTTAATTTCAAGACAATAATGACCAGAATACTGATGCACACTCTACAGCTGAATGGGTTAACAAGCTTCCTGTTACTCCCCTTATAGGTTATATTAGGTTGTGGTTTAAAGCAGACACAACTTAGAAACTAGTCAGTGAGCTGCAAGCCCAGCTGTTCATGTCTGATGAAAGAAAAAAAATAGACCCCAGCTCTCTTTCATTTCACCCATTCCCCCTTCATTTTCACACTCCCGTCACTCCTCAAGAGGACAATCTGCTGCTCAAAACAAACACACCACCCTACTGGCCGTTACAACTGTTAAGCACTTCCTTTCTTTCTGCAATACAGGACACCTCCAGTTCCTCTATCTCCAGACAAAAACATCACATTGAGAGTTTGTTTTCTCAAGTGCAGGAAGTGTGAAAATTTAATTGTGTCCTTACATTTTGAACTGGCGGAGGAAAATCCCAACATTCATGCTGCGCTTTGGATCAAGTAGAGAAACCTGCGAACAGACATTAAGAAGCAGTGTTTTTATGAAATTAATAAATCCATTTCAGGTAAGTATAGTAAATTTAGACAGCATTATTAGGCAGCTTGTGTCTGGTCAAATATAAATCCCTAAAAGTCAGGTCATTTATATAAACTGCCTACTGAGACTTAAGTATAGTAAATAAAGACAGCATTATTAGGCAGCTTGTGTCTGGTCAAATATAAATCCCTAAAAGTCAGGTCATTTATATAAACTGCCTACTGAGACTTAAATTCTAATCCGTGCAAAAACGTCCAAAAAGTGTGATGAGGAAAACAGATAATACTGTATAATACTGGAAGACAAAAGCAAATTTGAGAATTAAATTTGAGAATTAAATTATGCCTCACCTTCTCATTGCCTGTTTTCTGTGGGGACCTGCAGCGGCGCATGCTGTGCCTGAAATTGTCACTTCCCTCAGTTTTCCGGGCCTCCTTCTGACTAAACAACTCATCCAGTGAGCGTAGGTCAATAGGGAAGTCATCGTCTTCGCCAGCAGTCAGCGCGCCACTCCACACATTCTGACGTCCTTCCACCCGCTCCTTAGGAATTCGCTCCCAGTTCAGGTTGCGAAGCCGCTGCTTTTGCACAGAGCCACGCCGGCTGATGGAAGGGACCTGAGCAGGAGGTGGTGGAGGTGGAGGTGGAGGTGGAGGAGGAAGCAGAGGTGGAGGGATGGGAACAACATCCATGGCTGTTACTTCCTGGCTATTGGCACTTCTAGGCAGTTTTCCATGAAAAGCTTGAGCCTCTGTGGGATCCACGTGGAGGTGAAGGTACATAAAGGTTGTTCTTATGCAGCACACTGTGCCTTTCCTGCAACTTCTATTATCCTTCTATTTAGTGCTTATCTGGTGGAGTAAAAGTGCAAGAAATTGAAAAATGTAATGAATTAAGTGACAAAGAATTGACACAGCAATTAGTCAAGTACCAATAATCGGTTAAATGATGTTTCACAATATCATATTCTCTGACTTTCAGTTGATCCGAGCTATGAAGCAAGGAGTCCACAAGACCTCAAATGCTAATGTTTGGAATACGAGGCTGAGCAGGGTACCCACAAACTGCACAAAAATACCATACTCCAATTTGAGATCTTACACTATATTAACACAAGACTAACTTAATACGCAATATATATTAAACAGTATTTCATGCAACCCAAGTGCTGAAGTTGCTTAAGAGGTCAAATGTGAACTAATGTGAAGGTAAACATCTAGAGAACATTTCAAAAGTAGCACGAATAAACCTGTGGATCATGATCAAAGGTTAGGCAACCATCATAAACGGTTTAACTGACTATTGGCACGTGCAGATTGGTCATAACCTGTTCCTCTTTAGTACTAGCAGCTGTTTTCACAGACCTTAAAATCATTTGCTTTTAGTTTATAATGAATTACCACTACCAGTGGAAAAAAAAGGCCTAAAAAAACTAAGAGATGACATCATGCTCAGTGGGAAAAGGTCTGCATGCCATTCAGTTTGTTTACCATTCGATTAACCAAACACCTGGTAACTCTTCGAGCTTAATTAAGACCAGCATGTCAAAATCTGTGTGAAGGCAAGAGAATTAACTAATTAATTAATAATGAAATAACTCAGAAATTGCATCAGGTATGAATATTAATCCTATTAATCCTAATCTAACATCCTCTGCATTAGGATGGTTCTCATTGCAAAATACAATCACCTCATAAACTGCATACTAACTGAGTGAAAAGAAGAAGCTGTAAAGTTTTGACTAGATAAATAATGCAAATGTAAGCACCGACAACTCTGACAGGTAATGATTAAAACTACAAGAAGAACAGAAGACGGGTAAAGAACAAGAAACACAGAACAGTGGCATAGGTTCAACGTGTTAGCTATCTGAAAGAACATATAAATACAAATCATATTGGCTACAATAACTTGGGGAAGTCATGAATGGAGCAGATAACTTATTCAGAAAGAAACCACGAGATGGCGCTGCTTCGAGAATGTATTAATTTATGTTATGTTTAATTATTAGGACAAAAAAGAGGAAAAAGTGTGTTTTACAAATACACGATAACTCAGTCAAAACCTGGAGTTTATGAAGCTGTATAACATTTAATGAACTAGTCGGTGGTTGTTGTTGAACTCCCACTGACTAATCACTGCTGGTAACTTCCAAAAACTCCCAGGATAAATGTCACACACACACAAATTTAGTTTCACTTAAGTGTGACTGCAATTTGGAGAAAAAGTCTTTTAGAACACAAAAAAAACATATCATGCAAGCCTGTATAAAATGCAATGAGCTCGTTATATCTGTGCAAAATAATCTTTTTTTACAAAGTTTATATTCCTGTAAAAAAAATTATTTATTTATTTATTTATAAAAAAAAAATAAAAGCTCAAGATCCTGTTTCACAGAATTCATGAAGAAAAGGACAAGATTGTAGAAATTTCATTAACAAGAAAAAGAAACGTCAGTGTTTTTGAAAGTAAACATTCAGAGTATTCAGCTCCACCAGCAGGCAAACATATAGTTATAAACGGAAAAAAACAAACTATGAAACAACTCACAAATATGGAAATACTCACGTTTTGGTTTTAAAAATCATATTTTCCCGCTTTGCACAAGCACACTGCTTTAAAGACCCGGTGTAATCACTCCAGAACGACGCAGAAACTGCGTCCGACTGCATGAAGCGCGCCTGGGCATCTTCTGCTAGATAAACCAACCTTAAAGAAAGCTTCTGCGCGCGCATGCGCACTGTGGCTCCGTGCAGCCGGGTCTCGCGCTTGTCCAGGTGTTAACCAGGTGAAAGCTGAGGTACTCCTGTATAGATGGGCTTAATTTAACAATAGTGGAATTAGTATGTTGTTAATTAGGGTTCTTTTTCTATAATATATAAACACATACAGGCAGTTTTTATTGATTTTTTTTCTTTTCAAGTAAAACTTTTACAAAGTCTACTTGACTCAACAAATGTTCAAAAGTCCCAGGAAGCCCAGCTGCCATGTCAAAATGTTTTTGATAAAGTTCACAGACCAAAACAGGAAAAGCTTATCATGGATTAATTCCAACTAAAGTGGAAGAGTGAATGAAGGACAAAACATTTTTCTTGACTGATTTTTAAGCTTTAAAATTTGTCACTTTTCAATGTTGATGTTTAAAAAATTAATCTCTATGTTTACATCTTATCTTCCAAATATGTGTTAATTCCTTAAACAGCCAATGTATGACATAATCCGGACTTTGTCCACTTCAGAAACCAATGATGAGATCATTAGTCGTCACTCAGTTTTCTAGATGTTTGTTCTTCTTTTAATCTTTATCAGAGTAAACTTCACCCGTTTAAGAAAACCTTGATCTCCACAGAGCTAAAATTCAGGTAAGTATCATATACACGTGATTATGAGAAACAGGGTGAAAATTATTCAGACTCTGGTGTTTCCATGGGAAAGAAGAAAGCCAGGAAAGCCAAGATCCCTGAAGTCACGATATGTGTGGACATGTGAAGCTATCACTTTACAGTGCGAGTGTTGAGTCATGACACCGTCCATTCACAGAAGGTGCTAGGGGTGCTGTTACGCCATGCTAGCTTTGCTTTCAGGTCGACCTCCTCACGCACATCACAGAACAGAGTGTCAGATGATGAAGGTTATGCCCTTATAGCTTTTATTGCAGTGATTATGCTACTATGAGGGATACTAAGGGTATGTTCAGCCAGAACAAACTTGTAACAGAAAGTCTTCCTTTCTGTATGGTGCATTACTCTATAGCAGTCTCAGAATGCAATGAAATTCTGTAACTAGAAGAAAATTTGCAGTACTTCTTGACCTACAGCCACAGGGAAAGTGATGAATGCAAATTTGGGTGATACTTTTGCACGTGGTTAGGGTGTAGGCACATGTATTCACTCATAACAGATCATCCAAAGTGAAAAAAAGATGTTTCATTCAGTTGATCTAAAATCAAATAAATACTTGTTGCTAGAATAAAAATTAAGGTTATTACAGCCTATGTATTTATGTATTGATGGACTGTGCAGCCATGTGATGTGAGTGAGTCACAAGCAGTGGGAGATCTTCTTTGTGTGTACAGAAGAATTCCTCTTTCTCAACACCAGACATGCACATAGGGGCTAATGGCCTAGTGTCGAGAGGCTGCTTGGCAGAGGTTGGCACAGTGGATTAGTCAGGAACAGCCCTTTTGAAATCTTAATCTCACTTTGAAGTTGTGAGAGAGTTATATAAAGGTGAGCTCAGTAGTGTCCCTTAGACCCACTGCAATATTCATACAGAAAAATAAAACAAAGTAAAACGGGGTAGAGAGAGAGGGAGAGCATCTACTGCTAACTGTACAACAGGTTATTCCTGTTATGTTTTGTAATTAGATCAGTGAAAAAGTAGGAGGTGTGTAACAAATACTGACCTGATGCTTACACACATCTTTGACAACCTTACTGAAACAGATTATAGAGAATGCATGGCACAAGCTGTGACAAAATCAAAGAGACTTAGAGATTTTATTATTGATAATTATGAGCTGCTTCACAGCTGGGGAAACACATGACAGCTGATCTTTTAGCCATAGTTTGGAGTCCACTGTTGACTACATTTTCTCTATGCTAGCGGGCTTGTGGAGTCTTTTAAGAATTAAGTAGAAAGGGGCTTCAGAACACCTGTACCGCATCACAGACTAGTACAATGTGGCCTTTAAGAGAAGCCATGTGTGCCGTTGTGAAGATAGGGTTGCATTTTAGGCAAATTTTGAGACAAAGGGACTGAAAGAGTGACCTTTGAGAGAAGAAGAGTAAGAGAGCAGTAACTAGAAAGACTGTTAGATACAGTATTAATGTAAACAACATCAGAGCAGAAAATTTGTAAGAAATCTTACTGCATAGAATCTGCTGTTACTTCAAGTTGTTCCTGGCCCAGATCCATAGAACTCATTGCTGATAAAGAGACAGTTCCTATTCTCCTCCCTATT
Source organism: Tachysurus fulvidraco (assembly GCF_022655615.1). Lineage (NCBI taxonomy): Eukaryota > Metazoa > Chordata > Actinopteri > Siluriformes > Bagridae > Tachysurus > Tachysurus fulvidraco. The sequence continues at coordinate 7,759,287 of NC_062534.1, forward strand.
GTGTTGTAGATGTAGAGGCTGTGTATCCTATACTTATATATAATGAAGTAGTACTTTGTAACCAGGAGCACTCAGACAGAGCCTGTTGCTCATTGGATTTCTAAGGCAAGCATTTACATGTTAGCCTGAGATTGTGACACAAAAGGGTTTGTCACAATAAAAGCAGGTGACAAAACATCTTTCATATCCCCTATATACAGACCTTCCCAACATGCTGTGAACACCAGTTTCCCTCAGATTTGCTTTTAAATATCTGACAAAGTGCTTCCAATTCCTATAAGGATTTCCTAAAATCCAGTAAAAAGGGTTTATTGGACTGAGTAAAACACAAGTGAAAGCTTCTCCACCCAAAGTCTCCTTCCTGCATCTGCTGCCTTGGCATTTTTACTAATTTTGAAAGATCACATGAAAGTATCATGATAACAGTAAAATTCCTCTAAGCATTTTTTCATAATTAGGGAAAGGAGATGCAGAAGATAACAGACAATGCCACTAAAAAAGAATTAAAATATATATACTTTATCATTTTATGTTTGACGAACTCATAAATAATCAAACCTTTTAAGATCTTATCAAGAAATTGAGAAATTCTGGTTTTTAATGTCAAAAATGACATTAAAATAACCATCAAGATCTAATCTTATTGTTCAAAGTCTTTATCACTTGAATTAAGTACTTAAAGCACACCACATATTTATATTTTATGGATTATAAAAATCCTTGTCTATGAATCTTTGATCTATAGGCTTAACAAGTTTACTCCATGTGCAGCTGCTTGTATAATAAGTATAATTTCTAACATTTACTGGAATACAACTGAAACTACAGCCACTGAGTTTACTTAGGAGTTTCTTTATAACTACCCATGCAATCTTCAGTGACAGCACAATGTGCAGAGCCAAAGTACTTAGCCAAAGTTTGCCTATTTTGACTGAGGGCTCGAAGGAGGCTCCTTGTGTGGTGAGAGTGATCACACAGTTAATATTCAAAGGCTAGTGCCTTGTAAAGGAAGTCCTCTAAAAGAACCAGACAAAGCATGGCCCGCACACAATGGGACATCACTAAATAGGCCATATATATAGCAAAGAAAAAGAGGGCTTTGGTACTGTCGTCATGTATACAGTCTGGGGAGGGGGGTTGGTTTACACTGGGCACACCACTTTCCCAGCTTTCCCCATTTCCCAACAACCATAATTAAATAAGAATAAGAATATAAAGAACAAACTTTAGGTTTTGGTATTAATAATGACAGTTGTGTATACTTGTTTTCTATTAGTAATAAAATCAAATCAAAATCTGAGTTTTCACAATAATTTTGGTGTTTGCACCAAAATGTACAAAGTAGAGAAAGGTGTGATTGCATCATTAAAAGGCACAGGGCTGCCAGGTAGATCATTGTATGTTATTTAATAATTACTGTATGAAATAAATCTTATAGGAAATCAACAACACTGGACCCATCCATTAGTTACCCAATTCAGAAGTAAGTATGAAAAGAAAGAGCCTTCTGTGATTTATTAGGAGGCTTTATGTCAAGATTCTAGGTGTTAAATGAAAGCTCCAGGAAAAGAAGTTCGAAAAATATATGTATATAAGTATATGATAGAATGAAGAAAGAGAAAAAGTGGGCTATCAGCAAGCACACCATGAGCATACTGTGGACTCCGGAATCGAGAATGCTCACTATGAAAGATTAATGTCAGGTTTGACATTTGTGCAAACATGCAGAATATTATTTTGAAAAGTATCCCATGGCACAGTTTAGTGATTTAACATTTCTGAGAAAGTGATTCATAATAAGCTCATTACAATAACATGACACCAGCAGTGACTACAGACAGTTTGTGACATAACTACTGTCAATCATGGATTAAATGTCTTTCAAAAAAAAGACGTGCATAAATTATGTGCATTTTTATTTAACCGTCTGAACTCCAATACTTTCCCTGGTCCAATACTTTCTCTTTATCCTACACAAATGCTTAAAAAAGAACCAAAACACAGTCCAGTTGCTAATTTTAGAGGTGGAGGGAATCTATGTGTTCTTTCACACGTAAAGCAAAGCCTCTCATTCATGTTTGATCTGTCGCCTCATCTAACAAACTCATTCACACATACACTCTGTTGCCTTGGCCATTTTGACCTCATTACTCCTCTTTTTTTTAACGACAGCCGCTCCATGCCAAGTGGTGATGTCATCCTTCACGGTGCCATTGGCAAGATGTTTTGTATTGGGGGCATATTTCGGGGAAAGCATCCGGGAGGAGGGCCACAGCAAGGGATTGTGGGGGACCAATAATTGTCACCAGTGTTCATAGTCCAACAAGGTTTGGGAAAAAAGAATTTAGAAACTAACTTATCCCTTTCCCCTCCTCCCACCATTTTAGTAGTTCCACCAAATGTTAGATGAAAAGGAAGACCAGAGGAAATGTGAGGCAGGTCTTGGATGGACCATTACTGGTTGTAGCCCTTTAAGACTTTCTTGCTTTTCTTGCCTCCAGGGCCTTCCATTCAACTAGACTTATCCATTCTCCTTTCACTAGGACTAAAATGTTGCATAACAATACACTTTGCCTTTTGGCCTGGGACACCAAGATGTTGGTTAAACAAGCCCTTATGCGTCTGTGCTGCTACTTTCTACGTCAGCTTGTGATGGCACATTGGGCACATTGTGTGCGAATCTGGTAGTACTGCAGTTTTAAAATAGGAGCTACCAATTTCCAAAACTAATTAAAAACACTTTTCAGCACTGCAGCATAATACAGTATAGTAATAAAAAAGATCAAAAATTTTGTTATTATTTTCATTAATAACCCATACCAATACAAAAAATGACTTTGGTTAACCTTTCTACCCTGGTACCAAGATCACCTTTGGGAAGTACTTTAAAATCCAAATTTCTAATCTTGGGCAGTATATTGATTCAAAGGCGATAGTTACTGCAGTCATCACTTCTGCGAGACAACTCTGAAAGCATACAAACAGATATCAGCACAACATGCATAGCTGATGTCACACAAAAGTATCATGAGGCTTGTTTGGTAATTTAGAAGATTTTAAATATTGAGCTCTAGTTTCCTGCTAGCAAATTCCTTCAACTAACCAACTGACTTATTCTTATGTGTTAGGGAGCTAGTGACACATCTGACTATAAGTGAGTAAATATTCTAGTTGGTTTAAAGCTATAAGTAAAAAACAAATATTTGCACTTTCATGCCAGTATTTAATTTACTCCTGACCTTCTGGTAGAATTGCTATGTTTTAACCACTGAGCTATGACCGCCAGTATAACATCTGTACATACTGTATATCTGGATTCATTACTACACAATATGGTGAAAAAGTACTTTCTTAAAAACTGCTCTTGTCAATGCATAAATCTCAATCACATTTTTAATCTACATTGACACATTTTAGCATTCACATGCCCAAAGAAGAGGAAATAGAAGAGGAAATAGGTTCACAATAGTTTTGTGTTGTTTGAGTCAATAAAATCAGTGACAGTGCTGGGTGTCGGGTTTGGGTCAAGTTATTCTGCTTTTGTGAGAGTGTGTAGACACACTCTCTGCACCAAAAAAGAACTCCAGTGTGCTTGGCACAGCCAGAAAGGGAAAATAGAGAATGGGAGGGGTGACCAGTGTTGGCAGGGTAATGATGGTCAGCTTGAAGTGAAAACTGGTCATGTTGTTGCCAGGTTGCTTTGTTTGAGCCTGAGTAAATAAGAAACCATGCCCTGTTTAACAAAAAACCTCTCAATAAAGCCAACATGCCATCCAAATTGCACTTACCACCAAATTACCACCACCCAGACACCCAAACACACTTTCATATGGTCTGTGCATTCATATTTGTGATGGCTAAAAACACCTTGATGAAATGGTAACATAAAGGAAAAGTACACTCTGGTATGGAAAACAGAGTTGAAAAACACTTCTCTGAGACCTGTACTGAATTTATTTCTTGTAGGGAGAAAACATCTCTATTTTGCCTGTGAGTTTGCTTTCATTTCAATCTCACATTATATTCCTATCTGTTTTCAGTCTACTGTTTGTGTGGCCCCAAACAGTGGAAAATATGAGGAAAAAGGGAAATCAGAGCAGAGACACTCCCACAGTCTGCGGTCTCATGTTCAATTTGCCCCCCACTGCACATTCAAATACTGTACATCAACACCTCTCTTACTCTCTGCTGTTTTTCTTTGACAGGCTGAGGAATGGACTGAAAGCCCCTTGCTCTGCTTTGCAAAATAATCTATAGACACACAAAAAACAGTTTCAAGCTTTTTTAGTTAGAAGCTGAAATACAGTTGCTCTGTACAACTGTCAACATCATCATGTAAAGAGTAAAGAGGGTCAATGTGTGGTTTGTAGCAACAGATTGAGGCAAGGCTGCCCCAGCTGGTATCACTTTAAACAAAGCCCTGTGTCCTTATTTACATGAGCATACACAATGCTCTTTCAGCTATTTTATGTGAAAAGCTAGTGTTGGTCAAGCGTAATCAGTAGGGGTTAGCAATTTCAAGCTTTGGTCAAGCTTTGCAAAAAACCCAGGATTCCAGTGGGTCAATGTTGAACACTCTGCAGTTAAAGGTTATCACTGATGGCCTACATTTTCGAAATGGTTATTTAAACCAACTAGTGGTGGCATGTAAATATTGTTCTTGATGGGCTTCAACCAGAAATAGACCAAGCAGGGCCTGCCTCCCAACATCGATGTTCACTGGATAGGTCATTGAGAGGAAATCAGCAGGCGGCATGGGAGGTGTTGCTCACGGTCATCCTGTTGTTGATGGTCCACACCTGTCTGTTGATTGTAGAAAGAGACAGAAAGTCTAGGATACAGCAAGGTTACACTGTGGCATATTGATAGTGCATATGGGATGTTGTTTATCTAGTGATGCTAACTAATGCTGGTCGGTAATGTTGTTAATGGAAACTATATTTCATCTGAAGAGGCTTAGTAAGTATTAGAAAAGTTAGCATTTTGCAGTACTTACTTGAGTTACTTTATCTACACTCTTAATATGTAACCTTTTTTTTTTTTTTAAACTTTTTATTTAATCTTTTTCGGTCACGTGTCTTTCTTTATGTGGACCTGTGGTAAAATAATGTCTAGACATTGTTTTAGTTAAATAGCTAAAACTTTCATTAACAAAATATTTAAAGAACTTGGCACACTGATAAACCTGACCCATAAAACAAAGGTATGTCCTCTGATGTGGTGGCAGACAGGAGGAATTGTCTGCAGGTTTCAACCAGGCTGATGATATGGTTATTCAAAATGGGCACATGGAACATACAAGACCAGAGGCTTCAGATAAATACAGTGGTATGAATTAAAAACAACTAAATCATTGTCCTAAAATCAAATAACAAAATTAAGTATTTTTTCTAAAAGCAGCATGTATGATAGTCTTCATGCGCATTAGCTCGTTATATAGTTATATATATAAAAACGCTATAAACATAGGAATCTAGATTAGACAGTGAAGTCTCTGTTCCTCAACAAGTCCAGCACTTTACAAAAAAAAAAAAATGTTTCAGCTGGGGTCAGCAATAGACAACATTAACATATATACAACATAAAAGGTATGGCTTGTGTGTCTTTAGTCATGCTTGACTACTTCCATATATGCCTATTACAATACAGCTATTATCATGGTGCAGGGTTTAACGCCAAGGAGTCCACACACTCAAACAGTACAAATGCCCTTTCATCTTGTACTTCATCTCAAATCCCCCTGAACACAGCCTAGACATAGTCACATGTTAGTATTTAGATAAAACCTGCCATTCCAAAGACATTTGTAAGGGAATATTCTGGTCAGCCCTATTTTATGTGTCATACAGGCTTTGTGTTGAAATGTGTGGAACTACAGTATATAAAGTCCAGAAAAGCTTTTTTAAATATAGATGTGATTGAATTTTGGATTTCTTTAAATTAAATTTAAAAAAATTAAACAGCATTTGACCAAAGATTTTCTGCTCATATTGTACATTGACAACATAAATGCTCAGCTCAGTGATGAAACTTTATGAAGCCATTGATTGGCTCCATCCACACTTGTGCCTCAGTCCATCAGCTACAACACCCTATCTAACTAATTTTCCCAACAATAGCTCACTGGGCATGGCCTCTGCCTGCACTGCTAAATTTTTAAATTCTATACTTCTCCTCACCACATCTCTATATAGAGCAACAGTACCTTTCACAGCATGCACATGCTATAGATTACCATTAAGTTATAAGCAAATATAAAGTTGAGCAAATATAACACCACTTACAGTACAGGGAAACCTGTGCTCTCAAAAACATAGCAGAAAATGCCTGAGAAATTATGACATAGGATGAATCCAAGGCAGACACTTATGTTCAGCATTAAAACGACTTAGGAGGAGCACTTTAGGAGGAGAGCTTCTTTTCTGGTTCTATAATGACATGGTTCTGACTTTGCTTTAATTCTTTCAGCATTTACCACCAGGTGCTCCAGATAAGAACATAAGAAAGAGGAGCCTCTGAACCAAGAGGCTGCAAAAAAAAAATCCAGCAGGCCCTTAATGACATAGTATACACATAAAAACACAGAAAACACAGAGAGATATAACGTGAGTGCTTATTATAACTATACTCTTTCTTCTATGATGGTGGTATAGACTCCTTTGCTCATGTGAGAGCTGATGTTAAAGGGAATTAGGTCTGTGTAGATTCTTTCTCTTTGGCCCAAAAGTAGTTTGATTTGGTAACACTGACGACTTGCCTAGTAGCAGCCCAGCAGTGGAACAGCTCTGACTGGTGAATCCTTCAAACACAGGCCATGTGCTGAGCTGTTTAAGAGGCAAATTGCACAGAAGAAGTACCCAGCTTTACAGTCCACTGGTCTGGGAATGTGCATTTGGGAGTGCACTATGTTCATACAGCCAATTATTAAATTATTGGCACCCTTCAAGAAAATGGACAAACATATTGATATAAAATATAAACATTATACATAATTCTCCTCTCTAATATATAACGAATAACTAATATATAATGAATATTGTTGTCTCTGACTAATTTCCTTGAGGTCTAAATATGGGACAGTTGTGGTCACTTGTCTCTGTTGGGCCATTGAATAAGGCCCTTAACCTGCTCTCTGATCCTAACAAATTGTAATATGCAAATATTTTCTTTGTCACATGTAACAAATGTAAAATCAATTTGGCATCCATTATCATGTAGAAAACATTTGCGCTGACACATGATCACATTGACTCAACAGTATGGTGTTCAATAACTAATGCTTTTGGCCTGTTAGTTTGCTCAGGTAAAGTCAGATGGCATCATGAATTTTATTAAATATCAAGATTTCAGCCAAAAACCTAAGTTCCTCATGCTGGAGGTTAAGACATGACCATAGATGGATATTTTATGAGGATAAATATATAACTAACACACTTGCAAATCGAAATCATTATTTTGCAATGAGATCTCAGTCCCCAGATTTGAAACACTGAAAATTTGTTTTATGAATTAAAGATCGCATCCGCATAGAGGACTGGAGGACAAGCATGTTATGCATCACAGGAAGAGATTCTTATTCTTCCCCTTATATGCTTCTTTAAATTTCAGCTGTGCTGATAATTTTGTTATGAAGGAAACAGCACAGCGGCCACATATGTTTGAAATATTCATTGAAATGACATTTATTGCACATTTTACTTCTTTTCAATGCCTTTTTGTACATACTTATTAGGGATCTTAAAAGAAGCTGAAGCTGATTGTGCAGTGTTTACTGGTGAGAAAGCACTGTTGTTGCTTGTCCGGCTTGTTGTTACTATTCCTGGCTATCATCAGCACCTTAATCTTGATTAATGCCACCAATAACAATGCTTAGAAGCTTGCTGCAATGCCACATCCACTGGCGAGAAATATGAGAGAACCTTATTGTTAGTGTTAGTTTTTAGGATTGAACAGTGATAATGTTTTCCCTGTTTATCAATAGATGTTAGTCTGTGGAATTGCTATGTTGTACTTTCAGAATTAGACAGTTATTGGTCATGTTTGAATGTTATTGGTCATGTCTGAAAAAATAACTCTATGTGTAGTTCAGGCAGGATTTACGTGTACACCAAGACTATCCCTCTGTTGGGGTGCAGAGATAACAAATGTGTGTATATATTAAAACATTTAAGACATCAACTTTTGGAATATAGGTACTGTGGTTTACTTTACCTACATTGTGTCCTAATAAGCATGTTCGAAGAAAAGATAAGTAAACCAAGCAACCTGATATCATAGGCTGAGTAATTGACCATTATAATGATAGTTACAACAGGGATGAGGTCTTGCCTCAAATTTGAAACTATATAATAGTGTAGATTTCTATGAAATACTTCTTGATATTATGTGTTAGTATTGCCATATGTGACACAAAAATCTGTTACAGATATGATCAGTACATAGAAAGTACATGATGAAACCATGTACACTAGTTTTGATGCAGTTAAACCAGTTTCCAGATAATTATCGTTTAAAAGGTTTTCAAAAATTAAAGCAATTGGTGCAAAATGGGTGTATTCCTCATGGTTGGGACACTTTAGAGTAAATTATGCTGGTTCTAATAAGAGTCTCCTATAGCACAAATATTTCTATTTGGAAATGATAATCTTAACCTGCAAATTAAACAAAGACTCAATTTAAAATGACAGAGTCATAAAACCCATTACATGGGAAAGGCTCAGTAAAAGTGTCCTGTACAGTCAAAAAACATTAATGTGTACTACAAGGGGCCCTTGTAGAAATGCCTGAGGTGTCAGTCATGTGTAGAATACACAAACCTCACAAGGGATGTTTTGATAGTAATTTAGATGTCCTACAGGAAATTGGTGAGTTATTATTGAGCCTGTCAATGGTCAGAAACTCAGATTACAACAACAATATGATATCATATCATATCATTTCATATCATATCATATCATGTGTGCTAATTTTAGGCACACTGTATGTGTTTTTCTTAAGGGGCCAAGAACTTATGCAAGTGGAAATTTAACCATAAAACAAAATAAAATCACATGTACGTAAATTATGTGATTTAGACCGACTTTTTGTAAAGATGGTACAAGATAGTTTGTTTTCTTGTGTGCACACTTTAGCTTTAATCCTTATCTTTTAGTCTGGGATTTAGAAGATCATCGCTGTTGTATCTGGAAGCTGGACCATGGACATGATTTTAATGCATCATTTTCAGTGGCTCATGATTTGTTGAACACTTGTGCTCTGAAACTATTTTAAAGAGGAGGATTTAAAATCTTTGCAGTGGGGCAGTGGGGGGTTATGGACAGAAAGTACTTTCATTCCAAGCAACTCTCCACACTGAATAGTGCAGCTGATTTTACGTCATGGGGAGGTACAGGTGGAGTTGTGTAACATTAGAATTTAATGCTTGATCGGTTTTTGTTTCCTGTCAGGGGAAAGAGAAGGTTTAATGAGCCAAGAAGGCTCAAATGACCAACCTTAAAAAAATCTCCTAAGGAAATCACTGAGCTTTCTATCTGAGACCTATAACATCATTGGCTACCAATCACAAGTGATTTCCAGCGATTCTTGCTGATTATTTTGGAAAATGGCCAGAGTATCTTATATCTTGAATTACCATGCAATTACCATGTTCACAAACAAGTCACAGCAACATGAGCTTCCTCAATCTGAGTGATAAAGAAAAGACTGAAAGAGGGATGAAAAATCTGAATAGCACATAACACTGACCTATAAGGCTGTCTCTCACACCTACATGTATAATGGATACATGTTATGTGTAAACAGTAGTAATTTCACCTTAAAGTATTTAGTGTAAACTTTTCAAAATAAACTCTTACATCCAACAGACCATTCCAAAACATGTCTGAGAACAGTTGCTATAAAAGTTTATTTATTTGTCTTAATGTAATCATTACATTGCCTCATTATTATTATTATTATTATTATTAGTAGTAGTAGTAGTAGTAGTAGTAGTAGTAGTAGAAGTAGTAGTAGTAGTAGTAGTAGTAGTAGTAATAATAATAATAATAATAATAATAATAATAATAATAATAATAATAATAATAATAATAATAATAAATCACTATTAATATTACATTATTACTCTTTCTCAGCTGGTAAACAAAGACTTGCTGTCTCCGTCCCTATTTTCACATCTTGTTAGTGGTTGTTTTAGCAGCAACCCATGTATAAAGCAAGCAAGATCTCCTAAGCAGCAAACACCAATTATGAGCCTGGACCACCACTGAGTTCAACAAACAGTAGGTTTTAAACCCAAATAGGACATTAGTAAATATCAATCTACATTGTTCTCACCAGGATTTACTTTGTAAAATGGGTCTCAGTATTTCATATTATGTATGCCAGTAATCTTCATTGTAGGATCCCACTACCATTAAAATATTTATATTATTGGGAGCCTATGTTTAGCATGTTTAACTGATCACTTGAAATCAATAGGTATAATTCAAAATTCTATAAATCAAAATAAAAAGTGTGAAATGAATGTTTACTTGAATCTAATGCATTCTGTTGGTGAAAAGTTCTAATTAATAGTCAGTATAATCTTGTACATATTTGAATAGTCCCGATAATGTGTGACTAGTTAGATAAGGCCTATATTGCAGAATCAGAATCAAGTTTATTGGCCAAGTGTGTCGACACACAGAAGGAATTTTGTTGAACAGCTGGGTTTGTGACTCTCAAAAGTACAGACATAAATGACATTATTCTATACAAGACAGGATAATACAGACTATTCAAGACAATGCAGACGATGTGATACAGTAAAGACAGTATGAGTATTAAATATGAATAAAGAATATATGACTGATCAGTTATGTACATAAAGTGTGAGAAGTTTTGATTTGGATGCTGAAGAATCTGTAGAATGTATTAAATATATAAAATATTAAGTTTCCAGGCTGCAAAATGTATGAACATACCTTCTGTTTTAATTGCTTTGCATTTGGGTTACAGCTTAAGGTGACGTTGACGCCTTTTTCCTGCAACTTCCTCTTGAGGCTTTTCCAGGGCTGCCATCGGTCAACTGTTTCCGCTTCTCATGGGTACATACTGTAGGAGCAGCTTGTACTGAGCAAAACACACACACACTTGCGCACACACATACATACATCAATACTAACTTCTGAATATCAGTAAACAAGGGCATAAAGATTCTATGCAACATGCAACATAATTATTTACATTTCAAGACAAATTTGGAATAGACGTCAGAATAGGTCAGAGTTTATTACATGCCATAGAATATGGGCAATGCCTGAATTAGTGTTGGTACATCTGGCCTGTTTCCTCTAATTACATTAATACAAACTAATGTAAACCGGATAACCTGAAAGGAAATGAGAAGAGCAATTTCTTGGCCCTGTACAGGACCAGCAGTTTCGCAAAACACAGAGAACTGCAAAAAAGGGCACTAAAAAGGGATGGGCCAATGTGATTTATTCTTATGGAAGAGAATGTGAAAGGCAGGATGGCTTTTCATCAGCAAATGAGGGACAACATGGGTGGACTTGAGTCAAATATGTTGCAACTGCTGCTGGCATAACACCTGAAATCTTGAGACTTTACATTAGATTAGTTCTTAGCATTTTCTATTTGTCTAAGAAAACTAAGCCTTTACTTAACAATTATGCATGTACTGTATTTAATATATAATTATAAGGTGTGGAAGATTAACGTTCACACCTCTGTGGTAATGAAATTATACTAATTTAATGTTCAGACACACTCATGAAAAAAAAAACATTTGGGTGACACAAAAACTAAAGATTTTTCTTATGATTATGGAAAAATGTCCAGCAATGTACTGTGTATGTGATACTAGAAATGATACTAGAATTTTTTCATAATAGGTTTGACAATGCATGAAATATGCACACACACACACACACACACACACACACACACACACACACACACACACACACACACACAAACACACACACACTCACAATAGGGAATGACCTTTTAATCCTATTGACTCCACTGCAGGTATCCTGTCCTGTATGGCTTTCTGGACGTCACAGCTCAAAAACAGATCCAAATGAGAAATGGCAAAACCGAGATTAGTGGGAGTTTCCACCTGGAAAACAAGGAAACTCTGAACTACAATAACAATCCTTCAATAATGAACACATCACATTATATTACAAATATATTAGTGTGAACATGCATGGGTTTGTGATTTAAGGAGAAATGTGAAACATCTGTTTGTTATTGATTTATGTATGAGCTCATTTAAATATCAGGTCATCTTTTTGACTAACCCAGAGCAAATTTTTATTAACTGTTATTTAGTCATCATGTTTCTTTAAGGCCACATTTTGTAATAGTACTGTAACTGTAAGGATCCTATAACTGTAACTTAATGTTCCTAATAAAGTGCTAAGTGAGAGTACATAACAATATTTCTACACCTTGAATCATAAAATGGCCGATCACCTGGAGATACATTACAGTTAACGGTGGACCTTCATTCGTTTGTTAATACTAAAACTAGTACCAATACTACTACTATAAAAGTAGATGAAGAAGAATTTATTGTTATGTATTGTTTTTTTTTATTGTGTTTGGGGTGAGGCTTGCAATTGTAAATCATACTGTAAATCATATTCTGCAGTCCTAGTGTGTGTGTTTGTGTGTGTAAGGGAGTTATATAAGGATATAGTGAATTCTCTAATGTCGGTAAGATGTGTATGACATATCAGTCATGATGTATGTATGATGTAGTATACATTAGTATGGACAAAGTGGCCCAAGTGGAAACTGTATTAATGGCCAGATAGAAGGTTTTGAGTTCAGAGCTCACTTGTTTGGCATCTAACTTCTTATAGGTGTTATATTCTCTGTGGTAGTAGATGAAAAATGTAGTAGAACTCTAGTACAATGTAATCAATGGTGACAATGATTAATGCATCTGACCATGTTGGGATGGAGGAGTGAGTTTTGTCTGTTGTTGTTTTTTTGAGGTGGAGGGTTCAGGCTATGTAGGGGCCTCACTGTTTATGAATAATTTGATTTAAGAGAGTAAATGGAGCTGACTGGTCTTGAAAAAAAAGTGTAATAATACTTAAAATGTTTTTATTTTACTTTACGTCAGTATGAAAAGAAACATATGCAGTTACTTAAGAAACACATTTGTGAGTTAAATATGGCCACATGGGAATTTGGAGGCCTTCCAGTTCCAGACCTGAACAATAGCTTGAGGCAAGACTTCATTAAAGTCATGAGCCATGGATCTACAGGAAACATGCAACAATTTCCCATTCCAAAGCAATAAAACAGCTTTAGACTTCAAACAAAACTCTTCAGGTCTCAAAAGGGGGCATTTTCCCACATACTTGTGTTGTCTGGGCAAAACTTTAAAAAAAAAAAATTAACCACAAAATATAAGGTTATAAAACATGGGCATCACTTCCCCCAATTGCATTAACTAGAGGCTACAGGTGTGAATCAAACAGCCAACACCTGATACTTAAGAGCTAGCACTCACTGTGCTTTGTCACTGAGTATTTTCTGCCACCCATCAGTAGGAACACAAACATTTAAGGATGGGTCAGATTAGGATATAGGATTGGACTTGACATGAAGCTGAATCATTGCTGCTGCCCAGAACAAGCTTTAGTTGAATTTGGATTAACTTGATTTCAGCCTTCTCCTGCCGTATGTGAATTATCAGAAAGGAGGTTGGGTGTCCTGAGAATGGATTGAACTGGTGACTTGCCTATGAGAAATCAAGTAGTGTTGGATTGCCAATAAAATAATAAGGTTGTGAGTTGGATCCCATGTCCACCAACTGCCACTGTTGGGCCCCTGAGCAAGGCCCTTAACCCTCAGTTGTATAAAAATGAGATAAAGTAAGTCACTCAGGATAAGAGTGTCTGACAAATGCTGACTGTATTGTATCGGTAATACAAAACCTTTACATTGAGAGGCTAGAATAACTATGCCAGATTTTTATTGATGCAAGTAATAACATTATTTTACTGTCTATTCTTTCTAGTTGTGACTTTCTAGGTGTGTATGTGTCTGTGGAATATTAGCTGGGCCTTGAAATGTAGAAATGTAATGTCATGTTGACCCTCTAAAGGCAGATTCATTCATAAACAATACAAATATACAGTAGTAGACTATTGTTATACCCATCTTACTTAAATATGTTCATCCCTCTGGCACAAGGTGGAGAAAGCAGTGTCAGGTTTGACAGCTTTGTAAATGTATAAGGATGCATTAAAACAACATTCGTCATTATACCTACATCAGGAGTATCACATGGCCATTACGGTATGCCTGTGGTCTAAACGTTTATCCACAAAGGACTGCTGTGGCTGTAGATTTTCCTTCCACCGAAGCAGAAGCCACACCTGATTCCATTTGTTTGATCAGATGATCTTGGTCTTAAGTGAGCTGGTAGGTGAGACTTCTGTTTGGCATGAAAGAAAGAATGCAACCACACACCATTAATTTGTGGAAAAGCCATTTATCACCATCACTTGTTTATTTATTGTTTAGTCATTCAATCATTCTTCAGTTACTTTAGAGTAGCATGTGATAGAAGACAAATCTCAATAGCACACTTTAAGAGTTTAGATACGTCTTTTGTGCTCTGCCATGATTCTTCATCTCATGATAATGAATACTCATGAACTAAAGAACCATGCAATATATTTTAATTATTTATACATGCTATAAATCAAAGATTACATTTGTTTACATAATGTATATTTCACCATGAAGGTATCATTGCTATTACACAAAATGTATTATACCGGTGTTGCCAAGGCCAGAAAGTAAAAAGAAAGAGTAGTGTTCAAACAGTTTTCCCCTCAAATGTGCAGATTAAGGTTATAAGCTGACATACACCTTTCAAAATCTGCATAATGTTAATAATTTAAAAACATAATTCAAAAATAATTTAGTACAGCCCTTAATAAGCTATTTCACATATTAGATATTTACATATAGTCCACAAGGCACAATAAAAACTTTGAAAGAAAATGTAAACAAATTAACCAGTTTTCAAGTTTACATGTTTGACTTTTAATACTGTTGTTGTTACCTGAATGATCAACAACTAAACATTACCTGATTCTCAAGAAGTCAATATGACACATTAAGAGACAGGATGTGTAAACTTTTGAAAGGATTTTTTTTTATTTAGTACTGCCCTTCAGAAACTACATAAAATATTTACATACTTTCCAGAAGACAAAAAAGCTATTTACATTGATTATCCTGTTCAGAAATTTACACCCCTGGATCTTTTTTTTTTTTTTACAATAAAAAAAATACATCTAAATTATTAGATGCAACATAAATTTCCTAGGAATTAAAATACATTACATATAAACATCAAATATTACAGACTATTATATAACCCACATTATTCTGCTCCATTATTTTTTTCAAGTATTGTCCAAAAAAAATAAACAAACAGAAATAAGGTACAGCGGGCTTGTTTTATTGCCTAAAATAACTCAGTGTGAAAAGACTGACGTGTTGGAAAGTGACGCTGGCACACCGAAAGAAAGATGACTATCCTAGCCTGGTCAGGAGCAGGCATGCACAAAGATAAAGCATGTCAGATGCAATTGCTGAAGACATAGCCATGACATCACTCCACACAGAGTTTTTTTTCCCAAGGCAACAGCCAAGCAGTGCAGTAGGCAAATAGGGAATGATGGTAAACTCCCACACTGAACTGGGGTGCACTGAGCACACACTGCCGGCTCATCAGGGCCGATGATGTCAACCTCTTCTCATAGAGAGCCGCCGAGAGGCAAACAAAGTTGCACTTGGACCCTGGGAGAGAAGAGAAAAACATGGGAAGTTAATGAGACTCTCACATCACAGGTCTAAGCTTTTAGGGGCTCTTTAAACATGTCAGTCAGGCCAAGAGGTTGGGGCAAGAAGCCATGGTGAATTGGTTGAGGGTTTTTTTTTTTTTTTTGTAAACCATAGAAACATAGCATTTTGGATAGCAATAGAATTTTGAGGGAGAGAGGTAGACAACATTACTGACAAAATTTATATATAAAAAAATGTAAAGCAGTACATTGAGGATATAATAATTGAAATTCATAACTAAATATTAGGAGGTACTACAGTACATGCAACATAAAGCATAACTATTATTTAAGAAGAAATGTATCGTGTTAAGTCTACAGTTCATGGTGGGATCTCATCTTCCTATTGTGACTGATCTTGAATAGATTTTTATTGAGAGAGAAATAAGAAAAAGAAGAGTGTAATGGTGAAACTAAGTATGACTATATGCAACAAAGCTTGTAATAGAAATAGATTTATAGTATTTTGTCAATATCCTTTCATGTTTACTAAATGGGGATTCCCAAATAAAAATTGTTTACTGTAAAAATGAAATAATTTCAGGATACTAAATACTTTACATCAGTAGTGAATGTAGTTTACCGTTCCATTGCTTTTGAGTTGACAAACTACAATGCACTGATGAAATGTAGAGAATTACATTCACTTCTGATATTTACATTCACTTAAAGTTCATTCATATCTGTTTTCAAGAGTGTACACACAATCCGCACATATATACAGTATATCATAGAACTGTACTTGGAAGCATATAGCATAAGAGGCAAGTGCTGTGCTTGGTGTGGCTCTTTGTCCTCTTTTGCCCTCTGCTGGCTGTCACACGTATTTAAAGTAAATGGCAATAACACGTCTGTTATCATAATACTACATAAAATAGTTGGCCTTGGCCTGTTTGGTAGAATAAAACTCACTGTACTTTCTATATGTGGTCTGTCACTATGTTAGAAAATGACATTAATGTAAATGAATGGCTTATTTAAATCACTGATTTGACTGAAACCTAACCTTATCTTGAAGATGACTCTTAAGTGGTACAACGTGATACATGCATATATGTATAGGGGAATGTTCTGTTCTTATTCGCTGTCTCGTACAGTTCACGTGTTAATATCTCAGCAACTCACGAGCCATTACGCGCCTCTCCCTCTCTCCCTGTTTCTCTTTCTCTCCCACTTCCTCCCTCCCTCTCTCCCCCTCCAACCCACTCTCTCCCTCTCTCCCTTCCACTCTCTCCCTCTTTCCCTCCCCCTCCCCCACACCCACTCCCTCCCTCTCCCTCTTTCTCTCTCTCCCTCTCCCTCTCTACCACTCTCTTCCTCCTTTTCTCTCTCCCGCTTTCTCTAAATAAATAAATAAATAAATAAATAAAATGGTCATTGAATCTCACACAGAATGTTCTTGATTTGCCGCAGTGTTGAGCGCATTGATACAGCGGTTCTCTAAGCACAACTTTTATCGAGTTCCTCCGCCGCCCTAAACCCAATATATTTTCTTTTGTAAATTAAAACTCGATTTGTTCTTGCAGCCTTACACAATTCACCATAAACATGGACATGCTATTTTATAACTAAGGAAATTTCTTAGTTTTTCTCCTGCATCTCCTTTTAATTGGACAAATATGGACCTAGATTTTGTTTAAAAAAAAAAGTAAAAAGTAGTCCCGCCCTCTTCCGCCATTTTGTTATAGACCATTGTTATAGCATCGTGATGGTAAACAAAAAATAAGCCCTAGAATAGTCGATTTTCACAAATCCTGCAGTTATATTTGAACCTGGATGAACACGGGTTAGCAGACTAACATTGGTAACTGGCTAGAAAAAGGAGAAAGAAGAAGCTGCTCGGCTGTATTTGGTTTAACGTTACAGCACATTGAAAGTGTTGTATTTAATGCTGTAAATAGGCTTTCGATGCTGCTGGATTAAATATTTAAACAGATATTGAATATTTATTTGAGCTAGTAGCTTGTTTATTGTCACCCTGACGACCAGAGGACAGATGGCGAGCTCTGTGGGAAACGTGGCCGACAGCACAGGTAAACTGGACATCATCATGTATGTCTAACGACCTAGTAAATACATTTCACCTCTACTGACTGATTTTATTGGAATCCAGCAGAAGATACAGACATTTATTTTCAGAAATGGTATGTATTTATTGTAAACGCTGTTAATTCCGGTTTGTGTTGACGTCACGTGACGCAGATTGTTCGTTCTGATTGGCCACATGGATTTACACGTTGGATGCTCTGTATAAACAGGTTTGAAATGTATTTTCTTGTGCAGAAGTATAGTTCATTAGTGAACGTCGATGTTTATATTGTATTCGTGGTTACAGTGATAATGAAGTTCTATTCTGTGATGTTAATTAGGAAAACATGCTTTTCTTTAACGTATATGCACGTTTTGTCTTATGTGCAATACTTTTAGCTGCAAAGCGATATTTTCTAGGCTTATCTAAGTGAATAGATAAAGCTGAAAGATATTAGTGACTGTAAAGTGGTAGTGGGAGAGAGTGTAGCAAGACAGCATAGGATGGTGGTGTGTAGGATGACTGATGGTTTGTAAGACGAAGAGGTCAAAGATGGAGAAGAAAACCAAGTGGTGGTAGCTGAAAAAGGAGGAACGTTGTGAGGAATTTAGACAGAAGTTGAGGCAGGCTCTGGGTGGTCAGGTAGTGCTGCCAGATGACATCTGTGTGTGTCATCTGGAATACAAGGAGTTACAGCGCAGCTTGAAGAGGGAGGTGTCTAAGGCCAAGCAGAAGGCATATGACGAGTTGTACACTAGGTTAGACACTAGAGAAGGAGAGAAGGACTTGTACAGGTTAGCTAGGCAGAGGGATCGAGATGGGAAGGATGTGCAGCAAGTTAGATTTATAAAGGATATAGATGGAAGGGTGTTCACAAGTGAGGAGAGTGTTTATTCTTTATTCTTATACTGGACAGTTGCATAAAGCATTTCACTGCATATCGTACCCTGTATGTATGTGTATGTGACAAGTAAAAAATTTGATTTTGATTTTGTACAGAGGAGATGGAAGGAATACTTTGAGGAGCTGATGAATGAGGAAAATGAGAGGGGGGAAAAAAGAGTACTGTAGAAGGGGTGAACTCTGTGGAACAGAAAGTAGATAAGATTAAAAAGGATGAAGTCAGGAAGGCTTTGAAGAGGATGAAAAGTGGAAAGGCAGTTGGTCCTGATGACATCCCGTTAGAGGTCTGGAAGTGTCTAGGAGAGGCATCAGTGGAATTTTTAACTAGTTTGTTCAACAGGGTTTTAGAGAGTGAGAGGATGCCTGAGGAAGGGAGAAGTGTGTTTGTAGTAGTAGTAGCAGTAGTAGTAGTAGCCTTTATTGTCACTGGTCACAGGTACCTTGAAATTAGTGCCGATCTTTAAGAATAAGGGTGACGTGCAGAGTTGCAGTAACTATAGGGGGATAAAGGTGATGAGCCATACAATGAAGCTGTGGGAAAGAGTAGTGGAAGCTAGGTTAAGGAAGGTAGTGGAAATTTGTGAGCAGTAGTATGGCTTCATGCCCAGAAAGAGCACAACAGCTGCAATTTTTGCTCTGAGAATTTTGATGTAGTATAGGGATGGTCAGAGGGAGTTGCACTGTGTGTTTGTAGACTTTGAGAAAGAGTGTGACAGTGTGCCAAGAGAAGAGCTGTGGTACTGTATGAGGAAGTTAGGAGTAGCAGAGAAGTATGTCAGAGTGGAACAGTGGTGAGGTGTGCTGTAGGTCAGAGGAGTTCAATGTGGAGGTGGGACTGCATCAGGGATTGGCTCTGAGCCCCTTCCTGTTTGCTATAGTGATGGACCAGTTGACAGGAGTCTCCTTGGACGATGATATTTGCAGATGACATTGTGATATGTAGTGAGAGCAGGTGGAGGAAAACCTGGTGGAGGTTTGCGCTGGAGAGAAGAGGAATGAAAGTCAATCGTAGTAAGACTGAGTACATGTGTGTGAATGAAAGGGAGGGAAGTGGAACAGTAAAGTTACAGGGTGAAGAGGTGAAGAAGGTACAGGAGTTTAAGTAAGTACTTGGGGTCAACAGTCCAGAGTAATGGAGAGAGTGGGAAAGAGGTAAAGAAGCGAGTGCAGGCAGGTTGGAATGGGTGGAGAAAGGTGTCAGGAGTTCTGTGTGATAGGAAAATATCAGCGAGAATCAAGGGGAAGGTGTACAGGACAGTGGTGAGACCGGCCATGCTGTATGGTTTAGAGACAGTCTCATTGAAGAAGAGACAGGATTCAAAGCTAGAGGTAGTTGAGCTGAAGATGTTGAGGTTCTCTTTGGGAGTGACAGGATTAGGAACGAGTACTTCAGAGGGACAGCTCATGTTGGACGAGTTGGGGAGGCCAGATTAAGATGGTTTGGACATGTTCAGAGGAGGGAGAGTGAGTATATTGGTAGGAGAATGTTGGACATGGAGCTGCCAGGCAGGAGGCAAAGAGGAAGGCCAAAGAGGATGTATATGGATGTAATTAATGAGGATATGAAGCTAGTGGGTGCAAGTGTTGAGGATGCAGAAGATAGGGATAGGTGGAGAGAGATGATTCGCTGTGGCGACCCCTGAAGGGAAAAGCCGAAAGAAGAAGAAGATCTAAGTGAAAAGATACAGTGTACAGTATGTATAAATAAAATAAAGATTGTGCTGATGATACTGTATGAATATACAAAGGGGAAGGGTATTAAAAGGTAAGTCATCAGTAAATAGCTGCTGGATTACTGATCAGAAGGTCATGGGTTCAAATCCCAGGACCACCAAGCTGTCACTGCTAGGCCCCTGAGCAAGGCCCTTAAACTTGCAAGCGTTCGGTTGTAAAAATTGTACGTCACTCTGGAGAAATTTGTCTGCTAAATGACAGAAATGTAAATGTAAATAACTCAGCTTATTGACCTGCCTACTCCACAGACCACGGTTTTGTTTTTCCCTTCTGGTGGTCGATGTTGGTTATATTATTATTATTTGTCACATTTCTATACCCGCTGGTATTTAATCAAAATGAAAGTATAAACCACTAAAACACGTCTTATACCCTACTGCAGAAAACTTTAACATGGGTGTTTGGATGAGACGTATGCAAATACAAACTTCTTAAATATTTGTTTTTCTTTGTTTTTCTTCAGATGGGTATAGTGGAGTTGATTATTGACTTTAAACTTTCTTTGGTATCACTAATGTTTCCTTTTCTTGTCAAGTTCATTCTCATATCACCTCCCTCCATAACTGCATCTTGTTTATTTGAAGGATGAGTTTAGTATTTGAAGTCGTCCTGACGTGGAGATCGAAGATTTTTGGAAGAAGAACACAATGTGCAAACTGTAACATATGAGCAAGCTATAAAACAAGAAGATCTGTCTGAATTCATCCATTAAATTCTTTTCCAATTAAGATATTTTTTCAAATCTTATTTTTCACTTCTGTGAATGAGTTTCTCTGAATGATACTTTTTAATACAAACATAATTTCTCTAAAGTTAATAAAACTTTACTACCTTGAGAGACTCAGTCATTATTAGCATGTTTTTGACTCCTATATTTCATGAGCATGATAGTTATGTCATCTCTGTTCTTATCATTTTATTTTTGCCTCATTTCCATTATTGCTAACATCTTGTTTTCCCCCTCCTTTCGGGTTGTGTTGGTGCAACAGAACCAACAAAACATATTCTTTCCTTCCAAGGGTTGGCTGAACTGGCACACCGCGAGTATCAGTCGGGCGATTTTGAGGCGGCAGAGCGCCACTGCATGCAGCTGTGGCGGCAAGAGCCGGACAATACTGGGGTTCTGCTGCTGCTTTCTTCTATCCACTTCCAGTGTCGCAGGCTTGACAGGTAAGACATTCTTGGTGTACTGGTTTCCTCTCCATGAGGCACAGCTGAACTGTTTTTTCCCTGTTTGGGCTGAGAGACAAGGCAGCCTTCTGCTCTTTTATAAGCATCTATCTTTACTTGCTGCAGTGATTTCCAACTGTTCTTTACATTAAAAGGGACCTTACATTTTCCATTGAATTCAAGTTACATGCGTTGCCATACCAACACTGCAGGGCAGCATAACTTTTGAATAGACTGAATGTTGGTCTTGCTGGGGATATTTTAGTGGTGCTTTCAGTTTGGTCTGTTGGATCTTTTATGTTGAAGCCTGTTACATCTTTTAAACGTGATTCTTGTTGTTTATTGTTGCACCAATGTTTGGCTTTCGGTTTATTTTTTTGGACTTTTTCCTGGAACACAGGTCTGCTCACTTCAGCACTCTGGCCATCAAGCAGAATCCCATGCTTGCTGAGGCCTATTCCAACCTGGGCAATGTATTTAAGGAGCGTGGTCAGTTGCAGGAGGCGATTGAACATTATCGTCATGCGTTGCGCCTCAAGCCGGACTTCATCGATGGCTACATCAACCTGGCAGCAGCTTTGGTTGCAGCAGGAGACATGGAGGGTGCTGTTCAGGCTTATGTATCTGCTCTCCAGTACAACCCGGTAAGGAATAGTAATGCATATTTAATCCAAATTAATTATGGTTAGCAGCTATAGAATTAAAATAAAATTCTAATAAATATATATTTTTTTTAATTGTTGCAGGATCTGTATTGTGTACGCAGTGATTTGGGCAACCTACTTAAAGCTCTTGGGCGTTTGGAAGAGGCAAAGGTCTGTTTTGACATTTCAACGTGTGCATGGTGTCCAGTTTTTTTTTGTTTGTTTGTTTGTTTTTTTGTTTTGTTTTTTCAGTTTTGTTTTTTCTTTAGATATTAGTTAATTTGGAGTTCCTTCGTAGATTTTTTTTGTTTTTTTAAATGCTGTTCTTTGGAAGTGAGTGCTTCCCTGACCCCAAACAAGCACTAAGACCTTCTTCTTTCTAGACAAGTGGTGCTTTCTACTCTTTTCTTCTCCATACCTTTACACATGTTCTTCATATCTGCCCCATGCCACCACTTAATTTACTGTTCAGCAGACCTGGCAGTACAGCTAGTGTAGAAGGGCAACAATGCTATCGATGCACCTTCCAGTACCGTACCATCACGCTGCTCTTATGTAAGACCTGAAAGACCAGCCACTATATCTACTGTTAGAGGGAACTCTTTATAGTACATTTTCATTATTATTATTACTATTATCTTTCCCCCAAGTTTGTTTGTTTATTTTTATTTATTTATTTATTTATTTATTTATTTATTTATTTATTTATTTATTTTATATTACATGATGATAAGCTTAGAGTACCCACATTTTCTCCATTGCTGTCCTGTTGCCCTCTCTCACTCTTTCTGCTTTGCTGTCTTTAAACTCTGTGCTGCCTTCTGAGCTGCTTTCTCAGTCAGTACCCCTTCAAACAGGAAGAAAGGCTGGGTCCTTTTGTCTCTTACCAAAGGGGAATTTTTAAACAGACATTGTTATGCTATGCTTTTTTCATTAGAGTTATGGAGGGATTATGCTGGCTCGGTCTTGAACAAAACACAATGGATTTGATATGAAGTTAGTGATATTTGCTATGCTGAAAATAAGATGGCTTCCAACCCAATGATATTTTTCATTAATTTTGTCAAAAGTGAATTTTTTTTTATTCAAAAAATATTCACATCTCATTTTGGATATCATTCCTGGTATTCTACCAACAAAGGAAAAGGCCTTACTTGCCCTTAACTAGACCACTGTGTTTTGGATTAATTGTAGATTTGTGGGATATTAAAGCTACAGAGAAATTTCTCTGCATGTCAGTTAGAAGCCCTCTTATTTGTTGCCTCAGGGGGGAGGAGTGGGGAGGAGCACCAGGGTTTCAGCACCCCTCCATGTCAGCTCTGTCGCTCCGACCCCCCGCGCGCTAGCCCAGGGCCCGTGGTGTGTGCGCGCACAGAGCTGCTTGCCTGACCTTCCAGCCAAGCTTACTGATGCCCTTTATGGGCTCCACAGTGTTTGTCAATAACCAGGCTACTCCGTATTTTAGCGCTCTTTTTTCACATAGATTGGCTCAAAAGCATCTGGGAGGTTTAGGGGGTATAATGCAGTGATTATACACTGTGATGGTAGCCCTGGCCTGAGCCAGGCAGGCAGCTCCCTATCTGCACTCCACTGCAAGCATCATATGCGATGATAGAGAGAAAGAATTACACGCGCAGCACAAGCATTGACCTCTTTTATTTCAGAGCTGAGGATTCATCTAGATACAAATCATTAAACCACAGACTTTTTTTCTTTACCTATTGGGCAGGATTCAAGAAGGCAGGACAGGATAAAGCAAGCCATGTTAAAAAACAACAAAAAAAAAATTAAAGAAAATAAAGAAAATGATGTCAGGAATAATTTTTCACTTTTGTGTTGCCATTAATGCTATGATTAATATTTATTACTAAGGACATGTTTTCAGTTCATTTGGGGAAGATCAAGCCAGTTAGCCTCCCTCCTTTTACTTCCTTTAAACAGTATGAATAAACATTTTGAATGAAATGTAACACAAAGCCTTTCTTCTCTCCCATCCTGTCATAAGCATTTTCTTATCACTTTAAAATTTAAATTGCTTTAAATAGCACGATTGAAATTTGAGTAGAATATCTTACTTTTTTATTCTTTTGTTTCTGGATTTTTTTATATCCAGATAAAAAGAAAGTATTGATTGTCAACTTTTACTAATGCTCTTGTTTTCTTATTTTGTCTCTTTTGGTTTCTTCCACCACTGATATTGTTATTTAGAAGGTTTCAGGTGGGTGACACTTTTCCTGCGTAGGTGCGGTCCGGCGGAAAGGAACACTAGGGCAGCATCAGTCCTCTCCTCTTCTTCCAGCTGCGGCCGCTACCCCCAGACAAAGTCCCAAAATATGGTAACGGGTTTGTAACTGCCAGCAAAAAAAAAAATAACAGCAAAAAGCCTACATGCCTGAGTTCTTCTGTATTGTGGCTACCTTTGAGGAAATGAAAACAACAGAGAACTAAAAATTTTTGAAATTTTTTTAAGTTGAAATAAAACTTCTCTGTACACCTTAACATCGCCCAACACAGTAATTAAAAGAAATATGGATTGGATGCAGTAAGCAAACAAAAACACAGTAAGAATCCTGTAACTCTTACTTGTTAATTATTTTCTTCCTACTGCTTTGGTTTATAATTTTTTTTTCCTCTTGATTTGGAGTTGCAGTGTTCTGCTGAGCCGATGATGCGCTGTGAGTCTGCAGCGACGCATGGGTTGCGCAGCGAGAAAACGCCATCTATTGCGATTCAAACGCGCCTGCAAACAACAAATGCTCCCCTCTCCCCTTTTCGGTTGGATCTGTCTGGTGATCTCAGGTGTACCTGAGGCATTAGATGTGGTTTGTGCTCTGAGCTGGCATTAGCGCAGCGAAAAGTGGCGAGCAAATACAGTGCGACCACGGCGTGGCACAACACAATGGCTGCCCGTGTGGCTATTTTTGCGCCTGCATTACAGGGACCTTCACCTACACTCTGCACAGGCATTTAAGGTTGTGACCACAGTCAGGCTAAATCTGTCAGGGTTTTTGTATCAATTTGTTTTTCATTGGTATCCTTTGCTTTATTCACTTTATATCGAGGCTCAGTTTCTATGTATTATAGTGTCTCATCCTGTATCTTCCAATAATGAGACCATAACTGAAAAATGTCAGTCAGAGTGAAGGTGCTGGTCATTTTGCGCAGCGCAGGAAAAAGCATGCAGCTTAGCGCAGCAGTATGACGCGCATGCGAGCCCACGCTGTAGACTCACTTTTTGCTTTATGGAGTACGGACACTAACTCTGTTTTTTCTCTTCCCTTTTTTTCCTCCTTTTTATTCAATCTCTTTTTTCAACCCCACATCTCCTCTGTCTGCTCTATTACTCCTTTCCATCCCTCTTTTTCTGTTGTTTTCATGGTTA
Organism: Tachysurus fulvidraco; assembly: GCF_022655615.1. NCBI lineage: Eukaryota > Metazoa > Chordata > Actinopteri > Siluriformes > Bagridae > Tachysurus > Tachysurus fulvidraco. The sequence goes on from NC_062534.1 coordinate 7,785,033, forward strand.
ACCTAATCAAAGGCCTGCTACCTGAAGGCAATTGAGACTCAGCCAAACTTTGCCGTGGCATGGAGCAACCTGGGCTGCGTGTTCAATGCTCAGGGAGAGATCTGGCTAGCCATTCATCATTTTGAGAAGGTTAGTATGCTTCCAATTCAGAAGTAATTGCACCTTGGTTCAATTAAAGCAACTGTAATTTAGTTTTTTTTTTTTTTGTTTGTTTGTTTGCTTTTGTAGGCAGTAACCTTGGATCCAAATTTTTTGGATGCCTACATAAACTTAGGCAACGTGCTTAAAGAAGCCCGCATCTTTGACAGGTAAAGGTTCATTTTTATTCACCCTGTTGTAACATCATGCTTCAGTACACCATTTGGTTGAGTTTAAATTTACAGCAATTGTGTTTCTTACAGAGCTGTTGCTGGTTATCTGCGAGCCCTCAGTCTGAGCCCCAACCATGCTGTAGTCCATGGGAACTTGGCCTGCGTGTACTACGAGCAGGGTCTGATAGACTTGGCCATTGACACCTATAGACGTGCTATTGAGCTCCAGCCTCACTTCCCTGATGCTTATTGCAATCTTGCCAATGCTCTTAAGGAAAAGGGCAATGTAAGAAAATGTCTTTGTACAGTGCCACATTATGTTTTTCTGATTTATATGCTGTCTTCACAAGGTATTATTTTTGCAGAGGTAGAGAAGCAGCTAAATTTTTCTATAACGTTAACATCCACCCCTTTACTTTTTTGTAATTACACAAATTGAAACTTCAGATTAGAGTTCAGTAAGAATTTAGAAAGTTAGAGCAGTCTCTAACAGACAGTTTCTGTGACTCAGAGTGTGGAGATGTACTTATGACTGTGGCTTATATTCAGAACCAGACTGGACACGCTTAATATTACTGTTTCCCTTAAAAACACCAGTACCGTTAGTATGTCAGCATAGTAAATGAAGTCATTTCAGCATGATGTCGTATGAGTTTTCTTTCAGAAATGGGAATATCTTGGAATATTAGAAAATTCATCACAGTGAATAATTCAAAGTTTCTATGTAATGTTTAAGACTAAACTGTCTGTCATAGGTGTCAGAGGCTGAGGAATGTTACAACACAGCACTGCGTCTTTGCCCCACACATGCTGACTCGCTCAATAACCTGGCCAACATCAAACGGGAGCAAGGCAACATTGAAGAGGCTGTCCAGCTGTACAGGAAAGCTCTTGAGGTTGGGGCTCTTAACATCCTCTTTGTAGCTATTTACTCATGACCCTTTTCTGAAGCAGATTTCTAAAGTGTGTGTGTGTGTGTGTGTGTGTGTGTGTGTGTGTGTGTGTGTGTGTGTGTGTGTGTGTGTGTGTGTGTGTGTGTGTGTGTGTGAATAGGTGTTCCCCGAGTTTGCTGCAGCCCACTCCAACCTTGCCAGTGTCCTTCAACAACAGGGCAAGCTGCAAGAAGCCCTCATGCATTACAAAGAAGCCATCAGGCAAGCTGTTATCTTTGCTCAATAATTGAGAAGCTTATGTTGGATTTATAGTTTTTTAAGCATTTTATTTTGCCATGTACATCTACAGGATCAGCCCCACCTTTGCTGATGCTTACTCCAACATGGGGAACACACTAAAGGAGATGCAGGATGTGCAGGGGGCGCTGCAATGTTATACACGTGCTATTCAGATCAACCCTGCATTTGCAGATGCTCATAGTAACTTGGCCTCAATACACAAGGTAATTTCTTAATACTGACTGAAAAACTAATTTCTTTGTTTTTTCCTATTCAAGAGTGAATCTCTAAAAACCACCAGTGTAGTAGTTTACAAATAAAAGTATTGAAGTATATATGAACTTTTGCTGCTGGGTAATAAGCACTGTGTCATGCAATGTGCATTTTGGCCCACAGGACTCTGGGAATATTCCGGAAGCAATTGCATCTTACCGCACAGCATTGAAACTCAAACCTGACTTCCCAGATGCTTACTGCAATCTTGCTCACTGCCTGCAGGTAGGCTTGTTAAATATCAACCCCGTTAATTAAATTTCTTTTTTTTGTTTGTATGCACACTGATATTTTATTGTTTTTAAGAGGGTAGTTTTTATGAGTACAATTCTTTACATTTTTGTTGATGCACATTTTATTGTTAGCCGTAGCATATATTTTGCAGCATTGCAGTACCTTTGTTTATCACTTGGTTAAACTTATATTATTGCATTTCTGTTGCTTTAAATGGTTTATTTAAATAGTAAATAGTCACAAAAATGACTGCTTGTGCTATTTCATACACAGATGATTTCAGCAGACAATATTTCTAAATTGGTCCCATCTGCAGGATAAATTCAACTACAGAAACAAAATATTTAAAATTACGGCTAATTTTATTTGTCACATACATAAACATACATGGTATGATATGTAGTGAAATGTGTTTAACGACTGTTCAATGACGAATGTTCCGTGTTGTGGAAAGAGAAGGTGCAATTAAAAGATAAATAAGGAAAGAAAAAATAAACAACGAACATAGATCTGTGAATATTAAAAAATGAGGATAAATACAAAAAGTAAGAATTAAACAGATCTGTGCAATGAATGGTGTGGGAACATATAACATATTTCAGGTACTTGAAGCCAGTAAAATGCTGTTCTTGCCATCCCTACAAAAGGGAATGTCTCATTTATTTTCTCTGTGAAATTTGAATATTATCTGAAAATAATTGAGTGTAATATGATCCAAAACAAGCAACAGATGTTATTTACTCTTCAGGTACCAGTTTTAATGCTTACAGTTGGTGATTATTGTCATGAGGTTTTAAATGTTGTTCTTTCCAGATTGTGTGTGACTGGACCGATTACGATGAGCGCATGAAGAAGTTGGTTAGCATTGTGGCTGACCAGTTGGAAAAGAACCGTCTGCCTTCAGTTCATCCTCATCACAGCATGTTGTATCCTCTTTCCCATGGCTTCCGCAAAGCCATTGCTGAGAGGCATGGCAACCTCTGCCTAGATAAGGTAGTTATATCACACTTTTGTGTCTTTAAATGCTTTGCTGTGTTTTCTGTCTGAAACCTAAAACCGTCTAGAGCATGTGTATCAAACTCAAATTCACAGTGGGCCAAAATATAAAACTGATAAAGTCATGGGCCAAACTGAATATTTATTGAAAAATTAACTGCAACTGCTATGTAATGTTCAACCTTTTTCATATGGAAACAAACTTTAGTTTTACTTGAACACAGGATTTGGTACAACCAGAGCTTTATATTAGAAACACATGAGAAATTTAATTTGAAATAAAAGACCCATCAGTGGTGTTCATTTCTTATTTAAATAAATAAAATAAATTATGCCTCTCATTGTATCATTTTCAGTTCCTTTTTGAAGTGGATCTTTTTCAAAACCAACAACAAAACAACCAAAAAAAATAATTTCATTCAATGAAAAACTTTTCGACTATTAACAGTTCATGTCTAGGAGTAGAAAAAGTGCATAAAGAAAACATGTATTCAGTTTGCTACACTCTGATTTACATCGCACATTGATCTGCACATTGACTCTAGCCTTTTATCTGGGCACACGATGTCGCAAACTTTGTCCATACACCTTTTGACAAACTCTCCCTCGTTAAAGGGCCGGGCAGATTTTGCGTCTCTGCTGCCACAATAACGCTTTACAGCCTTTACAGCAGCTTCACTTTTTGATTTTGCTTTCATGAACATAGTCTGCCAGGAAACCAGACTTTTTTCATCTCCTCCGCCTTCTGGAGCTTCTTCCAGCTCCTTATACTTCTCATAATGTTTGGTTTCATAGTGTCTTCTTATGTAATATTCTTTCGTTACAGACACGTTAGCTCCATTAGCACACAAGACAACAGGTCTGTCCTTTATATTCATGAACAGATAGTCTGCCTCCCATCTGTCTTGAAAGCTCCTATTGTCCATCTTTCGTTTAGCCGTTTTTGTGGAGGGTGGAATTAACGTGCCTGATGTGACTGTAGCATGATTAACAGAGAATGAGGGGCGCTTGCTGTTCGTGACTACGTGTCAATACAGTGGCAAGGCATTCTGGGATTTGCAGTATTAGCAGAGCATGCGGCTAGCCAGCTGTAATGCACATTTGATATGAACTCGTGGCCCAAATATAATTACACCCCTGGTCTAGAGCAATGAATAGATAGTACTTAATCTAATTATTTGACTCCCATTAAATGACCACATCTTATGACTGGCTTTTAGATCAATGCTCTTCATAAACCTGCCTATGAGCATCCTAAGGACCTGAAAGCAAGTGGAGGGCGTTTGCGTGTTGGCTACATCAGCTCGGACTTTGGCAACCACCCCACCTCCCATCTCATGCAGTCCATTCCTGGCATGCATAACTCAGAGAAGTTTGAGGTGAGTTTATTAACTTATATGCGTGGTTTCTATTAGTTGTGAATGTATTTGTGGTCAAACCATGCTAACCTGGTTCAATTTTCAGGTGTTCTGCTATGCCCTCAGTCCTGATGATGGCACTAACTTCCGAGTGAAAGTGATGGCTGAGGCTCATCACTTCACTGATCTCTCCCAGGTCAGAACATGCAATGATAAAATCAGATTTGAATTTGTTCCTGATTTTCCATGAAGGATAAAGTTGCTCACATTCCTGTGTTATTGTTATTGAATAAGATTCCCTGCAATGGCAAGGCTGCAGACAGGATTCACCAAGATGGAATTCACATCCTAGTCAACATGAATGGCTATACCAAGGGTGCCCGCAATGAGCTGTTTGCCTTGCGTCCAGCTCCCATTCAGGTAAAAATAAAGAAACTGGCAGTAATAATATACTTACCATGTATGTATTTAAAGGTTTTGGTGAATAAATGGATTTCTCATCAGGTGATGTGGCTTGGCTACCCGGGCACCAGTGGAGCTCCCTTCATGGACTACATTGTTACCGATAAGGAGACATCTACAGCTGAGCTGGCTGAGCAGTATTCTGAGAAGATGGCCTACATGCCTAATAGTTTCTTTATTGGGGATCATGCTAACATGTTCCCACACCTTAAGGCAAGTGAAAGTTTATGGATTTTTGTAACTGCTTTAATTATATGCAATGTCTTATGTAAAGGGAACATTTCTGAGCATTTGTGTTTATGATTCTCAGAAAAAGGCTATGATTGACTTCAAGTCCAATGGACACATTTTTGACAATCGCATCATACTGAATGGAATTGATCTCAAAGCCTTTTTAGACAGCCTACCTGATGTCAAGGCCATCAAAGTAAGTGAGGAACATCTAGAAAACATTGTGCCTTATTGCCTTTTAAGGTGACTCCTTTGATAATATGAGATTTTTTCCAGATGGAGTGTGATAGCCAGGAGTCCACAGATAATAACGGAACCCTCTCCATGCCAGTCATCCCAATGAACACGGCTGCTGAGGCCATTATAAACATGATCAACCAAGGCCAGATCCAAGTCACCATCAATAGTTTCACAGTCAGCAATGGCTTAGCAACCACTCAGGTACTTTCTAATAAATGTCTACACTAACTATACTAAATACAATGTTTGAAAACATACTGCCTTAGGAATCTGCTTTCGGCATTGGGATGTTGCTATTGGGTTTCTTACCAGCTTCCAGTGTTTTATGGAACTGTCATTTGCCTTTGTGTCTTTGCATGTCATGGTCATCTATAACCTGTATAGTCTGTGTTGCACTATTTCCCCTCTTCCAAAAGATCAATAACAAGGCTGCCACAGGAGAAGAGGTCCCTAGAACAATTGTGGTGACCACACGCTCTCAGTATGGTTTGCCTGAGGACTCCATTGTTTACTGTAACTTCAATCAACTATACAAGATTGACCCTCCGACTCTGCAGATGTGGGCTAATGTAAGCACAGCCAGGCAGAATTCTTGGGAAATCTTTATTCTTTTGTGTGTCACTAGTACAAATGTAGGTAAATTGCTCTTTCTTTCTCTTTGTTATTTCAGATTCTGAAACGTGTGCCAAACAGCGTTCTCTGGTTGTTGCGCTTCCCAGCTGTGGGTGAGCCCAACATCCAGCAGTATGCCCAGAACATGGGTCTGCCTGCCAGCCGTATCATCTTCTCCCCTGTTGCCCCTAAAGAGGAGCATGTGAGACGTGGGCAGCTGGCTGATGTCTGCCTTGACACTCCTCTCTGCAATGGCCACACTACTGGCATGGATGTGCTCTGGGCTGGCACCCCAATGGTCACAATGCCAGGTCTGTGTAATGTACATTTACAACACAAGAGGTTGAAATCAGAGAAAACTGTGTTAAAAAATGTAATCCCAAATATAATTTGGAAATAAATGCATTGTTTGTTTTGGCTTTTTTTTTTAAATTGTTCCCAGTCTGCAGGAACTCTGTTGACTTTGACCATTTCCTGTTTCTCTATTTGATGCATTTAGGTGAGACACTTGCCTCCCGCATTGCTGCCTCTCAGCTGACTTGTCTTGGCTGCCCTGAGCTCATTGCACAGAGTCGCCAGGAATACGAAGATGTGGCTGTTAAGCTCGGCACAGACATGGAATTGTAAGTCACCAACTAATTGATAACAACTTTATGTAGTTATATTTTAAATAGGACACAAAGAAATTAATAACAGTAAACTGTTCAATACAGTGATTTTGTTTTCTATTGTATGTAGGGGCTTATTTCTTATTTCTCAACTTGTAATGTTTCCTGCTGCTTGTAATGTCGTCATGCCGGGGAAGAGAGATTTTAGAGATTTTTTTATTTTTCAAAAGGCACAGTTAGGCTGAAACCTAAATGATGATTATTCAATCTCTCAACTTATACAAAATGGCATTTTTCTCTAACTACAGATGTACTACTTTCCTATATTCATTTCTTCAAATGTGCATCCTTGGTTATTATTTCTATATTTTTACTATACTATGTAAAGTAAAACTATATGACCTTACAGTCCAACCTTAAAGCGCACACACACACCAGTCCTCAGTGCTTGAGCCACTCTGGTGCTGTGTGTGTAATGCTCTCTTTTTGATTAACGTTTCAACACTTCACCATTTCAGTCCTTTAGAATATCTCAGAAAATCAGTTTTTGATGATATAAATAATAATTCTTTAATTCCTAGCTAGTTTCTACTTACTCTGGTATCTCCTACAGGTGTTTTAAGTGTGCTACAAATGTCCTCTCTTTTGTTTTCTCCGGCAGCTTGAAGAAGGTACGATCCCGCGTATGGAAGCAGCGTATCTGCAGCCCACTTTTCAACACCAAGCAGTACACAATAGAATTGGAGCGTCTCTACCTTCAGATGTGGGAGCACCATGCAGGAGGTGCCAAACCTGAACATCTGGTGAAGATGCAACTGCTTGACAGTGAAAGTGCCTGAGCTGCCCCCTGTCCCCTCCACAAGTTACCAAACAATCACTCTTCTTCATTTTTCTCAGTGACAGAGACTCCATAGAGCCTGCTGTTGAGCACCATCAACATGATCTGACTCTTCAGCCACAGATTTAATTTCTTGGAGCCAGCGAGGACTGTGTGATGATTGATTCTCCTTCACTGAGACTCCTTTCTCCCAGAAATCCCAATGGCATTTGCTTCACTTCCGCTGCTTCTCTGTTCTGCTTGGGTGTAAACTTTTGAAGACAAAGCAATCATATTTCAAATTGTGACCTTCGTGTGTTTAGATGAAGGTTGTTTTTTTTGTTTTTGTTTTTTTTTTAGATGAAGTATCAGAGGAACACTTTAGTATGTTAAAATTACTGATAGCTTTAACATACTAACATGAATATTTGCCTTTTTAGTTAGCAGAAATGTTTCTTTATGTATTTTAGTCTGTTCATCATCATGACCTGGAATATATAAGTGAATTGCAATGATTCTCCTATGCTTTATTTTATTTTCATGAAACATGTCCAGAATGTCTATGGAGAACTAGTATGAAGACCTCCTCACTGCAGATCTGATAATATGAGCATAAACTTCATCCTAAATGCCAGTTTGTTTTATTATTTTTACCAGAAAGGTTTGAGGTAAGTTTGTCATTTTGTACAGTCTTCATATCAGTCAATTTATTTATGCTTTGTAAATGAAGTTTCAAGTCCTCTTACAAAAGCTGAAATAATAAAGAAATGTGGCAAACTCTATAAACACTGCCTTTGAATAATTTTAATTCAGGACTATTAAAAGTATAAAGTGCTGACAATGTTATTCAGTAGTCCTTGTGCATGCTGTTTTTAATCTAGCTATGATGGTATTGAGTTTGGTGCAAACATAAACCAAAAAAGAATTGTCCTTGAGCTGATTCTGGCCTTGTTAGCATTTAAAAGCTGTACAACATTATCTTGTCAATGAGGAGCATCAAAATTGTTTGAAAAGAAAAACTTAAATTGTTTAAAAAAAAAAGTTTAAGCAAAGAATCACAAATGTATAGTAATTACTCAAGACCTATGGGAAAGAGTTTCATTTACAGACTTTTTTTTAAGAACTTTTTTGTATTACAAGTCAAGTTTATAGTAATTTAGCATGTTCACTAATATCACACTAACATAAATGATGTACTATGGCAAAATTAGTTGTGGTGCACAGAAATGCATCTCGGAATGGCCTGATCACCTTCAGGAGGATGGACTGGGTGGTGAAATGGTGTAATGAATGTTTTCTAAAAACACAAGCTTGTTAAAACCATTTGCAGTTGGTTACTTGCCTCAGACCAAGGAGGTCAGAGCCTATAACGGTTAGAGTAATGCCGAGCTGGATCAGTGTATCTATAAAGAAAGACAACGATCAGAAAAGATAAAAACTCAGGCTTGGTTTTTAATGATATTTCTTGGCTTGTCTGAGCATGATCTATTTGACCATTGTCCCCTTCAGAGCCAGGAGCCATCTAGAGTTGGGATTTATAAGTTGCATTTCTATGCACTCAGTCACGGGTCATGGGACCTTCAAATGCAAGATTACCCAAAACATACAGCTAGAAACACCCAAGAATGTCCAAGAACAAAACATTGGACTATTCTGAAGTAGCCTTTTATAAGCTCTGATCTATATCACAGTGAACATCTGTGAAAAGAGTTGAACCATGCAGTCTGGAGAATGAACCCTTCAAACCTAAGACAACTGGAGCAGTTTACTCACAAGGAGTGGGCCAAAATACCTGTCAACAGGTGCAGAATTCTCTTTGGGAGTTAGGGAAATTGCTGGATTGCAGTGATCACTTCAAAAGGTTGTGCAACAAATTATTAAGTTAAGGGTATCATAATGTTTCATTTGTTTCATTAGTTTTTGTTTTTTAATGCTTCTGTTAAACCCCAATTCAAAACCAGATTTGTCTGATTTTCATTAGTCAGCTTTCAGTAAATTTTTATCTATTATTAATTTTGTCAGTATACATTTTTCAGTGACCATTGTGGGTTTTTTCTTTAATGTAAAGTTACCAACAATTTTGTCCACATATGGTATGGTTGCTCTACCCAATGGGATTTTTCCTTTGCTCTCCAAGGTCTAGAAAATGGTCTACCTGTTCATACAATCTAAGTGTCATACATAAACATTTCTTTTGGCCTTGTAACCCTCTGAGACCTTATCTCCTCTGTGACTATTTCATTCTCTACATGACTTCTGTTTCTAACACATTCCTCCTGATCCCAGGCTGGAGTCACTGACCCTGTATTTTGGCTTTGCTGGATCGCACTCTCCTGTTTAAACTCATAGACCTGGTGCTCTTGTTGGTCAGACCTACTCACTGGGTAGAACTCACAAGCAGGTGGGCAGAGGTCACAGTGGTTCCGTAATGCTAAAGGAACATAGTCACTACACTCATTTGTAGCAGGGTAGCAGGTTCAAGGTAGATTCCTCCATGTCTGAGGTTCCTGTCTTAGGGCATTCCTCTGTCTGGTACATTGTCTTGTCACTGGTTCCTCTAAGGGCAATTCATTAACAATTCATTATCCAATAAGTGGTTGAGGTGAGGAACACACAATGTCTTACCTCCTGTCTCTGACTGGACCTTGTACAATGGGCCATCTCTGAGTGTGCTTTCTTCTCCCAATAAGCATGTAATTTCCCTGGACTGCCTTGCTCAGACAGATTCCTAACAAGAACTTGGTCACCTGTTTGAAGGATGGTGCCTATACCAGCATAGTATTTTTTTTTTCCTTTGGAGGAAGAATTTTGGCTGTTTGGAAGTGCAATCATATTAGCTTGTCTCATTCTTGATTCTTTACTTATGTGCAAAGACCTGGGGGTTTGAATACCCAGGTTCCTTTGTCAGGTTGAGCAGTATGTCGACAGGCAAACATGGAGAAATGGAGAGTAACCAGTCCCTTCATGGCTGGTGCAATTTGGGCCAAGTGTTCTTTCCAGTCACTCTTCTTTTCTTCCTCCAGGGTGCACAAGGAAGGAGTGTCTGGTGTCGTCTCTCTACTGGGTTGCCTTGTGTGTAGTATGGAGTGGTTTGTGAGTGTGCAATCCCTGACAGCTGTTGCATTCAAAGCAGGCAATAAAGCCTTGGAAAACTTGGCAGTCTTACCAGATATATCCTTCGTTGGATATGTCTGATGAAATGGTCCATGAGAATGAGAATATACTCATAACCACCTTTACTGGGCTAAAGGTGAAATCTACACTCACAAGAAATGGATCCCATTGGTGCCCTTTGATGGACATGATAATGCTTTAGCTTAATGCAGGGACATGTTAAACTCCTTAATGTGTTTCTGCATAAAGGGTCATTATGCAGCATTTTCGGCATGCTGGTTTTAAACTTTTGGGGAAGTGCCAGTTGTTTGCATTGTTGTTTGTGCCAGTTGTTTGCATTGTCCAGTTACTTGGTACAGTATCCAATCCTCCACTTCCAGTCTATTTCATTTATTGTTTTCTTTTGTAGCTGATACTTGTCATGTTTGTTGGGTTTTTCCACTCTGAGCCATCTTGATATTTTCAGGGGTGATCCTGGAGAAAGAACTCATTGAAGGGTCCTTCTTATGAATATGTTGCAATTTGGCTAGGCACAGAGCATAACTTTGTTGGAAGTGTCTGTGTGCAGGACAAATGGCAGTTCAGAATCTGGGTAAGCTAGTATCGGTGGGCTGGTTATCACCTCCACAAACTTGGTTGTTAATTAAGAACTTAATGTTCTGTGTCATCCAAGTAATAGCGGTTCGGGAGGGTAGCTTTCCTTTATCACTCTTTCTTGGATTGCCTTTATGTCGCTGCAAGGCCTGGGTGGTCTGACTGCCAGGTTTTGCAAGACCAGAAAAGTCTTGGATGAATGATCCTTACTTTTCAATGCTCTCACAGCTTCCAAGTCTTGAGAGTCTATTTATATTCCCTCCCGTCACCAAGAGGCCAACATACCTTTACTTTTAAAGAGCTCACATTTTTTTTGGACAGACATTTACTCCATGTTTTCAGGCAGCCATATTCCTTAACTTTCTTATACAAGGTTTTGATAGAGTTATAGCATTTCTGAACTGGAATGTTATCCACAAGATTTTAAAGTGAAGACTGTATACACCCAGTTTGCAGGGTAATGTATACTATAAACTGTATTCACCCAATGTCTCCCTCGTTATTGGTAAATACATCATATTCCTCAAACAAAATTTGCCATACATTCTGCTGCTGCTCCATTCGTGCTAGATCTACAGGTGGGTGCCACTTTTCTCTAGCTCTTCAATGATTGTGCTCTTTTTCTGTTCAAAACTCCTCATCTGTTGCACTGAGCTGAGTTGGACACAAAAATGCACCATTTTCACAATCTTCCATCCTCTAAGCATGAGGCTGTATACACACTGGTGTTTGACATAACTTTAACATTAATTTTCAACAATTCTGACTTGGGCCCCACTGTTTTAAGAGCATCTGAAGTCAGGCACCGTTTACATGGCAAGTGATCATACATACAGTGTCTGCCAATTAACCTTACTACTCATTTTTCTGTTTTTGTGCCATCTCTTCTGTGTTCTCTGGGTGGCCTCGGCTTTGTCTTAGGCTGCATTTACAGGATTTTGGAATGCAAGACTTTCTTTGGTCACTGTTGGTCCCTCCCCAGTGACCTTATTCCTTTTAGATTTTAACTGGTTTTCAAAAGGCAACCCACAGCTGTGTCCTGTTTTACCACATTGGAAACAATGACTACAAATATCACTGCCTTTAGTTACATGCTGTAACCAGCAACCATAGTATCTGCTGGCTGTTGAGTATTTGCTCCAAGGGACACTGCAGCTTTCTCTACAATTTTGAGGAATTTGTGAATGGCCTCTCGAATGACCTACATTTCTGTGTGCATCTTAGAGTTGTGCTTCCCATTAACATCAGTCTGCTGTTTTATACTACCTACAGTGACTATGGACCTACTGACTGACCCTATACATTTTTCTCTCAACCTCTTCACTCACAGACTGGGTTATCACCCCTGATTTTGTAAAATTTTCTACTAACCCTTCATCAATCTTTTTATATATAAATACAAAGTTTATATATAAAGTTAAGCAAGAGGGCCAATCCATCCAAATTTGTTACTCGCTCGGACCAAGGAGGTCATAGTCTGGCTAGATCACTATATCAATAAAGAAAAAGAGACGAATAGTGAATAGACTTATGAATAGCAAAGATTTAGGCTTTGTGTTTAATGACACTTCTTTGCTTTGTCAAAGCATAATTTATGTGACCATTGTCCCCTACAGAGCCATCTAGAGGTGGGATTTATAAGCTGCATTTCTATGAACAGTTTTAAAAATTGTTAAATTGTAAAATTAAATTGTAAAATTGTTACAAACAACAACAACAAAAAGTAGGGGAGCCTTAAAAATTGTTAAATTGTAAAATTGTTACAAACAACAACAAAAAGTAGGGGAGCCTCTGTTCTTGATTTTCTACAAATTACACAATTATCACTTCAATGAGTATTGTAGCTGAAATAACCACATTTTACCCATATTCAAATTGCTACTTAAATTATGATAATGTATCATGTCACAAAGCAAATGTCAGACTGTTTTGTGAACATGACAATGAGTGTTATCCAGTGGCCTTCCCAGTGGCCTTATCAAGTGGCCTTCCCAGGGATCTGAGTTCGATAGAAAACACAGGGCTGTCAAGTGTCACGCATTGAGTGTGACAATCACTCATTTCGGTCTTTTGTCACGCTCTCCTGCCACACATCCTATTTCTCACGCAGAAAAACTTTGGGACTATTTATCATATACATGTATTTAATATGCCGCAGCACCCAAAATGTATCAGTCCGCACCGCTTAGTCAAGCCTGACACTTATCAGCCAATCCAAAAAAAAAAAAAAAAGAGTCTACACAATAGCCAATCACAAAATAGCACTATCTGGGTAAGATTTAACACAACAACCAATGAAAAAAACATTCATTAGCGAGGGTATTTTCGATGGTCGTTTGAACAAAACCTCAAAACGAAACAACCATGACCCTAAAAAAGGATGGGGTGGAGATGTCATGCTTGCCTGTCTTCAAAACTTGAGGGCCCTGAAAACATTTGGGAAGAAGTAAGAAATGAAAAATCTAGAGGAATTGTGTGATGAACTTGATTACAGCCTTCTTGTGCTATAAGTGAATAATTAAAAAGGAGGTTGCCTATGAGAAAACAAGCATTGTGTTGAATTGCAGCTACTAAAATAATGTTGTGTTCAAACAAGTCCAAGACTCTCCAAATGGCTGTAAGTTCCTCTGAAAAAATACTTCATAAAATACCTTTACACAGATAGGCTAGAATAACCATGGCTGCCTTTATTGATGCAAGTAATAACATATTTGTTTTTTGTATTTTTTTCTAGATGTGACTGTGGAATATTAGCTGGGCCTTGATATTTTTTGTGGGAGTGTCTGTGGAATATTAGCTGGGCCTTGAAATGTAGGAATGTAATGTCATGTTGACCATCTAAAGGTAAATTCATTCATAAACAATACAAATGTAGTATTGTTAAACCCATCTTGTTTAAATATGTTGAGACCAGTGTCAGGTTTGACTGCTTGGTAAATGTATATGGATTCATTCTAGTAATAAAACAAAATTTCATCATTATACCTAAACCAGGAGTATCACATGGCTCTTACTGTAGGTCTTCATGTCTATGCACAAAGTTCTGCTGCAGCTACAGATTTTGCTTCCAGTTAAGCAGATGCCACACCTGATTCCATTCCTATGAACAGATGATTTTGGTTTGTTTTTATTTCTAAAATATATCCATGTAAACTGATGTTTTGGAAAAATGACACTGGCACATCAAAAGAGAGAAGACCATCCTAGCCTGGTCAGGAACAGGCATGCACATCAGATGGAATTGCTAAATTGCTGGCCATGATATCACTCAACTGCTTTGACAATGACTTTTCCTTAACCACCTTTTGCTTACTTTAAATTGCAACAAAGAGGGTCTGTTGCTATGACCTCTAATCGTATTTAGGGTTTTTGCAATCGAATAAAAATCTAATAGAAATAGATTTATAGTATTATCACACATTCCTCCTTGTTGACTGAAAGAGGGAATTCCCAAATAAAAATTGTTTACACATCAAAATGAAATAATTCTGGTATATGGTTTTAAATAAAGGTAAATTTGAATAAATGTTATTCATAGGGTTTAAAGTATTTGGCACTCAGTGGTTCACATTTCCAGTTCTGGGTAACCCATGCTTTTACCTAAATATAGTGAACATAGTTTGCCATTCCATTGCATTTGAGTTGACAAAGCTTTAATGCCCTGATGAAAGTGAATTAAGCAGCAGGACTAGTATCTACTCCTTTGGGTATAGACGAACAGGAGGAGCACTGCCAGAGCCCTACCAATTGACCTACTGGTGTGTGCATGTTTCTGACCAAACTGTCAGAAACAGACTCACTTTATAAGGGTGGCATAAGGACCTGACATCCTCTAGTGGGACCTGTGATCACAGCTCAATTGGCAATTCCCAGAGAAGACTAGAATTGACAGGTCTGCCATTGCCACACCTTTCACTTTGTTTATGAGATCAGATTCACACTGGGCACATGTGACAAATGTAAAAGTGTCTGGAGATACTGTGGGGAATGTCATGCTGCCTGCAACATCATCCAGCATGACCAGTTTGGCAGTGGGTCAGTGCTGATCTGGGAAAGAGAATATCCTTGAAGGATAACACAGACCTCAATGAGCTAGCCAGTGGTATTGGGTTGAAATCCTCAGAGCCATTGTCAGACCTTACACTTGATGCAGTGGGCCCTTGGTTCCTCCTGGTGCATGACAATGTCCAGCCTCATGTGGCCAGAAAAGAAATTTAAATAAGTGGAGTATCTAAATTATTTTTCTGCGACCTAATCTTGGTCTAAGACACCAACTATGTGCCATTCACCTTTTGACAGAACCCAGCAGTCTAATTAATTGGAAACGAAACTTTAACAAGAAGGTTGTTGAAGATAACTCTTAAGAAGTTGTACACGGTAAACTACACATGTATAGGGGTTCTTATTTGTTCTTATTCACTGTCTCGCACAGTTCTCATATAAATATTTGAGCAACTCACAAGTTACATCTCTCTCTCTCTCTCTCTCTCTCTCTCTCTCACTCAAGACAACTAGGAAATCTACAGGTGCATCTCAAAAAATAAAAATGTCGTAGAAAAGTTAATTTATTTCAGTAATTCAACTCAAATTGTGAAACTTGTGTATTATATAAATTCAGTACACACAGACTGAAGTGTTTTAAGTCTTTGGTTCTTTTAATTGTTGTTGATTTTGGCTCATATTTAACAAAAACCCACCAATTCAATATCTCACGCCAATAAGCTAATTAACTCAAAACATCTGCAAAGGTTTCCTGAGCCATCAAAATGGTCTCTCAATTTGGTTCACTAGGCTACACAATAACGGGGTAGACTGCTGATCTGACAGTTGTCCAGAAGATAATCATTAACACCCTTCACAAGGAGGGTAAGCCACAAACATTCATTGCCAAAGAAGCTGGTTGTTCACAGAGTGCTGTATGTGAACAGAAAATTGAGTCTAAAAAAAAGTGTGGAAGAAAAAGATGCACAACCAACCGAAAGAACTGCAGCCTTGAGAGGCTTGTCAAGCAAAATCGATTCAAGAACCTGGGTAAACTTCCCAAGGAATGGACTGAGACTGGTGTCAAAGCATCAAGAGCCACCAAACACAGACTGGTCAAGGAATTTGCCTACATTTGTCATATTCCTCTTGTTAAGCCACTCCTGAACCACAGACTACATCAGAGGCATCTTTGCTCTTCTACAGAGAAGAAAAACTGTCTAAAGTCCTCTTTTCAGATGAGAGCAAGTTTTGTATTTCATTTGGAAACCAAGGTCTAGAGTCTGGAGGAAGGGTGGAGAAGCTCATAGCATAAGTTGATTGAAGTCCAGTGTTAAGTGTCCACAGTCTGTGTTGATTTGGGGTGCAATGTCATCTGCTGGTGTTGGTCCACTGTTTTTTTGTCATCTGCTGGTGTTGGTCCACTGCACCTGTTTACCAAGAACATTTTAGTGCACTTCATGCTTCCTTCCATTGACCAGCTTTTTAAAGATGCCGATTTCATTTTACAGCATGATTTGGCACCTGCCTATACTGCCAAAAGCACCAAAAGCTGGTTAAATGACCATAGTGTTGGTGGCTTGACTGGCCAGCAAACTCCCCAGAAAAGAGACTAAAAGACCAAAATGTGTAGATGAGCTGAAGGCCACTGTCAAAGAAACCTGGGCTTTCATACCATCTCAGCAGTGCCACAGACTGATCACCAGTAATTAAAGCAAAAGGAGCCCCAACCTAGCAACCTAGTACATGTACCGTAAATAAACATTTTCCAGAAGGCCAACAATTCACTAAAAATGTTTTTTTTTAAACATTTTTTTTTACAAATGTTTTTTTTATTGGTCTTAAGTATTTTAACTTTGAGAGAGTGAACTGGTAGGTTTTTGTTAAATGTGAGCCAAAATCATCACAATTAAAAGAACCAAAGACAAACTACTCGTAATGAATTTATATAATACACAAGTTTCACTACTTGAGTTGAATTACTGAAATAAATGAACTTTTCCACGACATTCTAATTTATTGAGATGCACCTGTACATTTCCTACTTGTCTTGCAGTAGAGAGAGAGAGGTGTACTATGTGAGTTAAAGTGGTCGGCTTGTGGTATACAATCTCACCCCCTTAAATCTCGCATGGCACCTGCTTGATTTGCCGCAGTGTTGTGCGCAATAATACAACTTTAATCTAAGCACAACTTTTGCCGTGTGCCTCCGCCGCACTATACCCAATAAATTTTCTTTTATAACCTAGATTTCAAGACTTTCTTAAGTAACTCACCGTAAACAATGTATTCAGTTTCTAACTATATAAATATTTTGTTTATGTACTAAAGTATGCTTTTAATGGGTCAGATGTGGACCTAGTTTTTATAACAAAAGTAGACCGGCCTTCCGCCATTTTGTTATAGGACGTTGTTAGCGGAATGTGCTATGGTAAAGAATAAGAACTAGAACATTCGATTTTCACAAATCTTGCAGTTATATTTCGGCTTGGGTGTACGATAGCGCGTGTTATTATACAGCAAAATAAGCAAAAATTATTCAACTTGGTGTTTGGTTTGTGCTCATGACTTGAATGAACCGGTTTTCGTTTAGCTAATATTGCTAGCTAGCTAGCTTGAGAAGGAGAAAGACGTTACAGTATCCTGGCAGTTTTATTTTAAATGCTGTAGCAGGGCTTTTGCTGCTGAATTAAATAGGATCCACTTGTAACAGTTGGGTTGTATTTATTTGAGATAGTAGCTTATTGTCACACTGACGGCCAGTCTGCAAGACCAGAAGATAGGAGGAGAGATGGCGAGCTCTGTGGGAAACGTGGCCGACAGCACAGGTAAACTAGACAACAAGCTAATTTATTTTGAACAGAATGTAGTAAATACATTTCTCTGCCTCTACAAATGTAACTGACTGATGTTTAACAATTGAAGCCCCATGTATTCTTGAGTCTAAAATGTGCAAACATACAGTTCGTTAGTTGCTAAAAGATTATCCTCGTCAGTGTTTAAATTATATTCGTGTTTACTATGACAATTAAGTGCTATTCTGTGATGCTAATTAGGGAAATATTCTTTTCATTAATGTATATGCGCATGTTTTATGTTTATGTCTAATACCTTTAGCTGCAAAGCGACATTTTCTAGGCTTATCTAAGTGCAAGGCAAAAATGGACAAAGTGAAAGGGAATTAAAAAGTAAGTCTTTCAGTAAATAGACTCAACATGGAAATAACTCGTCTTATTGACCAGCCTACTCCACAGACCTGTGTTTGCTCCTACACCTGTTTGTAGGATCATTCAGCTTTCAGTTTTGGTGGTTGATGATATTATTTGTCCCATTTCTATGGCCGCTGGTATTTACTCAAAATGAGAGTATAAACCCTGTGGAGCAAGCAAGCATTTTTAAAAATAAAAAAAGCCAATAGTATTGGTTTCTATGATTATTATACCTAAGGGGCCGAGCTTCAAATTAAATATGGCATTAAAACACGTCTTATTCCCTATTGCAGAAAACTTTAACATAGGTGTTTGGTCAAGACTTAAGCAAATACAAGAGCACACAGAACCTTCTTAAATATTTGTTTGTCTTTGTTTTTCTTCAGATGGGTATAGTGGAGTTGATTATTGACTTTAAACTTTCTTTGGTATCAGTAATGTTTTCTTTTCTTGTCAAGTTCATTCTCATATCACCTCCCTCCATAACTGCATCTTGTTTATTTGAAGGATGAGTTTAGTATTTGAAGTCGTCCTGACGTGAAGATCGAAGATTTTTGGAAGAAGTACACAATGTGCAAACTGTAACACATGAGCAAGCTATAAAACAAGAAGATCTGTCTGAATTCATCCTTTAAATTCTTTTCCAATTAAGATATTTTTTCAAATCTTATTTTTCACTTCTGTGAATGAGTTTCTCTGAATGATACTTTTTAATACAAACATAATTTCTCTAAAGTTAATAAAACTTTACTACCTTGAGAGACTCAGTCATTATTAGCATGTTTTTGACTCCTATATTTCATGAGCATGATAGTTATGTCATCTCTGTTCTTATCATTTTATTTTTGCCTCATTTCCATTATTGCTAACATCTTGTTTTCCCCCTCCTCCTTTCGGGTTGTGTTGGTGCAACAGAACCAACAAAACGTATGCTTTCCTTCCAAGGGTTGGCTGAACTGGCACACCGCGAGTATCAGTCGGGCGATTTTGAGGCGGCAGAGCGCCACTGCATGCAGCTGTGGAGGCAAGAGCCGGACAATACTGGGGTTCTGCTGCTGCTTTCTTCTATCCACTTCCAGTGTCGCAGGCTTGACAGGTAAGACATTCTTGGTGTACTGGTTTCCTCTCCATGAGGCACAGCTGAACTGTTTTTTTCCCTGTTTGGGCTGAGAGACAAGGCAGCCTTCTGCTCTTTTATAAGCATCTATCTTTACTTGCTGCAGTGATTTCCAACTGTTCTTTACATTAAAAGGGACCTTACATTTTCCATTGAATTCAAGTTACATGCGTTGCCATACCAACACTGCAGGGCAGCATAACTTTTGAATAGACTGAATGTTGGTCTTGCTGGGGATATTTTAGTGGTGCTTTCAGTTTGGTCTGTTGGATCTTTTATGTTGAAGCCTGTTACATCTTTTAAACGCGATTCTTGTTGTTTATTGTTGCACCAATGTTTGGCTTTTGGTTTATTTTTTTGGACTTTTTCCTGGAACACAGGTCTGCTCACTTCAGCACTCTGGCCATCAAGCAGAATCCCATGCTTGCTGAGGCCTATTCCAACCTGGGCAATGTATTTAAGGAGCGTGGTCAGTTGCAGGAGGCGATTGAACATTATCGTCATGCGTTGCGCCTCAAGCCGGACTTCATCGATGGCTACATCAACCTGGCGGCAGCTTTGGTTGCAGCAGGAGACATGGAGGGTGCTGTTCAGGCTTATGTATCTGCTCTCCAGTACAACCCGGTAAGGAATAGTAATGCATATTTAATCCAAATTAATTATGGTCAGCAGCTATAGATTTAAAATAAAATCCTAATAAATATAATATATGTTTTTAATTGTTGCAGGATCTGTATTGTGTACGCAGTGATTTGGGCAACCTACTTAAAGCTCTTGGGCGTTTGGAAGAGGCAAAGGTCTGTTTTGACATTTCTATGTGTGCATGTTGTCCCTTTGCTTTTTCCTTTAGATATTAGTTAATTTGGAGTTCCTTCGTAGATTTTTTACATTTTTTTTAAATGCTGTTCTTTGGAAGTGAGTGCTTCCCTGACCCCAAACAAGCACTAAGACCTTCTTTCTAGACAAGTGGTGCTTTCTACTCTTTCCTTCTCCATACCTTTACACATGTTCTTCATATCTTCCCCATGCCACCACTTAATCTACTGTTCAGCAGACCTGGCAGTACAGCTAGTGTCATTGGTTTCGAAGGGTAACAATGCTCTCGATGCACCTTCCAGTACCGTACTATCAGGCTGCTCTTATGTAAGACCTGAAAGACCAGCCACTATAGCTACTGTTAGAGGGAACTCTTTATAGTACATTTTTTATTTATTTTTTAAATTTTTGTTTAACAAGCCCCCTCCCCCAAACACACACAATACCCACATTTTCTCCATTGCTGTCCTGTTGCCCTCTCTCACTCTTTCTGCTTTGCTGTCTTTAAACTCTGTGCTGCCTTCTTATCTACTTTCTCAGTCAGTACCCCTTCAAACAGGAAGAAAGGCTGGGTCCTTTTGTCTCTTACCAAAGGGGAATTTTTAAACAGACATTGTTATGCTATGCTTTTTTCATTAGAGTTATGGAGGGATTATGCTGGCTCGGTCTTGAACAAAACACAATGGATTTGATATGAAGTTAGTGATATTTGCTATGCTGAAAATAAGATGGCTTCCAAACCCATTGATATTTTTCATTAATTTTTGTCAAATGTGAATCAGCTTTTTTTCACACCTCATTTTGGATGGCATTGCCGGTATTCCACCAACGAAGAAAAAGGCCTTACCTGCCCTTAACTAGACCACTGTGTATTGGATTAATTGTGGATTTGAGCCAGTGTCAACAGAGAAATTTCTCTGCGTGTCCGTTAGAAGCCCTCTTATTTGTTGCCTCAGGGGGGAGGAGTGGGGAGGAGCACCAGGGTTTCAGCACCCCTCCATGTCAGCTCTGTCGCTCCGACCCCCCGCGCGCTAGCCCAGGGCCCGTGGTGTGTGCGCGCACAGAGCTGCTTGCCTGACCTTCCAGCCAAGCTTACTGATGCCCTTTATGGGCTCCACAGTGTTTGTCAATAACCAGGCTCCATATTTAAATCTGAATATTCCTTTTATTTCTCCTTTTTTTAAACCTAGATTGGCTCAGTAGAATCTGGGAGGTTTAGATGTTATGCAGTGATTATACACTGTGATGGTAGCCCTGGCCTGAGCCAGGCAGGCAGCTCCCTATCTGCACTCCACTGCAAGCATCAGATGCGTTGATAGAGAGAAAGAATTACACGCGCAGCACAAGCATTGACCTCTTTTATTTCAGAGCTGAGGATTCATCTAGATACAAATCATTAAACCACAGACTTTTTTCTTTACCTATTGGGCAGGATTCAAGAAGGCAGGACAGGATAAAGCAAGCAATGTATTAAACCATGTAAGAGTAAAAAAAGTAAAGAAAATGATGTCAGGAATGATTTTTTACTTTTGTGTTGCCATTAATGCTATGATTAATATTATTACTAAGGACATGTTTTCAGTTCATTTGGGGAAGATCAAGCCAGTTAGCCCTCCCTCCTTTTACTTCCTTTAAACAGTATGAATAAACATTTTGAATGTAACACAAAGCCTTTCTTCTCTCCCATCCTGTCATATTCTTATCACTTTAAAATTGAAATTGCTTTAAATGGCATGATTGAAAATTGCGTAGAATATCTTATTTTTTTTTATCCTTTTGTTTCTGGATTTTTTATTTTTTTACTTTTTTTTATATCCAGATAAAAGTATGTATTGATTGTCAACTTTTACTAACGCTCTTGTTTTCTTATTTTGTCTCTTTTGGTTTCTTCCACCACTGATATTGTTATTTAGAAGGTTTCAGGTGGGTGACACTTTTCCTGCGTAGGTGCGGTCCGACGGAAAGGAACACTAGGGCAGCATCAGTCCTCTCCTCTTCTTCCAGCTGCGGCCGCTACCCCCAGACAAAGTCCCAAAATATGGTAACGGGTTTGTAACTGCCAGCAAAAAAAAAAAAAAAACAACAACAAAAACGTCATGACTGAGTTCTTCTGTCTTGTGGCTACCTTTGAAGAAATGAAAACAGAGGAGAGGAAAAAGAAACTAATTGACAAAAAAAATTAAGCTAAATTAAAACCTCTCTGTACACCTTAACATCGCCCAACACAGTAATTAAAAGAAATATGGATTGGATGCAGTAAGCAAACAAAAACACAGTAAGAACCCTCTAACTCTTACTTGTTAATTATTTTTTTCCTGTTGCTTTGGTTTATCATTTTGTTTTTCCTCTTGATTTGGAGTTGCAGCGTTCTGCTGAGCCGATGATGCGCTGTGAGTCTGCAGCGACGCATGGGTTGCGCAGCGAGAGAACGCCCTCTATTGCGATTCAAACGCGCCTGCGAGCAACAAATGCTCCCCTCTCCCTTCTCCCCCGGCCTGTAGGCTACAGATCTGCCCAGCTAGCCTCCTAGCATGGCACCCAGTGGACCGAACACCCAGTACAGGACACTATTGGCAAGCAATCAGTTTAATAGATTTGTATTATTTCTACCATACTCCCTAATGGACAAACAAAACTTAAACTCTTTTGTGTTCCTGAGGGTTGGTTGGATCCAGAGAGTGTGTCAGTCTGGTGATCTTGGGTGTACCTGGGCTTAGGTTTGTGGTCTGTGCTCTGAGCCGGCATTAGCGCAGCGAAAAATGGCGAGCAAATACAGTGCGACCACGGCGTGGCACAACACAATGGCTGCCCGTGTGGCTATTTTTGCGCCTGCATTACAGGGACCTTCACCTACACTCTGCACAGGCATTTAAGGTTGTGACCACAGTCAGGCTAAATCTGTCAGGGTTTTTGTATCAATTTGTTTTTCATTGGTATCCTTTGCTTTATTCACTTTATATCGAAGCTCAGTTTCTATGTATTATAGTGTCTCATCCTGTATCTTCCAATAATGAGACCATAACTGAAAAATGTCAGTCAGAGTGAAGGTGCTGGTCATTTTGCGCAGCGCAGGAAAAAGCATGCAGCTTAGCGCAGCAGTATGACGCGCATGCGAGCCCACGTTGTAGACTCACTTTTTGCTTTATGGAGTACGGACACTAACTCTCTCTCTTTTTCTACCCCTTTTTTTTCTTCCTTTTTATTCAATCTCTTTTTTCAACTCCACATCTCTTCTATCTGCTCTATTACTCCTTTCCATCCCTCTTTTTCTGTTGTTTTCATGGTTAACCTAATTAAAGGCCTGCTACCTGAAGGCAATTGAGACTCAGCCAAACTTTGCCGTGGCATGGAGCAACCTGGGCTGCGTGTTCAATGCTCAGGGAGAGATCTGGCTAGCCATTCATCATTTTGAGAAGGTTAGTATGCTTCCAATTCAGAAGTAATTGCACCTTGGTTCAATTAAAGCAACTGTAATTTAGTTTTTTTTTTGTTTGTTTGTTTGCTTTTGTAGGCAGTAACCTTGGATCCAAATTTTTTGGATGCCTACATAAACTTAGGCAACGTGCTTAAAGAAGCCCGCATCTTTGACAGGTAAAGGTTCATTTTTATTCACCCTGTTGTAACATCATGCTTCAGTACACCATTTGGTTGAGTTTAAATTTACAGCAATTGTGTTTCTTACAGAGCTGTTGCTGGTTATCTGCGAGCCCTCAGTCTGAGCCCCAACCATGCTGTAGTCCATGGGAACTTGGCCTGCGTGTACTACGAGCAGGGTCTGATAGACTTGGCCATTGACACCTATAGACGTGCTATTGAGCTCCAGCCTCACTTCCCTGATGCTTATTGCAATCTTGCCAATGCTCTTAAGGAAAAGGGCAATGTAAGAAAATATGTCTTTGTACAGTGCCGCATTATGTTTTTCTGATTTATATGCTGTCTTCACAAGGTATTATTTTTGCAGAGGTAGAGAGAAGCAGCTAAATTTTTCTATAACGTTAACATCCACCCCTTTACTTTTTTGTAATTACACAAATTGAAACTTCAGATTAGAGTTCAGTAAGAATTTAGAAAGTTAGAACAGTCTCTAACAGACAGTTTCTGTGACTCAGAGTGTGGAGATGTACTTATGACTGTGGCTTATATTCAGAACCAGACTGGACACGCTTAATATTACTGTTTCCCTTAAAAACACCAGTACCGTTAGTATGTCAGCATAGTAAATGAAGTCATTTCAGCATGAAGACGTATGAGTTTTCTTTCAGAAATGGGAATATCTTGGAATATTAGAAAGTGAATAATTCAAAGTTTCTATGTAATGTTTAAGACTAAACTGTCTGTCATAGGTGTCAGAGGCTGAGGAATGTTACAACACAGCACTGCGTCTTTGCCCCACACATGCTGACTCGCTCAATAACCTGGCCAACATCAAACGGGAGCAAGGCAACATTGAAGAGGCTGTCCAGCTGTACAGGAAAGCTCTTGAGGTTGGGGCTCTTAACATCCTCTTTGTAGCTATTTACTCATGACCCTTTTCTGAAGCAGATTTCTAAAGTGTGTGTGTGTGAATGAACGAACAGGTGTTCCCCGAGTTTGCTGCAGCCCACTCCAACCTTGCCAGTGTCCTTCAACAACAGGGCAAGCTGCAAGAAGCCCTCATGCATTACAAAGAAGCCATCAGGCAAGCTGTTATCTTTGCTCAATAATTGAGGAGTTTATGTTGGATTTAGAGTTTTTTAAGCATTTTCTTTTGCCATGTACATCTACAGGATCAGCCCCACCTTTGCTGATGCTTACTCCAACATGGGGAACACACTAAAGGAGATGCAGGATGTGCAGGGGGCGCTGCAATGTTATACACGTGCTATTCAGATCAACCCTGCATTTGCAGATGCTCATAGTAACTTGGCCTCAATACACAAGGTAATTTCTTAATACTGACTGAAAAACTAATTTCTTTTTTTTCTATTCAAGAGTGAATCTCTAAAAAAAAAAACACCATACCACCAAAACCACCAGTGTAGTAGTTTACAAATAAAAGTATTGAAGTATATATGAACTTTTGCTGCTGGGTAATAAGCACTGTGTCATGCAATGTGCATTTTGGCCCACAGGACTCTGGGAATATTCCGGAAGCAATTGCATCTTACCGCACAGCATTGAAACTCAAACCTGACTTCCCAGATGCTTACTGCAATCTTGCTCACTGCCTGCAGGTAGGCCCGTTAAATATCAACCCCGTTAATTCAATTTCTTTTCTTTTTTTTTTGTATGCATACTGATATTTTATTGTTTTTAAGAGGGTAGTTTTTATGAGTACAATTCTTTAAATTTTTGTTGATGCACATTTTATTGTTAGCCGTAGCATATATTTTGCAGCATTGCAGTACCTTCGTTTATCACTTGGTTAAACTTATATTATTGCATTTCTGTTGCTTTAAATGGTTTATTTAAATAGTAAATAGTCACAAAAATGACTGCTTGTGCTATTTCATACACAGATTATTTCAGCAGACAATATTTCTAAATTGGTCCCATCTGCAGGATAAATTTTACAACAGTAACAGAATATCTAAAATTACGGCTAATTTTATTTGTCACATACATGGTATGATATGTAGTGAAATGTGTTTAACGACTGTTCAATGACGAATGTTCCTTGTTGTGGAAAGAGAAGGTGCAATTAAAAGATAAATAAGAAAGAGAAAATAAACAATGAACATAGATCTGTGAATATTGAAAAATGAGTAAGAATAAAACAGATATGTGCAATGAATGGAGTGGGAATATATAACATTTCAGGTACTTGAAGCCTGTAAAATGCTGTTCTTGCCATCCCTACAAAAGGGAAATGTCTCATTTATTTTCTGTGAAATTTGAATATTATCTGAAAATAATTGAGTGTAATATGATCCAAAACAAGCAACAGATGTTATTTACTCTTCAGGTACCAGTTTTAATGCTTACAGTTGGTGATTGTCATGAGGTTTTAAATGTTGTTCTTTCCAGATTGTGTGTGACTGGACCGATTACGATGAGCGCATGAAGAAGTTGGTTAGCATAGTGGCTGACCAGTTGGAAAAGAACCGTCTGCCTTCAGTTCATCCTCATCACAGCATGTTGTATCCTCTTTCCCATGGCTTCCGCAAAGCCATTGCTGAGAGGCATGGCAACCTCTGCCTGGATAAGGTAGTTATATCACACTTTTGTGTCTTTAAATGCTTTGCTGTGTTTTCTGTCTGAAACCTAAAACCGTCTAGAGCAATGAATAGATAGTGCTTAATCTAATTATTTGACTCCCATCAAATGACTACATCTTATGACTGTCTTTTAGATCAACGCTCTTCATAAACCTGCCTATGAGCATCCTAAGGACCTGAAAGCAAGTGGAGGGCGTTTGCGTGTTGGCTACGTCAGCTCGGACTTTGGCAACCACCCCACCTCCCATCTCATGCAGTCCATTCCTGGCATGCATAACTCAGAGAAGTTTGAGGTGAGCTTATTAACTTATATGCGTGGTTTCTATTAGTTGTGAATGTATTTGTGGTCAAACCATGCTAACCTGGTTCAATTTTCAGGTGTTCTGCTATGCCCTCAGTCCTGATGATGGCACTAACTTCCGAGTGAAAGTGATGGCTGAGGCTCATCACTTCACTGATCTCTTCCAGGTTAGAACATGCAATGATAAAATCAGATTTGAATTTGTTCCTGATTTTCCATGAAGGATAAAGTTGCTCACATTCCTGTGTTATTGTTATTGAATAAGATTCCCTGCAATGGCAAGGCTGCAGACAGGATTCACCAAGATGGAATTCACATCCTAGTCAACATGAATGGCTATACCAAGGGTGCCCGCAATGAGTTGTTTGCCTTGCGTCCGGCTCCCATTCAGGTAAAAATAAAGAAACTGGCAGTAATAATATGCTTACCATGTATGTATTTAAAAGTTTTGGTGAATAAATGGATTTCTCATCAGGTGATGTGGCTTGGCTACCCGGGCACCAGTGGAGCTCCCTTCATGGACTACATTGTTACCGATAAGGAGACATCTACAGCTGAGCTGGCTGAGCAGTATTCTGAGAAGATGGCCTACATGCCTAATACTTTCTTTATTGGGGATCATGCTAACATGTTCCCACACCTTAAGGCAAGTGAAAGTTTATGGATTTTATTTTTAACTGCTATAATAGTTTTATATACAATGTTGTCTTATGCAAAGGGAACATTTTTGAGCATTTGTGTTTGATTCTCAGAAAAAGGCTGTGATTGACTTCAAGTCCAATGGACACATTTTTGACAATCGCATCATACTGAATGGAATTGATCTCAAAGCCTTTTTAGACAGCCTACCTGATGTAAAGGCCATCAAAGTAAGTGAGGAACATCTAGAAAACATTGTGCCTTATTGCCTTTTAAGGTGACTGCTTTGATGATATGAGATTTTTTCCAGATGGAGTGTGATAGCCAGGAGTCCACAGATAATAACGGAACCCTCTCCATGCCAGTCATCCCAATGAACACGGCTGCTGAGGCCATTATAAACATGATCAACCAAGGCCAGATCCAAGTCACCATCAATAGTTTCACAGTCAGCAATGGCTTAGCAACCACTCAGGTACTTTCTAATAAATGTCTACACTAAATACAATGTTTGAAAACATACTGCCTTAGGAATCTGCTTTCGGCATTGGGATGTTGCTGTTGGGTTTCTTACCAGCTTCCAGTGTTTTATGGAACTGTCATTTGCCTTTGTGTCTTTGCATGTCATGGTCATCTATAACCTGTATAGTCTGTGTTGCACTATTTCCCCTCTTCCAAAAGATCAATAACAAGGCTGCCACAGGAGAAGAGGTCCCTAGAACAATTGTGGTGACCACACGCTCTCAGTATGGTTTGCCTGAGGACTCGATTGTCTACTGTAACTTCAATCAACTATACAAGATTGACCCTCCGACTCTGCAGATGTGGGCTAATGTAAGCACAGCCAGGCAGATTTCTTAGGAAATCTTTATTCTTTTGTGTGTCACTAGTACAAATGTAGGTAAATTGCTCATTCTTTCTCTTTGTTATTTCAGATTCTGAAACGTGTGCCAAACAGCGTTCTCTGGTTGTTGCGCTTCCCAGCTGTGGGTGAGCCCAACATCCAGCAGTATGCCCAGAACATGGGTCTGCCTGCCAGCCGTATCATCTTCTCCCCTGTTGCCCCTAAAGAGGAGCATGTGAGACGTGGGCAGCTGGCTGATGTCTGCCTTGACACTCCTCTCTGCAATGGCCACACTACTGGCATGGATGTGCTCTGGGCTGGCACCCCAATGGTCACAATGCCAGGTCTGTGTACTGTACATTTACAACACAAGAGGTTGAAATCAGAGAAAACTGTTAAAAAATAAGATCCCCAAATATAATTTGGAAATAAACACAACTGCATTGTATGTCTTGCTATGGGAACTCTGTTGACTGACCATTTCCTGTTTCTCTATTTGATGCATTTAGGTGAGACACTTGCCTCCCGTGTGGCTGCCTCTCAGCTGACTTGTCTTGGCTGTCCTGAGCTCATTGCACAGAGTCGCCAGGAATACGAAGATGTGGCTGTGAAGCTTGGCACAGACATGGAATTGTAAGTCACCAAGTAATTAATAATAATAATAATACTTTATTTATTAAGCACTTTAAAAACAGGTACAGCTGACACAATACTTAAATAGGACACAAAGCAAAATTTAAATACTATTCAATACAGTGATGTTGTTTTCCATTGTGTATAAGGGTTTATTCTTTTTCTTAACTTTTAAAGGTTTTTGATGCTTGTAAGAAACATGCCATATGCAGGGGAAGAGATATTTTAGAGATTAATCCTCACTCATGACTATTCCAGCTCTCAACTTATAGTACAACATAATGGCAGATGCCTCTCCCTTAGTAATTTCTTTAAACTCACATCCTTACAGCTATTATTTATATATATTTACTATTTTTACTATTTCTACTATTTAAGAGTGACCAGTCCAAACTCAAAGACCTCACTTGCACGCACACACCAGTTTTCAGTGCTTGAGCCACTATGGTGCAGTGTGTGTAATGCACTCTGTGTGGGCAGACAATGTGTCTGTTAACATTTGTAGCACATTTAAAACACCCGTCTTTTGTTTTCTCCGGCAGCTTGAAGAAGGTACGATCCCGTGTATGGAAGCAGCGTATCTGCAGCCCACTTTTCAACACCAAGCAGTACACGATAGACTTGGAGCGTCTCTACCTGCAGATGTGGGAGCACCATGCAGGAGGTGCCAAACCTGAACATCTGGTGAAGATGCAACTGCTTGACAGTGAAAGTGCCTGAGCTGCCCCCTGTCCCCTCCACAAGTTACCAAACAATCACTCTTCTTAATTTTTCTCAGTGACAGAGACTCCATAGAGCCTGCTGTTGAGCACCATCACCATGATCTGACTCTTCAGCCACAGATTTAATTTCTTGGAGCCAGTGAGGACTGTGTGATGATTGATCCTCCTTCACTGAGACTCCTTTCTCCCAGAAATCCTATTGGCATTTGCTTCACTTCTGCTGCTTCTCTGTTCTGCTTGGGTGTAGACTTTTGAAGACAAAGCAATCATATTTCAAATTGTGACATTCATGTCTTTAGATGGTGTTTACTTTTATTTTTTTTCCTTAAGCATCAGAGGAACACTTTAGTATGGTAATTACTGGTATGTTAAAATTACTGATGGCTTTAACATGCTAATGTAAATGTTTGCCTTTTTAGTTAGCAGAAATGTTTCTTTATTTTAGTCTGTTCATCATGACCTGGAATAGATAAGTGAATTGAAATGATTCTCCAATGCTTTTTCTTCGTTAGTAATAATTTCAGTTGTATCTTTTCATGAAAAATGCCCAGAATGTCTATGGAGAACTAGAATGAAGACCACCTCACTGCAGATCTGATAAAAGCCTGCATACTACCCCTAAAATTCATCGTAAATGCCAATTTGTTTTATTTTTACCAGGGTTCGAGGTAAGTATTTAAGTTCGTGATTTTGTCTTCCTATGAATCATTTTATTTATGCTTTGTCAATGATATTTCAAGCCTCTTACAAAAGCTGAAATAATAAAGAAATGTGGAAAACTTTCAAAAACTGCCCTTGAGTACTGTTTTTAATTCAGGACTATTAAAAAGTTGGAATAAGTGCTGAATTAATGTTATTCAGTAGTCCTTGTGCATGTTGTTAATCTAGCTATGGCATTGGTAATGGTAGTAGGTTTGATGCAAATGTGAGCCTGTCATGGCTGCTGCTATTGTAACTGAAAATGTGAATGAAGAACCTGTTGGCTTTGACGATGCAAGCATTTGCAAAGACCGGTGCTTTTTGGAGGAGAGTGTATATAAGGGTCAGTGTTACTTTTGGAAGCAAGTAAATAGAAGGCTAGGGTGCCAAAACATTTGGAGGTAAGTGGAGACGAGCATGTGACGTCATCAGAATACCTGTGAGGAAGTACCCCTCATTGTTGAGTGTTTTGATAGGTCACATGTCCATGTTGTAAAAAGCTTTTTAATTTTGCGTATTTTGGGGGCGGGGCTGCGGGACAACCGAAAGGCCAGTCGGTACACCAATTTAAAACTTTGTTCAGAGTATCACAATAAAGGAGCTGGCCGAGTTATAAACCTCCAAAGTTTATAATGGGAGTCTATGGGGGAAAAGGCCATTTTGAGACCTGGTACCGGAACTCGGATCGCTTAGAAAAGTAATAGCAACAAAATTCAGACCAGGGTCTACAACATATTCGAATTTGGTTCATGTGGCACGAAAACTCTAGGAGTTACTCTTGATAAATTTTTGTCTAAGCTTAAATAGGAAACAGAATGTTGGCTTCTACAAAGCCAACATAATTAAGCACAATGCATCCATCTAGCCTACAGTACAGTAGTCTGTAAGGCAGATTTATAATCGTGTGTGTCTGCACATTCATGAGTTAGATTTTTTTCTAAAAACAGTCAAAATGTCCACATTTACCATAGAAAAAGTTATCTTTATTACATTTTTTGTTTGGAGTTTTTTTTTTTTTTGTTTTTTTTTAATCTATCCTTAATTTGTCGATCCATTCATTTTTGCTTCTAAAATTAATACGTTGTTGTTTCACCAGCAGAGGTCCTCATCGAGCTCTGATTTGAAAAGCTTCGAGTAATGAACCTTTTTCCGATACAATTGGGTTGAAAGCTTCATTGCTTCAAGAAAGCTTCACTTCGCCATGACTGGTTTTTATGGTATTGTTGTCCTAAGCATTCAGTCGCCATTTGTGATTAGAGTTATGACTTTCGCTAGGGGGTGCTAGACTCCCGGAAGTAGCTGATGTCGTTTCCGGTCAGGCAAATTTGAAACCGTTCCATTATTTTAGAAAGAGCTTTTAGTTAAAAAATCTCACTGGCTGAAAAGGAATTCGGTTCTCACACCAAAGGTATTTACTGTTTTGCTAAATAAAAATGTTTATTCACAGGCTCGTGCAGCTAGCTAAGCTTGTTATTTATGTTGCCTTCTTGTCATTTAACTCAGCAGGCACACATTTAAATGCATTAAATGTCAGTTGCTAAGATGCCAAGATAGCTATAAATACACGTACAGTGACTCTGTATTAGTAAAGAGAAATCAGTTTTGACTATAAATCCTCAGGATCATGGACTCTGGGACCCAAAGACTGTTTGAAAAAGTTGCACAGAAACTTGGATGGGACAAACCTGGAGCTCTGGACCGAGCAGCACGAGATGTAAATCATGCACTGGTATTGTTTTATAGAGAACATTTATTAACTGGCCGGTGAGAGAACGACACTTTATAGCTGGTTATAGTTAGTTTACGTGCTAAAACAACACAGATACCTGTAAGTGGATAAAACATAACGTATGTGCTGTTATTAAATAAATAAAGTGTTTCTGTTGACAAATTGCTGCAGTGTAAAAGGAATAAAAACGTCAGGGTGGAAAAGAATATTTATTTCAGGCTGATAGACTTGAAGTATCATTAAACTGTTTTATTTTCCTAACAGCATGCATCATCAAATCAAATTGTATTTGTCACATACACATGCATACAGAGTACAACATGCAGTGAAATGCTTTTTACATCTGTCCGGTATTCAAACATAAGGAATGCAATTAGGGATAAAAAAAAATATAACCAAAAGGAGGTAGATAAATAAAAAAGTATAAACTATATTTAAAAAAAAACTATATAAAATATGAAAATATAAGTGAAAAATAATGTATATACATAAATGCATATGGTTTTAATCATAGTCATTAAAGTGTCTATGTGCAGTACGTGTGTGTGTATAAGGTGTAAAAAGTGGTACTTTTGCTGTGCAAGTCCAGATTTAAGGTGACAGTCCAGAGTTAAAGAGTTAGTCATGTTTTATTATTTACAACCATATAAACCATATCATATCAAGAATCTTTACATTTGCATTTACTTTTTTTTTTTATGCACAGTTGAGAAAAAGTCTGAAAAGCAGACATGATGCTGTTAGCAGTCATGATACTGAGACTGCTGAAAGGAAAGAGTCTTCATTTCTGTCAGACAGTGACGCCTCTGAAAAGGAGAATCGGCTTGGAAAGAAAAATCCGCTCTCAAACAAAAAGCTGCTGGACTCCAGTGATGAGGACTTTGATCAAAGTAAGTCATTACATTGAATAATCTTTACACAGCAGTGGAAATCTAAGTGCTTATAAATAAGTAATGCTTGTTGTTCAGTTCTTGCAACAAAGGCTACACCCAAAACTGCTGCCAGACAAATCTCATCTGCCAAGAAACCAAGGTGAGATGTTTTCATTTGTTTACTTTTTATTTCTGGTTATTAATAAGTGGCTTGCATGAAATAGGAGCTTAATAGACTGACATGATTTCAACTATTAGTGAAAGCTGATAAAGTTGGCATCCTGTAATGACTTTTTAAAAGCCTCTGTTTAACATTTTGTAAATTTCAAGCATTGTCTGGATATAATAGCGTCTAAGACGATTTATTTTGCGTCTGTTTCTAGGGATCCAGTTCGGATTTTGTCCTCAGATAGCGATGATGACTTTGAAACCTGTAAGTTATTTTTCACTGTTATTGTTCATTTTTAATAATGTTTTATTACTACAATCCTAAAAGATTAAGTATGAAGAAATTCATTTTTTAGTTTTGAGACGTGTGAAGACCCCAAAGGCTCAACAAAGACCGCAGTCTGTGAGTGGTAGTGATGAAAGGTCAGTGGGATCCCTGATAGTATCATTTTCTTATCTTAAAGCTCTTGATAGCATAGTAGGCTTTCTTGCAATTCTTTAATTAACTTTTTATTTATTTATTATTTTAACAAAGAATTTTTACAGGCAATCTTTACAGGCTTCTCCAAAACACTGGTGTAGTCCTTGTTATTGACCCATAAGTCCAGGGGTGTAGCTTGACATGCACTAACTCCACATATCAGCCCTACCTTCACCTGTAGGTTTATCTACATATGACAACAAAAGAGACACAGAGTTATCTTTACCCCACTTTTGGTTTGACTCTATCTGGGCAGGATGAGGATCAGGCCTGGATCGACTCCACCGCCTGGACTTATGGTTTAGCAACATGGAGTGTGCCAAAACTTTCGTTATTTTATTATTGCTAAATTATATTTTGACTATATGACTAACTGTTAACCCAACTCATGCCTGTGTCTATAAGTTCAACGTACAGTATATATATTATAATAATCTGTGTGTGATGCATTGTAAATATTTTTATTCATTTATTATATACTGTCATACTACAACTATTATTTTCCTTATATCACAGCTTTCTTATCTTTTCATTTCTTTAATGTCTGGTGATATTGGAGCCAAATGGAAATTGGTTGCACACTGTGCTGTGGGTAGATAACACAAAATGTCTTATCTAAAATCTAATTTGTATTCATGTTCACAGCCTTAAACAGTTCATAGTAGACGACATGTCTTCTGATGATGATTTTGTTGTGGAGAAAAAGCCGTCCCTTTCAAGAGGTAATTTTTGTCCATTCTTTCTTCATGTATACAGAAGGACAGGAAAGCAGATGAGCTAAATCTAGTAATATTTTATGCTGTATTAACATTAATAATAAATGTTTTGGGGTTGTATGTACATGCAGCCAATCCGAAGACTCCCAAGTCTAGCCTGAAGTCAGAGAAGCAGCGGCTCTCTCAGTTTGACTCCCCAGTGTTCCTCAGTGACTCGGATGATGACAGCGACATCGTGATCAAGAGCACGTGGAGGACTCGGCACAGTCGCCCATCCTCACAGGAAAAGGATGCACCAGCTCAAAATAATAAACCCAGAATTACCCCATGCTTTCCTTCTCCTCTTGTTTCTGTCCACACACCCAAGCCCTCATCAGCTCCACCCACAAACAGTGGATGGCGTGAAGACACTAGCAGCTCCGAGGATGAGTTCCAGTCCTTACTGGACCGCATCAGGAAAAACCAGAAGTTAGGAAGCAGTGTCGCACATGCTTCTCCTAAACCTCCAGGTTAAAAATCACCACCTATATAGGTGCATGTATACGGGTAATTAAAGGGTCAAATTCTGATTCTCATGCTGATTTTATTATCTCTAAACAATTTTGTCATTTATGCGTTAGAACCCAAGGCTGCAACAGCCTGTGTGACTCCATCTGTGAAAGCACAAAAGGGCAGTGATGGAGTCCCAGTAAAAGGATCCCAGGTGAGCAGAACTCCAGCACAGCTCCCTATCAGCAGAGCTGTGAGTCAGACGGAGCCCAGAGCAGGCCACAGCAGCAGGTACAGTTCATACTAACTGAGGGAGATGGACGATTACATGTTTATTATCCACTTCCTCTGCTAGGTGTACATCATGTTTGTACCCTCAACAGAAAGTCAGCAAGCTCTTTCATTGCTTCACATGTAAAATATATTATTCAGCTCTATCTAGTGCCTTTATATTTACACTATATTTGTCTCAATAAGGCATCTGTTCCAGTAGCAGTAGAATTATGACCGATTTGTCCCTGACTTACACAAAGCTGATGTGTGTAATGCACCAGGCAGTTGGGTTCAGAAAGAGTAGTCAAATGTGGGTACATACTAAATGAACAGGTTTTTTTTGCAACAACAAGTTAGTTTTTTCTTTCAGGTTATTGAACCTAATTGTCTACTGGGCAGCAATGAATATATTGGATGTAGACACATCAGACACACATTTGCTGCTCTTAATAATAATATTATTATTATTATTATTATTATTATTATTATTATTATTATTATTATAAGTTTTATTTAAAGGTGCCTTTCAGGGCATTCAAGGACGTACAGTTGAGTGGTGATGATAAAATCAATACAGCAAACAACAATTATTGACATTAAATAGTTTAAAATTGATCAGAGAAAGCTAATTTAAACAAGTGAGTTTTAAGACATGATTTAAAAGTAGTCACAAAAAGCATGATTTAAAAAACATGATTTAAAAGCAGTCACTTTCTTGTATAAATTGTGGAAGGGAATTTCGGAGATAAGGAGCAGCACAACTAAATGCCCTAGACCCCATAGTGGCTAACAGAACAGAAGGTACAACAGTGATGTGACATACGGCTAAGTACGGTGACCCATACTCAGAATTCGTTCTCTGCATTTAACCCATCCAAAGTGCACACACACAGCAGTGAACACACACACACACACACACACACACACCATGAACACACACCCGGAGCAGTGGGCAGCCATTTATGCTGCGGCGCCCGGGGAGCAGTTGGGGGTTTGGTGCCTTGCTCAAGGGCACCTCAGTCGTGGCCGGCCCGAGACTCGAACCCACAACCTTCGGGTTACGAGTCAGACTCTCTAACCATTAGGCCAAGACTGCCCCCAAAACAAGACGACTGCCCCCAAAACAAGACGACTGCCCCTACAATAAGGGAAACAGATGAAGAAGCTCTGAGAGCATGCTTCGGGATGTAAATATGAAGCAAGTCATAGAGATATTGCTCCTGCAGCCTTTCACTGCACAATTCCACAAGCATATATAGTTGATTTATTATATTTACCTTGCCTTATGTTCCACTCTTTGATTTGGCGTCAATGCAGATATGATTCTGTTTTTGTGTGTTTCTGATAGAGTGGCTGTGTGTAAAACACCGGGCTGTTTCCTGCAGTCTCTCTCTCTTCCTGACTCCAAGTACTGCCGAAACTTCAAGCAGAATAAGGAGGAGCTCACCAGCAAACTCTACCAGCTCTATAACACTACTGTTTTTGAGAGCAAGGTCAGGACACACATTGAAAAATGTATTAGTTTTCGGGGCATTGCATAAAGGTTTTAATTCAAACTTGGTTGATAGTCTCATTACAAATTGCAAGGGAATAACTATAACTTCCTGACCTCTAAATCATTAACCGTTTGTAATCTATGCTGCTTCTTATAGTGACACTCTGAGTTACGGCTAATGCTTACAGGATAAAGTTAGTAGCTTTGTCAGAAATTAACAACTGCAAAAAAGTGTAGAAGAGGTGCAGGTTTTCATTCCAACCAAGCAAGCTACACCTGAGTCTACTGACGGATGTGTAATCAAGTCAACAACAAAAAAATACAATTTGAAAAGAATTTAACGGCTCATATAGTTATTGAAACTTTTTTTTATAGCTGAACTCCCAACTGAATAATAATAATATTTTGTTTTCTTGAAAATTTGATTAGTGTTTAATAATCAGTCATTTAATTCCTTTAGCTGCCCACTGACATGTTGATCAAATGGAATACAAAGATGAGAAAGACAGCAGGATATTGCATCACCGGCCAGGAAAAAGTCACTGGCATACGATACGCTCGCATTGAATTGTCTGTCAAAGTCTGTGACTCTGCAGGTAATTTTCATTGTTGATCTAAATTCATGTCCGATATGTCTTTAAAACCATAATCGTAAGTTAAACCTTACGTAAAAAGTTTGTTCCATGGGAAATGTCTGTATTCCACATGAAGAGTGAAGATATGATTCTCTACGCTTTCTTTAACCGAATCCTTGTTCCTTCTAAGACCGATTGCGGGACACACTAGTTCATGAAATGTGCCACGCAGCCACATGGCTGATTAACAAGGTGCGGGATGGACATGGACCTTTCTGGAAGATCTATGCACGCAAAGCCACCCTGGCTCACCCCGAGTTGCCCATGGTGACCCGCTGCCACAGCTACGACATTAATTACAAATACCAGTACCAGTGCAGCCGCTGCAAAAACACGTGAGTGTGTTCATCCTCAAACTCGGCTTTCATTTATTAAGTTCAGGCCAACTTTGTTTACATTTAGTATATTTTGTAAGATTTCATTTGGTAAGAAATTCCAGTCAACCAAAGGTTTTTTTTAAATGTAGTGTATATACAGAGTCATACTGATGAGACTCATGCACTCATCTGTTTATAGATTACAGCACTGTCACTTCCACACATGTTGATTTTCTCACTGCAAGTCACCAGTTGCTGTATTATGAAGTTGCCAGTAGGTGTTACTATTACTAGTTTTCATAGTATAAACATTTGTCAGATTAAACATATCTATTACGTAACTCCATATCCGTAGAAAGTTAAACGTTTCTGAACTTTTATGCAGCGCTGGACACATCCACATCTAGTCATAACAGTTGCTGTTGCTTGTGTTGCTGGAAGTCACCAGCCCCTTATTGAAAAGTAATGTGCTCTGGTTGCTTTGCCGCTGGGATGTGTATGTTTAAACACAGCAGTCTTGCAATTTTTTCGTTAGATCAGCAAACAAAGCCAAGAACTGAGTTTTTTGAAGGTTATGCAGTTGATCAGCCACAGGCATTTAACCACAGCTTCTCAGCAATGCAGAGATTATCTGGTTTACTCACGGCTAACTGCTTCCTGGTTATACTGGGAAAGGCTTAACCCAGACCCAAGAACTATGGCCAATAAAATGTCTCTTCCCTGCATAAGAGGATGCATAGCTTTGATCAGAATGATGTGCCATGGTTTTTAGAGCCCACTCTAGTTTTTAATGACACTATGATGACTAGTCATATAAAACTTTTATTTATACCAGTTGATCAAAAAATTTTATTAATCAGTGGAAATGGTGTCATGGAGTGGAATTGTAAGATCTAAAATACTTTGTGGATGGTCGGATATTACAAATAAATCTTGTTTTCCCCTCCAGGATTGGGCGTCACTCAAAGTCTCTGGACACGCAGAGGTTTGTGTGTGCGCTGTGCACAGGCCAGCTTGTCCTGCTCACACCCTCTAATACTCGCGGCCCCACACCTTTCGCCACGTTTGTGAAGGAGAATTATGGTATGGTTCGTCAGGAGCTGGCTGGCCAGAGTCACGCTGAGGTGATGAGAAAACTCAGTGCCGACTTTGCTAGCAAGACACGTCTCAGTCAGAGCTGATCTGAGTGTGCTTTTTGATCAAACTTTACTGGAGCGCTGCCACATGCTCTGGTTTTCATCCACTAATCATTATGCAGATTGATGGGCGATAGAAATTTATTCTGCTCGTGTACATCACCTCAAGTCGTTTGAGCATTATGTTTTACAAAGTAAACTGTGAAGGATTCCTCTGGTTGACACAATTCAGGATATTTTATTCATCTGATGTTATATTGTCTATAAATGTGTCTGTGAAATGTTGTTTAATCTGTTCTGGAATGTTAAAATGTTTTTTTTTTGTGTGTTTAAATAAAATATTTTCATACCTATTGATTTAAATACTTGTCTGCTATATTTTCTTATGTAAAATAATACAGCAAGCTTTATAAATCACAGTGGAAATATTAATTTGTAGAAAACAGATTAAGCATAATTACTATGAGGTCTATGAATTTATACAAATAAATGGAAATAAAAAAAATAAAACTTTAAAATAAAGGGAACATATAATGGATATATACACAGTGGATGTAAAAAGTCTGCACACAAAAACAATATTGAGTCTCTGGGATTATATGAAGAGACGTATGGATTTGAGGCAGCATACATCAATAGTGGTTAGTTCTGCCGAGTTCCTGTAAAAACTGGGTACCAAAAGAATTGCTCCCTGCTGTCAAAGGGTGTTATTAATTAAACAAATATTAATTTGATTGAGTTTTTCTTTGTTCTCATTTTGCATTTTGTAAATTTCTAAAAAGTCAATTGAAATATATCTGTTGAAAGCATCCGTACTTTAAGCATTTCTTCATACTGTACATGCTTAAAAGTTTTGCCCAGTACTCTGTGTGTGTGTGTGTGTGTGTGTGTGTGTGTATATATATATATATATATATATATATATATATATATATATATATATATATATATATATATATATATATATATACAGCATATATTATATTATAATATACAGACTTAAGTACACAAAATATAGTGCATATAAATTCTTTTAATTTAATTTTGGCAGATCTGAGCATTTAAAATACATAAGAATCTCCAATAATTATTTAACACTTATTAAAATTTAAATAAATCATTTGCATTCCTTAGTGTTTCTGCTTAAACACGAGAGATTATAATCAAGAATCACTACTTAATATTTAATTTAGGCTTAAAACATTTATACTGATTAGTACAAAACACCAAACATCAGATAATAATAGAAGGCATAAAGATGAAATATGTATAAAGTGAAAAATACAGTCCTAAGATCACTGTACAGAAATATGGATAAAGGCAAGAGGATGTAACAATTGCACCCTTTAAAATTCAGACACACAGCAAGCTTAGCAGACATTACACACAAAATTACACTTGAAAAACAGCAGCACACTCAGGCTGAATTGTCAAGTTAAAATAAACCCTTGGACTGGGCTGACATTAAGGACAAATTTTAATATGTAAAGGCCATTGTATGCACTGTAGAAGTCAACACTGTTTAAAACATTTGGATATATTTGTAAAATTTCCATTCCCCAAGTTTTTAACTGACACTTTAATGTTTGCTATATTTCCTCCTAAAAATTATTTACGTTTATAAACCACACTCAGCTTCCCGACTGCTTCGTATTGTTAAACATCTTTAATAGATTTCTTCATTTATCACTCCTGATCATCTAATATGAAATTGTGCATTTTATTATCTGTGCAAATGATGTGTGAGATTTGTGATGAGACCAAACTACACGAAGGTCTAATATTCCTCTTATTCAGTACAAACACGTTTTTTTCATGATACGAAGAAATTCCTGCTGGCTCACTTCTCCATCGCCATCTCGATCTGCTTCTTCAATCATCTCCTAATAAAACAGTGATCAGTGTTGAGGCCTGTTTTTAATAAAGTGTAGATGCATAGTCATGGACAAAAGAAAGTACATCCTTCTTCAAATTTGTGCTTTTACATTAGGGCCTAAATAACAACTGTGTGGATCTCAACCGCTTTCAAGTGACAAAAAAAGAAAAGATTCATTCATTCATTTTCTACCACTTATCCGAATTCACGGGGAGCCTGTGCCTATCTCAGGCGTCAAGGCAGGATACACCCTGGACAGAGTGCCAACCCATCGCAGGGCACACACACTCTCATTCACACTCACACAAAATGGACAATTTTCCAGAGATGCCAATCAACCTACCATGCATGTCTTTGAACCGGGGGAGGAAACAGGAGTACCCAGAGGAAACCCCCGAGGCACGGGGAGAATATGCAAACTCCACACACACAAGGCGGAGGCGGGAATCGAACCCTGGAGGTGTGAGGCGAACATGCTAACCACTTAGCCACCGTGCCCCCAAAAGAAAAGATTATTTTTAATAATTATCCAAAAAAGTGAACCAACATTTAAAACCCAGATGGAAAAAATAAGCACATCCTGAAATTCAGTAACATCTAGAACCTCCTCTTGACCAACTCTTATTTACAACATGACTTCAGTTCATTATATTTGAGGTTATTCATTTATGCATTTATATATTTGAAAGATGTATACGTTTATACATTATTCATTTTCTTCTTCTTAGTTTCGCTAAACATGGTGCTTTGCATGTTGACCAAACACCTCCACTTTGGTCACTTTAGTCCAAAGGATACTACTGTTCAACAACTTTAGTTATTTCTTCAGATGCAATTTTGCAAAACATTTCAGGAAAGCTGTCCTTTTTTTTAGACTTTTTCTAATTATTCTGTAATAAAAAAACATTTAATGTGTTTACAAAGGCCTGTAGGTCACATAATGTGTGTATCTCAGAAATAAATAGTCTGAACCTGAACCAAATTTGCAGATGGAATTCTAAGACTGATGAGCAGCAACCGATGCTTCTCTGAGGTCAGGGCTCAAGGCGTTCTTCTTAGCATGATGTTGACACATACCTGGGTTCTTCAGAACACCACAAGTGCCAACAGTTCTGCTTTTATAGAAATCACACCTTTTAATATTTTTGTGCATTTTTTTTAATTATACCTGGATGGTGTATATTTTGCCTCCAACCAGATTTCTGTAGGTTGGTTCACTTTATTTGGAAACAAAATATGAATATATGAATAAATGAATATTATTATTTGGAAAATATGCAAAATATCTATTTAGGCCATGGCAGATTAAAACATATATTTGAAAGAGGATGTACTTTTTTTTTTAAAGATGAATCTCCTCACCTGAAGCTCCTCGTCAGTAAGGTTCTCACCGAGCTCTTTGGCAACTCGCTTTAGGTTGCGGAATGATATCTTACCAGTTTCATCATCATCAAACAGTCGAAAAGCCTTTAGGATTTCTTCCTTTGAGTCCTTTTCAGCCTTAAAAAGATCAACAACAGGTAAAAACTCAGTTTGTTCTTGATAATTTTGCTATCCCAATAAAACAGTCTTACCATCTTTTGGCTCATGATTGCCAGGAAGTCATCGAATGAAATCTTGCCAGTCCCATCTTTATCTACATCTGCAATCATTTTCTTGATCTCTTCTTTTTTGGGCTCAAATCCGAGAGCCCTCATAGCAACCTGGGTCAATGGAAAAACTCCATTAGCATTAAGTCACCCATGCATTTATGTGTTATTTCTGCACCTTGTAAAACCTCACCTTGAGCTCCTTAACCTCAATGTAACCTGAGCCATCTGTGTCGAATAGCTCGAAGGCTTCTCGTATCTCCTGCCTTATTTCTTCTGTCAGTTCAGGTTTAGGACTCGCTTTCTTACGAGGAGCCACAGCTCCAAGCGATGGTCTTTTGGCGCTGGTGGCCTAAAGTAAATAACCAAGGATATCTTGTATATAGTTATTTCAATAGGCACTAAAGCTGTAAATCCTTATTTAATCATCACATGTTGATAATGCTGATATCAAAGAAGCTATGGATATTAGGATATTAGGCAACACATCAGTTGATCTTTGAGATGCTGCTCGTACATAGATATGACACAGTACATAGTATTATTTTACAGGAAACCTGAGTGGTTTTTAGTGATTTAATCTTCATTACTGTAGAGAGTGATTCCCAGCGTGGGTTCACAGGATCACAGAGAGGCGGATGATGAAGGATGTACTCATGACTCACCATTATGGTCTCTGAAGTGTAGCAACACAGAGTCTTTCTGTCGTTACAGTCTGCCAGCATGTAGTGATTAGTCTAGAATACCCTCACCGATTTTCTTATATTAGGAGATTTTACAGCGATAAAGGATGTAAATACATGGCCGCTGCTTCACTACACTTCAGCATCAGCATCATCATCTTTTCTCTCTCTCCGGTGAGAAACGGGCTGTGATTGGTTGGCTCGGTGGGCAGGACACACGCTTATTGGTCGACGAGGTGGCTTGTTCCTGCCAGAGAAAAACAAACAAATAAACAAAAACCTTCAAACATCCTCCCAAAAACAACTAATATTGCTCACTGAGATACAAGTGTACTGAGATACACTTCACATATATCAGCGTATGAAGTGTACTGATGTGTATTGTTGGGAAATCATTATTATTTTAACTGGTTATCATCACTGTTATGATTATAATATAACATTTATAATGCCACTCTAATTTACCCCATCCTTTATAAACTTGACAAATTTTAATAAACAAATATTAATATAAAAATGGGCGGGCACTAAAAAGATGCCATCCATTTATTGGTCAACACAGTGGCGTAATATTACGTAGGCCTCTCTCCATTGGTCAGATACATGCGTTCCCTTGAGAACAGACGATCAGTTGAACCAATGGCAGCGGTCTCCCCGGTCAGCTGATATGTTCATAGGTTGAAACTCAAATTTCACATTGATAGATAAATAGTGCCCTAAATAGGATGTAAATACTATTAAGTTAAACCATATAGAAGTGCACTTATGAAGACAATAGTGAGCCATTTGAAAGTAGGTCATTGGTTTACCAAAATACTGGTAAGTAGCTCGAAAACCAATCGACTCCTTAACCGGCTCAGAGCTGACACTTATATTTACTTCTTTACTGCAGAGATCCTTACATTATTTGTAAACAAGCGTACGGTTTCATTAAACAATTTCATCTGTAGCTGAAGGAGCAGAATAATCACTAGTCAAACTCTTGTCTAGTTTTAAAAAAATGCCAATGTGTCGTTTAGAACCCTAAACAATTGGCTCTTACTAGTCAAATGATTTAAATGATTCGACTCACTGAAAGAGCCGCATCACAAGTTCAAAGTTCTAGACATGTGTATGTATGTGGAGATTTGCTTGGTGTGTTCTCTATCTGCTTGAGGTTAGCTCTCAATTGTAAAGGAGTTTGCTGTCGGTTTGAGAACACTGACTCTCTATGAAAACTATTTTATCTGCTTTAGACCCTTTCAATAAATTTACAATGGCTACTCGGATCCGACCGGTGAGTGTAAAGCTATTCTTTATATTTACTTAAAGTCCTTCATCTTAAGTTGAATACAATATAATATGGAAGTTAATCAAAAACATTTCAAACATCCACAAACAATAGCTGTCTGTCATTATTATTATTATTATTATTATTATTATTATTATTATTATTAGTTTTATTATTATTTGTTATTATTGTTATTATTATTATTATTATTGTTATTATTATT
Organism: Tachysurus fulvidraco; assembly: GCF_022655615.1. Taxonomy (NCBI): domain Eukaryota; kingdom Metazoa; phylum Chordata; class Actinopteri; order Siluriformes; family Bagridae; genus Tachysurus; species Tachysurus fulvidraco. The sequence continues at coordinate 7,829,165 of NC_062534.1, forward strand.
ATTATTATTATTATTATTATTATTATTATTAGTAGTAGTAGTAGTAGTAGTGATGAATTGAATATGAATAAACTTGGTACAACTCTGGGGAGTTTCTTTTCTGAATATAAATCTTTAAGAATCTATGAATATGTAATATGATTTTTTTTTTTAAATTCATGATTTCTTAATTGTATGGTGCTTTGAATAAAATCATCTGTTAAATGAATCGATGGGACACCAGTCCACTGCAGGGTAACATGAACACACACAATCCACATATTTCTAGGAGAAATGAAAAACAAACAAACAAAAAAAAAAAAACAGTAAAAGCTTAACTTTGTACTAAAAGAACAATTAATGAAAAAGTCCAAATATGTGAGATTGAAAAAAGTCCCAATGTTTCCTGTGAACAGAGCAATAAACGATGTGCTGTCATTGGTGGCTCTGGCTTTTTGGGGAGGCACCTTGTTGAGCGTCTGGTGGAAAAAGGATACTCAGTGGCTGTGTTTGATATTGCACAAAGATATGATATTCCTGGAGTCACATTTCACCAAGGAGACTTATGTGACAAACAGGTGATCAGACTGTTATACAGTCCGTCTCTAAAAAAACATTTAGCATTTTATCCAACATTAAATGTCATTCGATTGACTTGTTAAAAATACAATTTAATATTAAAGTAACTGAATTTGAGAGAAGTGTGAAAAAGTTAAATTTAACTGCTGAAATGACTGGATAAGTTACCTTGTATTCATAATCTCATCTGTACACACACATTATTGGAAGGATCCCAAGAAATATGAATGAGTTTTAATTGTTTGCTTCCATCAATATTGTTTACATAACTGATAATTGGGCTGACAATAAAATATTAAGACATCTGATGATCGTTAAAGAACACAAGATTTTGTTTCATTGTTTTTTTTAATAATTCTTCTCATTTTTAGGCTTTGCTGAAAGTCCTGAAGGATGTTTCACTGGTGTTTCATTGTGCTTCTCCTTCACCAGCCTGTGATGACCGAACTCTCTTCTGGAAAGTTAATGTTGTAGGCACACGCTCTGTTATTCAGGCTTGCCAAGAGGCTGGGGTACAGGTATAGAACACTCTCTTCAGAGATACACAGGCCAAAAATTTGTGAATACCAATGGACACGTGTGATTTTTCCTCGAACTGTTGCCAATAAGCACGTCATTGCATGCTGTAGCATCAAGATCTCCATTCATTGAAAGTAATAGGCTCACACCTGTTCTAGAATTGACCATGCCCTCCATGAAGACTCAGTTTGATAAAGTTGGAGTGGAACTCAGTTGTCCTGCATAAATCTCCACAGCCACACTCCAAAATATAGTTGCCCATAAGATTATTCTAATGGCAAAAAATCAATTCTTGATCTTAAAGATGTTCAGCAAGCATATATGGGGGAAACAAATGTGAAACTATTACATAAATAGTTTATTCATTTATTTTCTGTAAGTGCTCCATCATAGACAGAGATTTGCTGAGCACAACCATGAAAAGGTGGGGAATACACACCAGGATAGGATGTCAGTTCATTAGAAGGAGTTAGAAGGAAACCAGAGATAAAGCCCACACAGAGACTGAAAGAAACTATGAAAATCCACACAGACAGCAACCCAAGTTCAAAAGCAGGAGCCTTGGACCTTTGAGGGGGAAACACTGCCCCCTGCATTACACAAAATAGCAGTACTTTCAAATTGCACATAAACTGAATCAGGCAACATTATGCTTATGTGCAGGGCAGACTGACAAATAGCCTGGTCAAAATTTTTCAATGACAAAACTTTCAGATCAAAATGCTGTATTAAAGATCTTTGACAACATTATTTTAGCTTGTCTTTGTTTTAGTCAGTTACATTTGTCAATTTTCTATATTATTATTTTATTAATATGTATAGTTACATAATTATTTATTCATTATCTACAGTAACCATAATGTCAGTCTTGAATGATCAAAATAATAAATTTGCTCTGTGCATATTCTTTGGACAAAACTTTTAGAAGCTGTTGCTTTAAGACAGAATGGCGTGTTCATTTATCGTGAACTATTAGAATCTCCAGAAGTCACTACTCATTTGAACACTAAATTGCCAGATATTATTTCATGACATTATTATCTGGTTTGTAGAAACTTGTCCTAACCAGCAGTGCCAGTGTGGTGTTTGAAGGAACTGACATCAAGAATGGAAAAGAAGATTTGCCTTATGCAAAAAGACCCATTGATTATTACACAGAGACCAAAATTCACCAGGAGAAGGTAGATAAGTGTTTATAGGTATTTTATGTTTGTTGGCTTTGTTATAGTACTGTGTTTTCTTTTAATTAGTGACATATATTTGACCAAAGCAATTCTTTAAATAATGTAAACAATGAATTATTTCTTGTTGTCTGCTGGGTAGATTGTCTTGGAGGCATGCAGTAAAGAGAAAGATTTCCTCACCGTGGCAATTCGTCCTCATGGGATCTTTGGTCCGCGAGACCCTCAGCTTGTGCCCATTCTTGTAGACACAGCACGCAAAGGCAAGATGAAGTTCATCATTGGGTAAGTGACAGTTACTTTAGGTGAGCAATGAAGAAAAGTCCTTGTATGTTACAGACATGGAGGAGATCGTTTTCTGCTTTATGCATGCATCTGAATTTGTATAACAGCAAATACTGTGACAAATATTCTTCTGAATAAATGTGGCTAATAACTTGCTGGTTTAGGAAAAACTGGTTATGTAGAGTTCATGAATTATTTTAGCTTTAAAATATGTTTCTAAACCTCACAAAAAATTAGAGGCATCCCAGAGAACTTCTTTAAGTCTAAGACAAAACAAACAAATCTAAATTATGCAGAAATGTGTATTCAGCCATGATGTGAGCTGAACCTTTTCATGGCCCACCTCTTAAGCATGGGAATAGATGATCAGGTCTGGCATGAAACTCTTCATAACCCAACTTCTCGCTTTGGGGCCATTCCCCTCTCAGTCAGTGTGAGAGATTAAAGCTTTCAAGCTCTGCTTCTTGAAGCCAGTATCTTCTTAACAGTATATGCATGCTGGAGATCCACTTTGACAGTTACTGGGGTTTTATTTCTGGCTTTTAACCCAGCCAGGGTATCAGAGATCATAGGTTTAACAATATGTGGAACAAGAGAGAAAGTTGACTGTGAATACAGTTCATGTTTATCGGTAATACTGCTCTTTGCAGCTTGGTGTCTCTGGTGACCATTTAAAAATTTCTTATTTGTTGTGCTACATGTTTAAGCCTTGATGAGTGTTTTCCACAATTTTCCAGTTGTTTTAGCATAATATTCAGATGCAAAGCTTATATTGACTCCGAAATGTACCATAAACAATCTCTTTAACTCAAGATGAACCTAGCTCCATGATCAAATCAAACCTCAGGGTCCAATTTATCTTAACTCGTCAATAAAATTTTGGTAGGGAAATTAGTTAGTAGAATCTGAACTACACTGACTACAGTGTTTGTGTTCTACGGTGATGGTGGGAGATTAGTGGCAAAATCTAGAGTGATGTGTGACTATTGGTGTTGAGGTAGTGTAGACAGCGGGGGGTTAGTGTTCTCAGGACAGCTGGCATATGATAAAATTAATCTGTGAATGTTGTTATGCTTGCCATTTCACCATTATTTCAATTGTTGCAGCTGACAAAGGGGTCTCATATCCAAAGATGTATATTCCCAGATATAGGGAAGGTGAAACATGTCACTCATGCTGTTATTGGATAAAGTTTTACATCGCAAAAGTTTCATTATGGTTTGATCTTCTCTTGGTTTATGTCCCAGGAAATTGCACATTAAAGAATGATTCTAGGAAAATTAGTACTCTTCTGTACCTTTCACAATACATTTAATATCACCTTTAAGACAGAGGGGGCATCAGAGAACACACTGTAATACTTCTGCTGGCCAGAGGGGGTGCTAAACTCTATTTTACACACCACTGTTACAAATGATGATCAGCTTGTAAGCACTTCTGAGATAGAATAGCTGTGGCATTATCATTTAAATTTATGTCTGCAAAGACAATATGCAAAGGATTGCTGTATTTTGTGACTTGCAAGAGACATTGATATTTTGTGACTTGGTTTATTGGGTTTAAGGAATTTAAATATGATTCCTTTCTCTCTCTTTTTTTTTTAAACAAAGAACAATCCAGCTATTGCAGGTGAAGTGGAAGGACAGATATCCTAGTATGAGTGCTACAGTGACAGCTGTATGTAAGCCTCCAATGCCTTGTATGTAGCTGTTAAGAGAGGATAATTGCAGTTGGTAGTGGAGTAAAACCAGATAGAAGGCCTTGGAATTTCTTAAATAGAACAGAAAATACCACCTTGAATCGGATTCTGGGCTTTCAGTGGTGATGGCTGCTACAGTGAGGCTGTGTTATTACAGTCATGAGTTACGACAGAAGAGTTGGTTATGACTATCAGATTATTTCAAATTATGAGAGGATTGTGACATTGTAGCCATTGGAGGCCTAAAACAGTGAGGTACTTGAATGCAAAGAAAGCAATGACTTTCAACATAATTTTCAAGGTGAAGTGTGTCACAGTCCCTTCACCCTTATTGTCAATGCTTGCACCTGAAGTGCTAAAACAGTAGAGGAGGCATCTGAATAATCAACCAACACTTAACGAAAATGTCTAATAGAATGAGAGCTACAGCTCAGTGTGGTTCCTGTCATGTTTATTTATCCCAGTATGCTGGTTTGGCCATTAAATCCATGCGAAAAGAAGCCACCAGTGACGGTTAGTTTCTTCTTCTGCCAGTGATTTTGAATTTGAGAGCATATTTGGTTGCTCTGCATCCTCTCTGAAACTATGCGAGAAGAACTTCTTGCTGTCTCACAAAGACACACTGGAATGAAGCACTGAATTGATGAAATGTCCAAATAGCTTCACCTTATAGTTGCCATACTGCAGTAGCTCAGGTGAGTGCTTTATATGTCTGCAGGTTAATGAACTGAAACGTCTGAAGTTCCTCACTGACAAAAAGCCTTAGCATTTTAATGGGTCTCTGGCATCATTTTGTGATCAGACTATGAAAACTTGTTCCCATTACATGGGAAAGTTTAATTTCCATGATGCATTAATGTCTAAAAGTAATTATTGATTATTAGTTAGTTTTAGAGTTACTAATAAAAGATATGTGCTAATATCACTAGAAATACATACAATTCACAGAAAGACCAATGACTTTCGTTAACTTCTTTGATTTGTGATTTTACAGCGATGGTACTAACCTTGTGGACTTCACCTATGTGGAAAATGTAGTGCACGGACACATTCTAGCTGCTGAGCATCTGAAAGCAGACTCCCCACTTTGTGGGAAGGTGTGTATGGGTTTATAAACATGTGCTTTATTAACAATGCAGGTGACAGTAGTAGGTTTGGCATCCAGAAAAGTACAGTTTGTTTAAAGTTCTGTTTAATTAGATAGCATTAATGCTTACGATTATAGTTTGAAAGAGCCAACATACTCAAATTCTAATCAATCTTGCTTCAAAAAAGTTTGATCATGCATCAAAAATACAACCAGGGTGTAAAGTTTGTCCTAAACCACTGTGTTTTCTGAAGTGTTAGATTACATCTTTGTCAGTAAAAAATCTTTCATTTTCAACCAGCATGTGACAGATTCTGACACCAACAAGATACGCTACAGTGCCTGTCCTGACATGAAGATAACAGTGCTAATATACTGTATTTAAATGTATTTTGAGAAACAACTGTTAGTCACCCACTGTTTTTTTGTTCTTCACACTATTCTGTTTAAAATGTTGTGTGTGAAAATCTCAGGAGTTTTTTAAATACTCAAACTAGCTCAGCTAGTTCTAATAATCATGCTGTGTTACAGAGATCACACTTTAGCCCAATTAGATGTTTGTTTGAACATTATGAACATTAACTGAAGCTCATTGACTGCATCTGTGGGATTGTATGTATTGTGCTGCTGCCACATGATTGGCTGATTGCATAATTACATAAATGAGCAGGTGTTCAGAATCTGAATGTAAAAATAATTTTTATCCTAAAGCATTATGGATATAAATGTTTAGTGGGATTTCTGTATCCAAATGGTAACATGAAGAATGTCCATCACATGGTGGTGTTGTGGTTGAAAACCAAGGCGAAGAATGTCCTGTGTAGTCTTTAACTACATTGAAATTTGATGACTTTTTTGAGAATATTGATTTGCCATTAATGCTAACTTCCTATTAAGAGGACATTCCTATTTCATGGATATTCGGAGGACTCCAATTATTGCTGCTATATGTTTTACTTTTCAAAAGGAATGAATATATATTAGAATGTTTTTGCTCTGATTTGGTGGTTGATTTTCTGTTTCCCAGAACTGTTTTTAGAACCTTTTTATATCTCATAGCCTCATGTATCCCACAGGCATACCACATAACCAATGATGAGCCAATCCGTTTTTGGGATTTCATGTCCCAGGTGCTGGTCGGTTTAGGCTACGATGCCCCTCGTTACCACCTGCCCTATGCTCTGGTTTATGGAATAGCTATTCTGCTGTGGCTGATTACCTCTCTACTGCGCCCCCTGGTGAACATCAAGCCCACCTTCACCCCCATGCGTGTGGCACTGGCTGGCACCCATCACTACTACAGCTGTTCCCGTGCCAAGCAGGACATGGGCTACCAGCCAGTGGTGAGACTGCAGGAGGCTATAGCTCGAACTGTGGCCAGCTACCCACATCTGAAAAGCGGAAGCTAATGTTTTATAGAAGTTGTATCATGTGGACGATGTGTGGATCACTGCATCTTGGTTGCTGCTGGTTTGTAGATGAACAAAAAAAGAACGGAAGACAAGCAGTGGTCTTGTTCCAGTCTAAATGTAAAAATGTATCAGCTCAAGAAAATGATGCACAAGGGATATAGCAGTGTTGGCAACTTTTTAAGGAAAAAAAAAAGAATAGTTTTCTTCTTCTATAACGGCACATCCCAAAACTAACCATTTTGACGTCATACTTTTTATCCGTTCATAGTTACAATTAATGTTGTGGAGCAAGTTAGTTCCTGTTATCACTTGCAATATAACAACTACAATTATTACATATTGTTTTCTTTCTCTTTTGTGTTAGTAAAAAAGAAATCCAGCCAATATAAACCAGTTATTGAATCACAGCTGACACTAACAGCTGTTATAGAAAATATATCCGTGCTTTCTATTCAATCAGAATCCTTTACAAATATTTACCAAGTAATTGAACTGAACCATGTTACTACACCACTGTAACTTTACATTTTGTGACATAGCAAAGTCTTCAATTTCTTGATGTTATTAAGAAATTGAAGACTTTGCTATGTCAAAAAATTTAAAGTTACAGTTACATACACAGTGATAGTGGGAACTATATAACAAAATAGTCTCCCAGATGTTCCATAGCATTAAATGTACCAAGTACTGTATCGTAGTAAAATCTATGATGTGATGTTCTTTAATAAATAAAAGTTTATTTTTCTGTTATAACAAGCTCTGTCCTGTTTAATTCCTTCCATAATATTTGCCTTCGGATCAAATTCACATTTTCTTACCCTTTCCAGCGGTATTATTAAAATAACTTGAGCAGTCCAGATGTGTAGTCATGGTTTTACTGCTATATATTTCCATGAGGGTTCTCGGTATATAATTCAATATATGAGAAGTTCACATTTGTTGTCACCTTCCCTATTTTTGCTGCTAACTCAAAACTCTTCCAAATATAGGAGTGGAACTATTTACATGTGGTTCAGCTATGTTTACACTACTGGCTGTGTATTAACAAAGTGTTTTTTTTTCATACCTGTGCTAATAGCTGACTTGCCTTAGGAGTCTGAGCAGGTTTTTTTTTTGGTTGTAACTTTGTCCAGTTGCTACTTCCTAGATATTCATTAAAAGATGAATATTTAGTAACTACATTTTTAGAATGTTCCAGATGCTAGGGATGGGCAAGTGTCTTTGTGTCATGAGTGTTGCACAACACACTGCAGGTTGTTGGACCACGCCCTCGATGACAAGGCCATCATCAATCCTTTCACCTCATTAGCTGCACATTGACCGTGTAAGCACTCGCACAGCTTGTCATTTTATACATTTCTGTCATTCCTCATCTTGGTGTGGTTATGTATGTCGGGGGGAGACAGAAAAGATACCTGGCATTCTTGTAAACTCTGATAGTTTATCAGTGGCTCAGGCTGTCTGACCTGTTTTTGAGTCATCTTTAATGTTGTAGTCAGGGTGAAACCAGCCTGCTAGCCACCCCTGAGTAGCAACGTCTTAATGAATACATGTGTGCGTCTCATAGTCACACCTCTTCTTTCAGTGTTGTGTTGCTACTGACAACATATCATGTCCCATGTGTAAATTTTCCTGTTGTCACTTCTCTGTGAGCCACTCAGCAGATCTTTCCCTTATAAATGTGACCACCTGCATTATAACTAAGAATCGCTGATGTACAGTTCTGCCTATTGTAAGTAATAATTAGTATGTCACTCTATCCCCATGCTGATATGACCTAATTAAAGTGATGCCCACTATGTGCACTGAGCTTAACAGAGCTTAACAGAGATCACTGGATTCCCACAGGAGCCAAAAATACTTCCTGTGTTTGTTGTACGCTATTGAAAAATCAAAATCTTTTAATTTGGTCAGAGTGGAATCTGTGTTATCCCTGCTGTCAGTCAACATGTGTCCCATTAACCTTTTTTACTTCATCTGAGCAATCATGTGAAACAATCTGATGTAGATAAATAAATCTCCTCTAGTGTCCTAAAGAGTAAACGCACACACACTTATGAGTATGCACACACATACACACCCAGACTTGGTGTGTGCGGCTACTAAAACTGGCTGGGCTTGTCCGTCGTGTCAACGCCCGGATCTACTCTCTCTCCAAGAGACAGCTGTCAAACCTCCCTCAGTGTGTGTGTTTGTGTGTGTACTGACACAGAGCAGATAGTCCTGCTGTTAACTGCCTTGAACCATTTATCAAGAGCGGCGATTACGTGTCACTGAGACAGAGTGAGGCATACTTCACCAGTTTTCACCAGTTTTGGATGTGTTTTCTAAGATAAGGTAGGTTTGTATATATAAGTGTGTGTGTGTGTGTGTGAGTGAGAGTGAGTGTGAATATTTCTTATTGTCACAAGGTTTATCTTTGTTCAAGTGGTAGAGCTAAAACAGTGTAAATATTATTTACATTTTAGAGTTAAATATATGAGACAATCTGAGTTAACACTTTCACCTTCTTCACAGGGGCAAACGTATACACACACACACACACACACACACACACACACACACACACACACACACACAAAACTCATTTAAACACGTTTGTCATTTGACTGATTGTTTCTGTGTGGCTTTATAAAACCATTAACCATTTTTTTTTTATCATTTTCCTGTGACTCCATCTTGTTTGATTAATGCCAGCATGATGAATGCACTTTCACATCTGTTACCTGAGTGTGTTTTATGTCACAATGTTTGAACTTCCACCGCTGTTTACTGCACAGATCATTTTTCCAGAAGTCTATGGATAACTTGGACTGCTGATGGGGGTGAAACTCAGTGATTTATGGTTGTTATTTAACCATCATTGCAGACACTAGTGCAGACTTTAATAAACAAAGAGCTAATTAACAAGCCTTTAATGAGCATGTGGTGAAGGAAGTAATCCCCTCGAATAAGCAGTTCTCTGACTCTAGAGAATATGAAGATATATGTTCTGTTTATGTAAACGCAAAAAATTTTTTTTACCAGAGCATTTATCATATTAAACAAGAGCTTAATCTAGAAAATAGGTGAATTTACTATCATTAAAATACAACTGGGCCAAAATTTAATTACCTCTCATAAACAGAACCCTACTGTAGTCTGTTCCTTAAAATATGTGCGAGAGTGTGTGTGTGCTGAGAAAGTGGAGAGACAGGCTCGATGACATGGTGAAACGATGACTCAGGAATTCTGAACAACATTTCCATCCATACATAAACTCATTATTTTATCAAATTATGATCTTGATTATTTTTAACAGTACAGAATAACCTGTTGTACATTGGATCTCATTTGTACATATCAACACATCAGGTATTTTTTTTCTCACCCAGGCTTGACCAAAGCAGAAATTTGGAAGTAAGAAGCTAAAACCATGTCTACTGGTGAGCTGCGCAGATTTCTATCCCTCTCACAGGTTATGTGCATGCAATTTAGAGATACACTTCATTAAAACCAAACCCGGAATACTGATGACTAATGTGAAAGTAATTCATTTTGTATGCATGAATACCTGTGCTGCTGTTTTATCCTTTATTTAAACGTGTACTACGTGAAACCAGACTGCACTCACACACAAAACCTGTTTTGTAACATATCTCACAATAGTAATAAGCCAATACACACATGCATAATACGCATAAAAATTTCCACATAGTTATAATGCTTTCCTTATATTAGGGACGTAATCTCTGTACATTTGTTTATATATACTGTATATGTATATTTCTTGTGTGTGTGTGTGTGTGTGTGTGTGTAGCGGGGGACAGACAATCTGTTATTCGCACCACAAAGGTTCGTACTGCACTGAAAGGAGACAACAGCTGGATCCAACGGTACAATCAATCTGGACTAGAGGAAGAGGATGATGAAAAGCCATGGTGTGTATGTGTGTGTGTGTGTGTGTGTGTGTGTGTGTGTGTGTGTGTGTGTGTGTGTGTGTGAGAGAGAGAGAGAGAGATTTGTCTTCATAAAAATATATTATTCATGCATTCCCAATCTATTAAAAAAAGGATTGCAGAGGTGCGCGCCAGTCGTCTTAACAGCGACTTCAGTGACCCTGTAGCTGATGACACACCTCCTAAACAAGACCCTCAACCATCATCGGGTACCGACAGGTGAGAACCCTCACTTTAGATTTAGGCATATTATTTGCATATTTAAGGGCGCTACAGAATGCCCAGCCTGTGACGTAAGATTTTTTTTTTCTAATCTGTGACATCTAAGTGACATTTAATGTCATGATTTCATCTTTTTAACAGTTCTAAAACATCTGGATACCGGATCAGGTAAGTCAGGACTTACATAAGTTGATTATATCCTGCTAATATATATTTGACAAAAGGCTTTGCGTTGTGAACCACATTTGTTTTGCAGGGGTGTTTTCACGAAGACTGACACCAAGCCAGCTACACAGTCCACTAACGGCTACATGTACGCAAACTCCTTGTCAAGATTATCACTTCTAGTACTGCTTCTAGTAGTATTCTAGTACTGTTACAGTGCAAAAGACTTAGACACCCTGATTTAGTTTTAATGCAAAATTTGTAGTAAAATAATTTTTTGGTGACTTCTGCATTATTGAGTCAGTATACAAACTTTAGAAATGTCATTATCTTGAAGGCTTCTGTGCATATACCTAAGGCTTTTGAACTGTAGATTAATTCTAAAAGAGGAAAAGTGTTGAGCTAAATAAAAAATAACATATTTAAATGGTTATTTATGGAACATTGCTGTAATACATGATTGGATCATCACAATTTTTTTTTACTTTTCTTACTTTTTTCAGTGGAACATCTGGCTTTGACAAAAAGGCCTCTGACGGATACAAGAAAATGTAAGCGCTTGATGTGGAAATTCATTAATTGATGCAGATGAAGGATTGGGGATTTGTGATTCAAATGCAAACTATGGAGCTTCAGGCATATTGCAAATGAAGCATTTGTGCTTGTTTTTGTAAACGGCTCTTCTCGTGTCATTCTCAGAGCTACTCACACTGTTCGCTCGAGTGTGGAGAAAACAGAGCCATCTGAGCCACCGCTCAGTTCAGAAGAACAGGAGAGGAGGTGAGACGAGCTCCATACCGGACGTGCAGCTTTTTCCAACCAGACCTCTTTGTTCACTTTGGTCCTCCTCATAAAAGGAGGCATGAACCTTACTGTCTGATGTCATTCTACTCCTTTGTGTGTGTGTGTGTGTACAGGACGGAGGCAGCCAGCAAAATACTAGACAGCTCAGCAAGAAGGCAGAGATCGTATGTGCTCTCAGCTGCAAAGAAATATGAGTATGTTTTGATCCAATGTTTTGGGCCGTTTCTTTTAAAAGTAATATGTTCCTCAGGTGCCATTAATTTTCACAGTACCTCCTCATTCGGACGTATAATTCACAGTACCTCCTCATTCGGACGTATAATTCATGAACAAATGTGGGTTAGAGATTCATACTTCATACCTTATATCATTCTTGTTTTTAAGTGAATTTCTATCACTTTCAGGTTCACTCCTGGGAATAATGACAACTCTGCCTCGCCAGCCACAGCTTTTATTGCTAAAAGGTACAAAGTATATTCTGTGGTTAAGACACATGAAAGAAAAGCATGCTGTTCTTTGTCACTAATGACTTGTTTTGTGTGTGTTTGTGTGTGTGTGTGTTGTAGGGTAGTTATCAGTGATGATGATGACACTGGCTCCACCCCGGTATCTCCTCCTAAACACAGGTAAACCTATCCACTTTATTCAATGCTCCCAAAACAAACCAAACAGCTTCTTTTTGTTAAACTTCACTGAAACTTTGCCTTCGTCAACCAACAGCGTGGAAATGAGCGTCGATGAGCCGAATCCATCAGACTCCTCGGCTATAAAACCTGAAAAGAAACCAACAGTCAAAACAGAGTCCACACCTAAACAAAGGTTTATTATAAGTATTAGTAATATTAAAGGAGGAGTAGATAAAATAACGATTTATATTTACCCTGTGATCTGTTTCCATGGTGATCATATGTAATTTTTTTTTTAATATGTTTTTGTAGTAACACCCTCAATGCTCTCTCAGACACCCTTCTGTCCACCCCAGAATCCACCAGGTACCAAAGTACTATCTGCAATTCTGAAAAACCAACAAAGTCTGTGTTCCATTACTGTATTAACGCACTATTGCCTACTTCTGATGATGACAAGTGAAAAGGAACAGACAGCATTCCTTTTGAAAAGGAAAGTTAATCAAATTGTAATATATGCTGAGTCCTGCTGTCATTACTCTCATGTTGAATCTCTTGGGTCACCAAGGGACCATCAATCTAAGTTGCTTTGAATGAATAAGACAGAGGAAGTGAAAGTGAGTTAAATGCCATACTGGAACACAGAAAGAAAATATGAACAATTTTATAGACCTTTTTTTTTTAAATGAATTGTTTCAGGTTAAACCTTAAAAAACAAAAATGTGTCATGTATCTCTCATATGTATTACTTGTCTCTCTCTTGTTCTCAGCAAGAAGCAAGTAACATCTCCTGTTCCAGAGACTCAGAAACCCAAGCCCAGTTCTACAACAAGGTATTTATCTTAATTTAGACGAAGAGCTTATTATTATTACTGTTCTTTCATAATAATTATTAATATATTTTATTATATTAATAATAAAAGAGATAATGTTGCTCTTTTATAATAATTAAAACCACAGACTGAAGGAAAATATAGAAATGATACCAAATCACTTAAACTGTACTGAGATTGAGAAAATAATCTTACCATTTAGTTAAATGTTACTTTAAACCTTTGGATTATAATAGATTGTTGGATGCATATATATTCCTTTAATATGTAAGAATGTCTTTTATTACTTTCTTCCTTTGAAACAGTGTGAAAGAGACAATTACTCAGGTCCCATCAGTTGCTCCAGTTCCTACTTTAAAGAACTCTGCAACAACTGAACCCAAGACAAATCCAGCTCCTAAACCAAGGTACATTCAATTCATTTAGATTATTGATAGGTGAGAAATGAGATTGTTGGATGCATATATATTACTTTAAGATGTCAGAATATCTTTCAATACTTTCTTCCTTTGAAACAGTGTGAAAGAGACAATAACTCAGGTGCCATCAGTTGCTCCAGTTCCTACTTTAAAGAACTCTGCAACAACTGAACCCAAGACAAATCCAGCTCCTAAACCAAGGTACTGTACATTCAATTCATTTAGATTATTGATAGGTGAGAAATGAACAGAGAAAGAAACACAAACTTTCAGACCATGAGATGTCAGAAATGTTTTTTGATTGACACAGATGCCACATGTTTTTCACTGAACTGGAGGCCTGAACAGCGTTCTTCCTGAATGTACTGTATTTCTTCACTCGATGATGCTAATGAGCAAGACCTATTGTCTAGACGTGTTGTGTTTGGTTGAGTTGGTTATCTTCATCCTTATCAAACCATTCAGTGAGTCCTTGTAACCTGTGAAGGAGTGCAGGGTTATCCTTGAGCACACTACAGCCGTAAGGATAGACAAGTTTCATTATAGCTGGATCTGTGTGAAGAAATTAAGCACATTTTGCAGAAACTCTTCTGTTAAGTGAACAGACCATGCCAGCGAAATAGACACACCACATAGCAAAACTGTCTTTGTCACTATTTTGTGGATGTGCAGATGGGATGCAAGGGGGTCTTCCGCCTTGGGATTTTTGCCTCGCGACCTCTGGGGTGGGGGCTTTGATTTCTGCCTCTATCCTGCACGATTATCTTATCCCTCTGCTATGGGGGTTTCTCCTTGTATTTTGGTTTTCTGCCCCAGTCCAAAGGCATGCATGGTGGACTGATTAGCATCCCTAAATTGACTGTAGTATATCCCTAAACTTATTTTTGACTCTTTTTAACTATTTTTAACGGAAATTCCAGAAAATCAGCATTTGCATTTGTCACAATCAGTGACTCTAAGAAAGTCAGCACATTGTTCAATTGTAAGTCTTTTATTTATGAAGTAATATTTTTATCTCCAAATATTAATCTTCAAAATATTATGTCACCTTCATAGGAAAAATAGCATCGTATTTCATTGAGATTTATTTTAATTCATGTATTAAATAAATGTGTAAATACCTACTCTCATAGTAATCTGACATGCCAGAAGATTCATTAAACAATCAGCGACAAATAGTTGTAGAATCTCTGTTATGAATGTCATCCATGACTGCATATCTACACCAATAGTGGGAAAGTGTCCCACTTTCTGGAATGCTGTCTGTTCTTCTTTAACACCACCGAACCAGTCGTGCCAGCTGTTCCACCTGTAAAGGAAGTCTCATCCGCAAAGCTTTTAACCAAATGCAAACCAGAGGCCACTCCTAGACTGAGGTTTAAGAGATTTATACTATGAAAGTTCATTATCAAGCAAGTGTAAATACATATTAAGTAGATTGTCACAGTTTTTGATTAGTTGTTATAATATGACTAACCTGATTTTACTGGGCAGATAGTTACAAGGCATTTACAAGTTAACTCATGATTATGAGATGGGAAAACATAAAATTTTGACAAGACAACAACAACAACAAAACAGTATAGTAATGGAATTGAAGTACCATTTCCACACTCCCGGTATGCCTTACTTGCACAAGGCCTTCCACTGCATTTTGAAGGTATATTCTGTCTCCATGCCCCTTGTGCTTCATTAAGGCTTTCTACTTTGAATATAAGGTACCCATATCCCTTGTGCAGCTACTACACAAAGCTAACACACTGCGCACGTCAGTAAAGCCTCTTCCTCATATTTACTAAATGTAAACAAGGATAAAGTAAATTATGAACAAGTGAAAAATATAACTTTTAATTTTAAATGAAATAATTGATAAAACAGAGCCTAAGTTTAAGAATGTCAGCTGTTTTCGGGTATAGAATTTTAGAGCCGAGTAAGCTAAAATGTTGATCTATTATGTTAAGATCTTCTTAATGTCACTGTCGCAGTGTTTAACTTTTTAAGAAGTGGAAAATATCAATAAACCAGTCCATGAAATAGGATTTGAAGTACACAGGTATCATTAAACAGAATTTCTCATTAATAACTGTAAATAAGTAATGGATTACGGTTTCCCAGGAAGACTGGTCAAACTGCCAAGCAGCTAAATTCTCAGTGCTGCTAAATTCTCAAATGTGATTGGTTGATTCAGAAAATGTTGATTCATTTTGAAAATAGCTTTGAAAATTGTTTTTACCAGCTTTAAATGAATACATTATTGTTTGTTTAGAAACACCATATTCGAGGACTTGTATGATATATGCGGCACATGAACTAAATTAAAAAAAATTGTGACACAAATTTGAAGTAGTCTCCAGTGTCAGCACTTTGTAACAGTCCAAGTCAAAGCTGTAATTTCAAGTTTCTGACATAGGATGCTTAGAGAGAGAGAAAATGGCTGGCATGGCAATGACTTTTAAGAGCTGCTATAATGTAAATAGTAACAGGAAATGGGCACAAACCTGTTTTGTGAGTGTTTCACAACACTGACTGGAGCTATAACATATGTACAATGTGTTGTGAAATAAATAAAACATGTTAGCATCTCAAAGAGCATTTTATATATTCACCATGGATTATTGTTATTTGTGGATGTGACGTACTATTTCCTTATTATTATTGAATTTTTATCTATCTATCTATCTATCTATCTATCTATCTATCTATCTATCTATCTATCTATCTATCTATCTATCTATCTATCTATCTATCTATCTATCTGTCTGTCTGTCTGTCTGTCTGTCTGTCTGTCTGTCTGTCTGTCTGTCTGTCTGTCTGTCTGTCTGTCAGGCATTCTTGTTGAGATTTATATTTATTTCTAATTTTTGTGACATTAAGAACGGAATGAACCTGTTTATTGTATTTGACAGTCGCAGCATGTGTTAGGAGAATTTGTGTGGAGAATCAGATTAAAACTGATCTGCTAAGAGATTCACATTAATGAACTGATTAAAAAAACAGCTGACTTGATAATAATTTACTCACAATATCCTCTGTCTCTCTTTGTGTCTTTATTCAGTACTGACCAAAAGCCAGTCAAGACCACCAGCAGCACTTTGAATGATAAAGATCTTTTGGATCTGACTGGGAGGTCAGTGTGCCTTTTTTTTAATGATGGTGCTAAATTTTTATAGACTGCCACTTCCACAGCTACTAAGTAAGATGGTTGAGCCACAAGAGGGTGGTCTAGCTCTATTAATGATCTGATCGGTGACAGGCTGCAGTTCTCTTTCAATTGCAGACCTATTAGCGTTCCCTATAACCACTTTGGCTTTTGTTATCAATGGGCATATTAATGTTATCTTACATATTAATGTTCTCTTTTCACTTTAAGCACTCCACAGAAAATAGTGGACCCCTTTCCAACCTCCACTGACCTGCTGGCAGGAGAGTAAGAGGCTTTTTTTTTAAAAACTACATTTCTGTTAAACCATATAATGTGTTTTATTTAAAAATCTGTAGCAGTCTGGGAAAAAACCCACACTCAGTAAAATTTGAAGATTTTCTTCAATATATGATTATGGAACCCTGACTCTTTCCTG
Organism: Tachysurus fulvidraco; assembly: GCF_022655615.1. Lineage (NCBI taxonomy): Eukaryota > Metazoa > Chordata > Actinopteri > Siluriformes > Bagridae > Tachysurus > Tachysurus fulvidraco. The sequence continues at coordinate 7,846,491 of NC_062534.1, forward strand.
TTTCCATTCTGCATGTATCTCATTCACAGGCAAAGGTCTATCATTTTTAAAATTCTAGAAATATTACCCTTGAAAGCGAAAAGGAAGCAGAGCAGATTTTTCTGGCTTAAGTCCAATTCAATTTGGCCTATATATATATCCAAAAACTTGATCAAAGCCTGGTATTCACTGTGTGAGGAATTCACCCTTATTGTAGGATACAAGGTTTAAGACACTTTAAGATTTCTTCATGTTCGTTGTGTTGCCAAAAGTTTGTGGACACCTGACCATCACAATATTCTGTGATGGTTGAAAATCCCATTAAACATTTAGTTCCCTTATGCTGCTACAATATCATCTACTCTTCTGGGAAGGCTTTCCACTATATTGTGCAGTCTGGCTGTAGTGATTTGTGTTCATTCAGTCACACGAGCATTAGTAAAGTTTAGTGATGTTGGGTGAGGAGGTCTGGGGGTGCATTCAATGTTCCAGTTCATCCCAAAAGTCTTCAGTGGGGTTTAGGTCAGGACTCGGGGTTTTCCACGAAAACCTGGGAAAACCCTGACTTCATGGATCTCGCTATGTTCAGAAGAGCATTGTCATGCTGGAACTGATTTGGGAATCATAGTTCCAGTGAAGAAAATCTTTATACTACAGCATACAAAGCCATTCTAGAAAATTGTGTGCTTCTAACTATGTGGCAAAAGGCTGAGGAAGAACCACACAGGGGTGTGGAGGTCAAGTGAGCATACAGAGCATGTTATAGACAGAAAAACAGCCTAGACTTCTTTTTGTGGCATGTGACATGCAGTAAGCTCTGTAGCAATGATTGTAAATTTGGACAGGCTTGTCCAGCCCAGCTCTGCCCCAGCCCCAAAAACACACCTGGCACTAGTATTACTCACGATTATGCGAAATGCCTTGAATTGGGACAGACCATCAAAGTGGGCATTTATGAATAGTTTTAAGATATCATTACCTAAAATTCTGAGGTGAATCATTTATTTCTGCAGCTCTCTACCCAAAACAGAGAAGGCTAAAGTGTCTCTGGATCTGCTTGCGGTTGATATTATCCCTATTGACACCAACACTGACAGGTAAGCAGGAATCTTTATGTTAATTTTTTTTGTCTTATTCAATGTATTTATCCAATATGCTGGAGGATTAACAGGAGTATAAAAGTTATATATGTCAGTGTTATATATGTCACTGATCTACTCATCTCTCTGATCTCCTTCTCAGACTAAGCACTGATAAAACAAGTACCAGAATTGAGAAAACTCAGACTGTGGTTCAGACCAAGAAGGATGTAAAGAGGTACAGCAACTCTTTGATTTCTTTTTTTTATACATTCAAATGCTTACACAACATCTGGCACATATTCAGTGTGAATTATAGACGTGCTTTATAGTCTCCTTCAAAAAACACATCCTTGTGCATCCTCAAGAATATTAGTTAGACAGGAGAACATGCAGTGGGTCAATCAAGATAATCTTTTTTTCACTGGAGCTCAATGTAGCATTTAGAGATGTTTTCATTGAAGACTCATTTCAGTGACTCACCTATTTAGATACCAAGAAGATGTTCAACCCATTAACTGAGTATGAGTATAGCATAGAGTCTTGACACATGTCTACCTTGTATCCCAAAGAATGGTGGGAGAATGGTAAGTGGTGTAATGTGTTGCAGGAACAACAAACTTACTAAACAAATTGTGCTAATATGTCTTTTTTTTCAAATAGTAAATGCTTAGAAATTATCTACTAATAAAACAAAACTATTTTAAACTTATATTGAAATATTGCACTAGAGCTCTGTTAATGCTCTGACAGGAGTGAAGGGCTGATGTATCATTAGCGCGGACACACTAGTGTTTCTTTTATCCACGTTGCCATGTGTTGTTATATTGTGTATAATCGTGTATATTAATATTCTTACTTCCTTTTTTTCACTATAAGCACTCTACAGACGTCTGTGGACCCCATTCCCCCCACTACCACCACCGACCTGCTGACAGGAGGGTGAGAGACTTCACTATTGAAATCCACTACTTTCATATTACCCCATCTCTCCATTGCTTTTTGTAGCAATATCACTTATAGCGTTATAAAAAGAGTGAATAGGTGTAACAGCTTGGGAAATAGTGCAATATTGACTACGTATTTTTATGAAAACTATTTTTATGAAATCTTTCATGTTTCTCTTTTGTATGTCTCTCAACCACCTTTACATTTCTAGCTTTGTATGCATCATATGTCAGAATAAGTACTAGTAATAAGCACACTAATGCTTATGTGAAGATTTCAGTGAATCATGGATGTTACTCTGACATGCTCTGCACGTGTAATTCAAACACGTGAAAACATTCATCATGTAGGCAATAACACTTAGTCAATCCTTCTTCCTTCAAATTGATAAGACGTTGAGTATGATTATGATAGTTTGTGTCTAGAAAAACATGATTCATAAAATGGACTCATGAATTTATTATAGCACTACTATAATCATGTATTATTATACCACATAAGCCGACTTGCTGTATCAGGAAAGCCTTAGAGTATCTCATCACTGACTGTAGCCTTTTGCTATCCAATTCATTTGCCAAACTTGATGCTCTCAGGTGTCCAAAGACTTTGAAAGAGTGCTGTATAAGAAATGGTTTCACTTCAATATGCAGTACTGTATGTATAATAGATGCACAATAAACATATCTACTGTTGTGTAACTTGATGATCTGAGCATGTTACTGGTTCTTTCCTCAGTTCTTTAGCTCAAACACAGAAGACTAGTGAATCTCTGAACCTGCTGACTTATGATGTCATCCCCATTGACAACAACAAGGACAAGTGAGCATTTACTATTTGGGTTTGATACATACTACAAGCTAAAAAAAACGAGTACTTTTAGGTCATCTTAGCATTTTTCTCATCTTCCTTTTAGACTCAGCAAGGACAAAACACAGAGCAAAGTGAAGACAGTGACAACTGTGGCCCAGACAAAGACGACGGAGAAGGGGTAAAGCATCATTCTCTCTTCTCCGTGATTTAATTATAGTTTTGCAAAATTGTGTGCAGTGAACAAACACGAGCTCTCGATACAAAAGAATGAGCTAGAATTTAGTGTTCTTTGAATATATGTCATTTTTAAGCAGGTTTTCACTTAAAAGGATGCATATTGTTTTAGATTTAGATATTTTTCTATATCCAGAAAAAATTTAAATGATTTCTATTACTGTTATTACATGCTTCACTAAGAAATATGTAGCGAGATCAGAATAGATCCAGAGCAGAATAGTACATGTGAGTGTTCACTAGAGGCAGCAGAACACGCTCAGACTCCACCTCATCATCAGACTAGTAGAGTCCCTTTTAACAATCACATCAGAATTTAATTTGCATGTGTTTTCTCGCCTTTCAAAGTGAAATCAGTGTGAAATTGTTTTTTTTTTCAGCTCTACTGATCTATTCGATCCGATTCCGATAGTGAAAGAGTCCACAAAGAGGTAATGATTTGGGTTTAAAGGTGACAACGGAGGCAATCATCTGTGTACACATCACACCTATTACAAATGCAACACCTTCTCTCTCTTTCTCTGGCAGCCCCGTAGAGCTCTTTGATCCTCTTCTGTCCGGCAGGTACGTGTACAGACAGAATGACTGAACATGCTGCTGAATAATGATGTTTCCATTAAAACCATAACAGTGCAATTCCATAACAGTGCAAATGTTCTCATTATACTCACCAGTGTCTTTTTTTCAAGAAACAGTTACAAATAAATGACTATTTTAGGATTACTATTTGAACTTTGAACTCTATCTTTCAGCAATACCGAACAAAAGCAGACCGTTTCGGTCACATTCGAGCAGAAGTGAGTCAGCTCTGTTTCTTTTCCAATTTCTTTCTCTTGCCTCAACATTCTGCAATAGTCACTGTGTGTATTATTAATGACCACACTTGGCTTGCTGACCTAGAACTGATTGTGTGCTGGTGCTATCATAAAAATAGCCAGTCTAGACTTCACCAAAAGGCCTCTACTGTTTGCTGCATGTCAAGTTACTGCTTCACAGACATCACCGATTTCCTTTCAGTTTGTACTTGAAAGGCATGGAAGTCTTTTTTGACAATGTTATTCATGCCTTCTACAACTAGGTCCTCTAAATCTAGCTCGCCATGGGACAAATGGGCAGTTCCCACTATAGACTCCACAATAGAGGACAGGTAAACAGCACAGATTTACATTCTTAAAGTTCAGTGGTATTGCCAAATTTATTATTTTATTTACTGGAATTGCATTTACTTACGTTTACTAGCAGACCACATGATACAGGTCTTAAAGGAGGTGTTTAGTCTCGTTTTTAGAGCTATCTACTGCTTACAAGGTGAATTGTAATTGCAGTGAAAACAGTGTCATCTTTCTCCATCTAAAGTCACCATTTATGTTGAAACTGTATAAGCAGGACTGATTGCTTTTTAAGCAAGATAAAAAAAAAAAAAAAAAATATATATATATATATATATATATATATATATATATATCCTATTATATATTTGTTATTTGTTTGTTTATTTATAAACCATTATATCATTTTTATCAACCATTATAGCATTTTTATTTCATGTCTTTTTATGTTTTACTGTATTCCTCACAGTGAGCCCGAGCCTGACCCAGAACCAACTGATATGTAAGTACGAGCAACACTATTAACAATAGTAAATGGATTTGGTCTCTACAAAGATCTTTTACAATATCCTTATATGACAGCCTAAAAAAGTCCGATTTCGACTGTCCATGTAAGCTTATTATTAAATATACACACTCACTGACCACAAAGCTGTGTGTAAACTCGAAAGGCCATTGTGCATGAAGATCTTAGTAGTTCAGCGGTTTTGAAAATACTCAAACCAGTCCATGCTAACCATGTAAAAGCAGCTATGGCACGGTTAAAGTTACCGAGATCGTATTTTTCCCCATTCTGATGATGTCCATGATTTTATGCATTGTACTGGGCTTTGTACAGTGGATGGTGAGCATATCATTAAATAATTTGCATTAAATGATTATCATTAAAAAAACCTTTATATTTTATTCCATGTAAAAATAAGTTTTTCTTGGACTGCTTAGTTTTTCTCTTATTATTTTAAAAGTGTGTTATATTTTTGTTTTCATTTTTTCCTTTATTTTATACTCAAATAGAAATGTTTCTAAGTAACACAGTAACATTTTTAATGCAGCTTCAAGAACAACTGATATTTCTATGACAATATAATGTGTTCACCAGAATCTTTCATACTTTAATATGACAGTAATTGTGAATCTCATGGTCATGTTGATCATTTTCTTCATATTCCAATTCCATGAATGATTAACAAAGTGATTAAACACTTCCTGATTATACACTGATTAAGAACTTCACTTACATGGTCACATTCATATAGCCGAGCTAAATCCTGACATTCAGAAATAAAGACTGCTGTAATAAAGTCGTTACAAAGCCAAACGTTTGCGAGTGTTTTCACATTCATGCAGGAATCATCTTACTATTTCCTTTTGTTCCTTGATAGACCAAGTACAAATTAAAACCATAATATCACATCAGCAAATCAGTATAAAGTGGAACGCAATCCACATAGAACATAAATATTACTATTTATTTTGTATCTTATTTATTTTTACAGACATTCAGCCAGACCAGAAGAAAAGGAGCTGTATACTGAAGCTAAAAAGTATGTATTTGCATGACAGAATTGTGAATTCTTATAAATAAATAGGCCTATGTGATTATTCTCCAATTATTTTATTTCTCCTCCTTTCCAGGAATTTAGTCTACATCAAATCATATTTGAACTCTGAGCCCTATGGGTATGGCACTAGCAGATACGACAAGTGAGATACTTCTTTATATACTTTTCTTGTAAAATGAATCATAAAAAAAATAAAATGCTTTATAGACAGTTTTATGTGTGGGTAAAAAACTTTTTTTAGCACTATTCCACATTTAATGAAAATTTCACAGATCATATCCTAACTAATTATAACAAACCCCCTGAAACTGCTATTCTATGACTAGCGACATTACAAAGCTATAATAAAGCTTTCTGTGGCTTTTTAAGTTCTCCCAAGAGACTGTAGGAATAAAGCAGGCAAATGTATTACTGCACTAATCATAGGAGCACAAAGCAATTGTAGTGACAGCTATGTTCATTACATTACTTAATGCAATGAACTGAGCTGTATAACGATGTAGGAATAAAACACATGTATGGAAAAGGCCAAGCTCTGTGTTTTTGTCCACAGTGACTATGTGACCTCGAGCTCCAGCACTTATGCATACAGCAGCCCCTCCAGGTAACTGTATATTAATAGTTATCAGTCTAACGCCATGTTTACAATGGCAACAGGAGTATTATGTTATGGTAAAGTCTCTCAGGATTGATTCTATGAGTCATTTATGAAAGGCCAAACTCTGTGTTTTTGTCCACAGTGACTATGTGACCTCGAGCTCCAGCACTTACGCCTACAGCAGTCCCTCCAGGTAACTGTATATTAATAGTTATCAGTCTAATGCTGATAACTGACCTTACCATGTTATGGTAAAGTCTCTCAGGAGTCTTAGAGTCGGTGAAACGGTTCTCTGTGTGTAATATGAGCGTTCCACTCAGAATCTACTGCTTTGTTATGAAACACTTCTTTGTTACCTAAATAGCAGCAAAGCAGCTGTTACTGCTAATTCCATGTGAACTACCATGGTGTGATTTTTATATTTCTAATCTTTTTTTTTTTTTGGTTCAGCACTGCAAATATGACTGCCTGCACGTACTGTGGTAGTCTCGTGGGAAATGATTCCAAGATCACAATTGACCACCTCAACATCTCCTGCCACCCTGAGTGCTTCAAGGTAAATTCTAGTCTATACACATACTATATATATATATATATATATATATATATATATATATATATATATATATATATATACACACTCTGTCTGTCTGTCTGTCTATAGTATGCTATACTATGCTATGCTATACTATACTATACTATACTATGCTGCTCACCAAACAGTTTCAGCATCTATGTGCTATAATAAATACATGGTCTTATTCCTATAATCATGCATAAGTACTTTTTCTTATCATGATGGTAACTATTTAAAAAAATCATGAGCTACAAGGACGATATTTTTTATCTGATTTTCCTTCCTCAGTGTGGTGTCTGCAGCAAGCCGATGGGCGATTTCATCGACAGCATGTTTTTGCACCGTGGGACGGTCCTGTGTGAGAACTGTTATTCTAATGCGAATTAAGACAAAGTTGTATTGATGTGCTCTCTGCTTGGTTACTCCGGTGAACTTTAATAACCAATGTAACTCCTGTGGCTGTTTCATTTCTTCTAAGATGATGTTTTTCTTTTTGACTCTATCAGAATGTAAGTAAATGCTGTTAGTCTTCGTTTACATTCCCAAAACTGTTCTTATACTTTTGTCATTGCTGTCATCTGATTGTGAAAACTGCCTTCAAAATCAGGATCGTGTACATGTCTTTGTGTGGGTTTTCACTTTTCCTACTTAGTACTGGCCTTACTTCATCTTTAAATTTGGAATATTACAAAAAATATGGTTTGCTTTTCTGTGCATTTTTCAGTAGATGAATAAACTTCTTAAAACTGTGAATAAATGTAGGGTTGTATAAATAAACGTGTTTGTTCGCATTTTCGATTTATGTCACAAAACATCAATCATAAAAAATAGTTTACTGAGTATATATATCTTTAATGGTTGCTCTTTATAAAGTTTAAAAAAATACAAATAAATATTATATAGAATACTGGCATCAAAATGTTTACATATGTGCATGTTTAAAAAGATAAAATATGCCTGAAAGACACAAAACAGTTTCCTATTTGACAAGAACAGCAGCTGAATTTAAATGTCAAGTTCAGCATCCTGAAAAATAAATTATTCATAAAGCATGTAAGGGCTTGTTCAGAACATCTGCACTGATAAACAGAAGCAGAACGATCCTATTCATATGCAGATCATGTTCTAATGTGTTTCCAAATATAATTTGAACGGCCGTCTTACAACACTGAAAATAAGATGACAAAATGACGAAAACAAATACATGTGAAATGTATAGATATAATATGTTTACAAAATGACTTTTTTGCTTCTCCTGGTTTTGGCCCTTAGCTAAATGAGTCATTAACAAGTCAAAAATGATTGCACTGCAAAAATAATTGCACTGGGTCTAATTGTTCTTTAGTGTGTATTTTGTCTTTGGTAGAATAAAAGTGGTCCTTTGTTTGAAAAATTCTTCTCTTATACAAGCTCACGAGGTGTTGTTTCTCAGAGGTCACTGGCTGTTCCTGCTCACAGCCATTCTGTGGATGTGTTGCCATAGCCGTCCAGGGTCAGACTCGTTATGATGGATCAGTGACACCAGTCCTTTTGCCTGGTCAAGACTCTGCCAGTAGTCCTGTGGCCACATCTGAAGCCACCTGTACACAAACGCCATTGATTAGGATCACAGCACCTACTTCATATCATTGACTTTGTTTTTTTTTTTTAATTTTAAGAAACCAGAATTATGAAACATATGATTACAATCAGCACATGAATACCGTCAATCTGATTCCTGTCATTTTACTACATCTGCATGTAGAATAAAACGGTACTTATAAAAGTTATTTGACTAGCTTGTTGCTAACAAAAGTCAAACATAATAATGGTTAATAATGGACTTATTCTGAGCTCAGGTAAAAAAATTTTTTAATAATTGTAATGTAATGAGTTGTTGGTATTCAATATCTAATCAATCTACCTTGACCTGAAATACTTAATAAACAAACAAACAAATAAATAAAAAGAGTAGACTGTGTGCTTCTATTGCCACATCTTGGTCTTCTCCTGCCAGCAGATTTTTAGACTGAATTCATTTTTTATTTATTTCATTATTATTTAGGATTTTAAATGCCATGCTTCTGCCAAATGTCATGAATGTAAAGTAATGACACTAGACAAAAAGAAAATGTTATAAAGTCTGAATGATGCTAAAAATTAATTACTCAGAAACTTTGCTATTCAGTGAAAACAGTCAGACAGTCTGGATTTAAAAGAACCACATTCCCCTAAGGAACAAATAAGAATGACAAAAAACAAACAAACAAACAAAAATATTACCCATCATTAGGATCAATGTCCTCTATGACTCCATATGCAGGGCTAGGAAGTGGACACCCCATGTGCGTGTTGTTGGCCATCTTTGTTTGAGGTGCTAGATACTTGTCAGGCTCTCGTCTGTGCTTCTTTTCTGCCGTCAGTCGCTCATTCTCTCTGTCACATACAAAACACTCGAAGCCGTTCAGGTAGTTGGGTTTGCTCATGTCGTTGATGCCCCACTCTCGGTTCTGAAGGCCTTCGAGAAGCCGAAGGTTGGTTATCTTACTGGGCGTCTTGTACTCCAAGTATTGCAAATACCTGGAGTCATCGTTATCCAAATCCTTGATGAACTTGGCTAGCTCTTGAGGCGAGGCAAAATCATCTAACAAAATGGCAGAATGCTCGTTTGGGAGCCAGTCAGCAACAGAGGATGAGCCTTTGTAGATGGGCACACATCCTTGGTGCATCGGCCGCCACAGTTTCTCAGTCATGTAATCGGGGCATAGTCCGTTCTCCAGGGCGAGGTGGAACTTGTAGCGGGCCACGAAGCTCATAAAGCGTTGATCCTCGCCTGTGGCAGTGCTGGTGTCCTCTAGATATTCAGGCAGGGGCTTATTATTGAGACACTTTCCATATGAGTCAACCTGCAAATAAAGTTCCAAACTGATTGATTACGACGAAAATAGAGTTAAAAAGAGATAAAAGTTTCAACTTAAGTTTTACATTAAAAAAGAAGCACAGTATAAAGTGGGGTAAGAGCAGAGAAGAGCATAGTGTGATTTGAATGCCTCTTTTTGTTTTGTCAAACAGTTACTACTTCTCCCCTCATCTCATAGGAACACCTGTACACTTTCCCATTTACAGTTATCCAATCAACTTATCATATGGCAGCAGTACAATGTATAAACTCACACAGATGCAGGTCAAAAGCTTCAGTTAATGTTTAAATCAAAGACTATGATGCAGATATACACTGGTAAATATTACATACAAACACCATCCCTCCAGATAGTTCCATAGAGAATGTTTCATTTTAGTGGTCAGTAGCTGATTTGTTGTCAAGTGGAATACTAGCTGCACTACTGAAAATATATAAGTAGCTAACCTACTCGCAACTTCATAGTACAGCAACTGGACTGGAATCTTGAGGCAATTAAATCCCTGCATGTGTGAAAGTAGCTTAAAGGTTACTAATAAAGACATATAACATAGTATGCTTTGTTATAATACAATATAATATAAGAATAAAATATTTCTTCCCTAAACAGGATGAATAATTGTGATCCGTCATTATAACTTTGTGTATTTGTCCAGTTTTTAAACCATTTCCACACGGTTGAGCAAAACCAATGAACAATGAATGAAGTGCTCAACAGGAAATGCATCTGTTTCTCAAAAATAATACCTGAATGTACTTCATAAGCTCCTGGACATAACGGTCACGGTCTGAAGGCACATCACAGTGGGACTGCATGTACAACACTGGGGCAAGTCCAGCTTTTCTCCAGCTGTTCTTCTCCTCCAGAGAGACTGAGGTAGGCTGAAGCAGGTAGTTGAGTGATGGCAGCCACTGCAGTGTAAGTGGATAGTCTGACTCCCTGCGGAATGTAGCAGTGTAATTGAAGAGGCAGATTCCAGGCCCATGTGACAGTAAGTAGTTGTTCATTGGTGACTCCTCGTGGAAGAGTGCCCAAGTCTGGTGAGCCAGGCGAGGCAGCGGCGCCTCATATGCACGGAAATCTGTGCCATAGAAAATGATGGAGGTGGTTCGCCGGTGCAGCTGGACCTTGCGATTTCGTGTCACCAGACAGGACGAACGAGCACAGTCCACACGCTCTGTATCCCCTGGAAAGTGTGGGAACAAGTTGCCACTCCACCATAGCAGGATGGGCAGCTCCTTGTTTCTGCGGGTGTCTGTGTTGCCCGGCCCTCGATAGGAGCTCACAGTAACAAACTCCATGTCAGTGAGAGCACTCTGGGGCTGGAAAGCACTCAGGTCTACTGGCTCCTGACCTGCACATGGCACCACATACAGCTGCCAAAGCAACAAACAGAGCACAAACACGACCTTGACAGCCATCTAAACAGGGAAGAAGAATACTGGATTAGTGCTGTGATCATTCACTGGACATGTTAAAAAGAGCAGGAAGATGTTCTCCACTTCCACACTGCTTTATAGAGAAACACTTCAGTAACAATGCAGCAATAACAGAATTGTTGAAACGGTTTGCTTACAAACTATTTGTCGTGTATTAGATTGTAAATCTATCCTTTGCTCATCCAGGTCTAGTTAAAACAACCCAATAGGACACAAAAAACGTGCATTAAAATAAAACTCTTTAAATCATATTTCCATAATTACACAGAGCGCGACCGCATGAAATAATACAGAACACAACAAACACCACGTCTCTCTCTGTCTCCATCAGGCTGTGGGATTTGTCGCCCCCTGGCGTTCTGGAGACACATCACAATCAAACATAGAAGACAACGATAAACAATTAGAAGAAACCAGATTGAGAAAAAGAGAATATGTATGAATGTTTTTTCATTTACAGTAGTGTTATTATAGAAATGATTTTTTTGCCATTTGTTCTGTATAGCTGAAACAATCAGCCCAAGAAAAGGTGGACTTTAGGACCATGGGCAGACAGATGGTCAGTACACACAGGCTGGAGCGCGTCAAATCTCAGCAGCAGGGACGTGACATACACAATGAGGTAATTTCGAGACAATACCTGAAAAACAAGTGCATAAACACACAACATGGCTCGTCTTTTTATTCGGACAGTTAACTATTGTGGTTTAACATATTTACGTTGAGTTAGAGTATAAACGTCAGTAATGCTTACCGGTAATGAACACTGCAGTGAGTGGTCTACTGTTGCTAGCTAGCTAGCGTTAGCGTTAGCATGCGGGTTTTACGGTTGTATTTAGCTATGACGTTTTTAACAACAATAACAAAAAACAAAACATAAAATAATACTACGATAATTATCGAGAAATAAACTAGCCGAAATGCTCACAATAGTTTTAGCATCAAGCTAAAAACAGTGTCGGTTAATGGTGTTGTGCGCATGCGCGAAGCTCAACCGTACCCTGCTCTTACTTACTAAATAGATATTTACCCAGAGCTGAAATTACTGTTTACAGGTATTGGGCTAAAACTAAAAAAAAATTGGGAGGAAAATAAATAAAAATGACGTGTAGGTTCTGACTGTTGTACTGCAGTGTCAGTGAGAGAATCAGTTTTAATCAGAATGTCTTGTTTTCTCTTTCAGAATTGTTAAAGACTTTTTTCCAAGCAAATCTTTATCCACTGCACCTGTAATAAATGTAGGATTTTTTATTAACCACTTGGGGGGGGGGGGGGGTCTAAAACAGTAGTTGATTTGAGATTAAATATTTATTGTGATCATGTAACAAATTTATAACTGCTAAGATACTCAACCAATAAAGGTTCTCTAATGAGACTGACATGAAATAATGTCTCCCTGATGCTACTCAGTGTTTATCCAACTTTAGAGGTTTCCTGAGTCCCCTTATAGTGTCAGGTAGAAACCGTGGTGTGTCTGTTTGTGCCCAAATGCATGATGTACAGTGATTCTAGGAAGTCTGTAAACCCTTTAAAAATATCTGGATTTCAGCATAAATTTAACCTGAATGGGGTCAGTTCCTAAAGAGAAACAAATAGTAGTTTCTGCATTTATTTGTTAAGCAAAATGATCCAACAATTAAATATCTCTGTTGCACAACAGTATGTAGAGCTTTGTGTTCAGTAACTGATGTAATCCCCATGAGCAGCAATATCTTTAACCAAACATTACAGTAAATGGTATTCAATGGTGCACAAACAGCTGGAGAAATTTCTCTCCTTACAAAAATGCTTCAGCTCAATGATGATGGTGGTCCTGCAATGGGTCCTTCTACAACGTTTCTGTTGTGATATGGTCTGGACATTGATTTGGCAATTCCAAAAAAAGTTTAATCATTATAAATCTTAAACCATTTCTTTGTAGACTCACTTGTGTGCCTAGGGTCATTGTCTTGCTGCATGACCCTTGTGAAGTTAGGACTCAGTTAACAGATTGATACTCAGATTCCCCTGGAGAATGTGTACAATTAGGAATTCATCCATCACTAATAGCAAGCTCTCCTGTACTCCAGCCCCAAGCCATGATATAGTCACCCCCATGCTTCACAAAAGAGAATAGATTCTTATGTTGGATTGCAGTGTTTTTCTGCCAGACATAACACTTAAATTAAACCAAAAAGTCTTATTTGGGATTATTTGTTCATAAAACCTTCTTCCATTAAGCTTCTGGTCTTATGTTCACGGTTCTTCTTGTTTTTGCCTGATAGTAGACTCAAACCTTGACATTACTCAATGGAAGAGTGTTCTGTAGGTCTTTAGATGTTCTGCTGGGATTCTTCCTATAATATTATTCCCGGGGCTTTTGGGCTGGTTTTTGCTTGGAAGAGTAACAGTGGTGCTGAATTTCCTCCATCACCTGCCTCAGTAGATTGGTGGAAGCCAGGCTCTATTAGAAATGATTTTGTAATCTTTTCCAGCCTGCTGAGCATTGATGGCTCTCTTTCCGAGGTCCTCCGGAATCTCCTTTGGTTGAAGCTTGGCACACATTTATGAAGGCTTTTGCTAGTGAAGTTCCAGTTTATGTTGTGAAAACACGGGAAGGCTTGCTAAAGTCATGGCTGCATTTCATCCCTTTGATTTAAACACCTGACGTCAATTAGCCCTGTAAATGAGCTCGTGCTCCTAGAAGTTCACATGTTTTTTCAAACAGATATATAAAGTTGGATAATTTTGCTCAAAAAATACATGTAAAAGCTATTGGTGTCATTTGTTTAATTGGGTTCTCTTCAGGAAAAGACAAATTATACAAATATTGAGCTTAATTTACCAATTGTTTGTTTGGAAATATAAATAAATGTAGAATATCTGCATAAATGATTAAACATGTAAAGCAAGTAAACTGATTTCCACTAAAGATATCCAGGTATGCAGAGATTTGTTGATTGAAAAGATGGAACATTTCCTTTATTCTTCTGCAAAATACAAACTACTGTCTTCGGCCAATCTCTGTCTCGTATAACAGGGAGTTTCCCCCGGTCCAAAGTCTCAGCGTCATCCAGCCAGATAAACACGACAGAACCAAGGCTGTTTAGTTCACTCAGCGTTCTTCTGTAGAGATTTATTCAGCATGCTGGGGGTCAATTTGCAAGCAGGTTAGAGTTTTGTGGGTCATGTGGAATACAGTTGTTAGATCTCTTTTAAAAAATAGCAGTATTTTAATTTAATAGAGTCTTACTGACGAGTCATAGACTGCATTTAAAGCTTTGTTACTTTTGACCAGTCAGATTCAATATAAACTGAAACACTAAGTTTTTCTTGCCTTGTTTGTAAGAGTCAAATCATTTACAGTCATTTACATTTTCCAGCATTTTGCAAGAATGTAAATTTCCTTCAAATGTGTTTTTAGTCTAAAGGTGCCACAGCACATGCCATTGTGTGCTTCATAATACAGACCAAATAATCAATGATGAAATTTGTTGGCACTTGTTATGATTAAATTTCATTGACTTTGTTGATTAGTTGTCACAGCCCCAGGTAGCAGACTTGCTCAAGGACCCGGTTCTGGGGCTTAACAACCTTCAAATTACTATCAGGAGCCTTTACTAAACCTGTGTAAAGTGTGGTAATTGGTACAAATAGCTAAAAATGAGCTACCAGCAGATTTAATAATGACTCATTTATTCTGCATGTTTGTGTGCGTCTCTGTAGGTCACGTTGAGCCTGCCGTCTCCGGCATCATGAGCGGCAAGAGCCTCCTCCTGAAGGTCATCCTGCTTGGTGACGGCGGTGTGGGAAAGAGCTCGCTGATGAATCGCTATGTGAGCGACCGATTCGATTCGCATTCGTTCCACACCATCGGCGTGGAATTCCTGAATCGCGACCTGGAGGTGGACGGGCGTCCTGTCACGCTGCAGATTTGGGACACTGCGGGTCAAGAGCGCTTCAGGAGCCTACGCACACCATTCTACCGTGGCGCCGACTGTTGTTTACTGACATTCGCTGTGGATGATGCACAGAGCTTCCACAACTTAAGTGCCTGGAAGCAGGAGTTTGTGCGCTATTCGGATGTGCGTGAGCCTGAGCGCTTCCCCTTCGTCGTGCTCGGAAACAAGGTGGACAAGGTTGAGGACGGAGAACGGCAGGTACCTGAGGAGGAGGCACGCGCCTGGTGCCAGGAGAACGGCCACTGCCCGTACTTCGAGACCAGTGCAAAAGACGACACCAATGTAAGCGCAGCCTTTGAGGCCGCTGTGCGTGAAGTGCTGGCCTGCGAAGATCACGTAGATCACACTTTGCTCGGAAGCACCATTGACCTGCACGGGAACCGCAAGGCATCCCGCTCTTCCTGCTGCTGACGATTTCACTGAGATTAAAGGCTTCAAATGGCGTTAACATACTAGATGCTTCTCATCGCTGCCTGCTCCTGTAAAGGTCATTGTAACGAAACAGGAGAAGATACAGGGCATTGTAGAGTCTTGACTGGAGGACTTTATCTAGGTACAGATGCTAGAGAAGTGCTCATACAGTGTTACTGGTACAGCTTTCTTTGGCCTGCTTATTTTCATGCATTTGCAAAAGAGCCAGTGGTATGATGGAGGGGCATGTCCTCAGTATGAGGTTATACTAGACTTAACTGTGTAAGATCTGTAACCCAAGTGTCGTGTGTGTGTGTGTGTGTGTGTGTGTGTGTGTGTGTAAGACACCACACAGGAACATCGGATAAAAAATCGTTGCTGTGTTGCATTAACCTTGTGAATGCTCCTAATCTCTGCCTACACTCACAAAAGGACAACGGTACGATAAGAATGCAGCATAACCTTGACTGCATATCATTCCTGGCTTGATTAGTGAGAGAAATTGCACACTTTGTGTCCATGATATGCTATAGTATCTAACTGTTTCCTACCAGAGGCTCTTGTGCTGCACGGGGTTTTCTAACATTTCTCTTCCTGAAGGTCACTTGTTTCTTCTTTATCAGAATGATTGTGTTTTCAGTTCTGTTGTGATGATATACAGGAGCCTAACCACAAAGTTCCTGATTCTACATTTGTTCCACAAGTTTATTCTGTGTTATGGTTTATGTTTGAACACGAATCATTTTTATTTATACAGACGCTATGGTACTTTGTTTTAAGGTTGCCTGACACTGGAGCAGTTGTGAAGCATGTACCAGCTCTGTGTCACACTAAAAATAAGGGCTGTCTCATTCAAAAAAAAAAAAGCTGTGGCCCTTTCTATAAAGTGCAGTCACATCAGAGCCTAGTAAACTATTAAGATTTGCTCTTAAGTCAGCATTAATTTGCTTTTGTTGCATTTAACCATCAGGAACATTTGTGCTCTGGATCAGCAGTTTTCTGTCTCATTGTTTTGCTGCCTTTTACTTTTAAATGGCAAAATAATTAGTAATAATCTTTTTGCTAATCTGAATGTGAAAAAAATGTAACCAAAGCACATTTGTCTTGAATTTGTGTTGCAAAAGGTACTTGGACAAAAGGTGTTTGTTTTCAGACATATTTGGTACGCAATGTTTTGATACTGTTAAGGTATTTAACACTTATTTAAAACCCCTAATCCCTTTACTTATTGACCTGTCTTTCTGAGTAATACAGAACCCATACAAATTTTGACATCTACTATTGCTGCATATATTTAAGCAACAGATGTAGCTCATCATTCCTTTACTCTACTAACTAAAAACAAATGGCCGTGTTGCATTAACCTAAAGTAAAGCCCTTGCCTCTGCTTGCTCCTGCATGTAAACTCCACAAAGCTTTATTCAACTGTCCTGCTAGCGGATCATGTAGTGGCCTATACGAGTCGCAAATCTCCCTCCACTTATCGCAGGTTCTTTCTCGGAGGTTTAATGAGGATGGTTCACTGTGAAACAGCATCAGTTTCGGCACAACGTCTCCTCTCACGCTAACTACAGCTCCGTCCGTATTTCTTTTCTGCTTTGGAAAACGTTGAACTGCCGAAAGCTGATAGCATTATAAGTTAAGGTACCTGAATATCATGTGTTCACTGTGATTTGGATCCAGTTTTAAATGTTATTACCTTGTTTGGAGTTCTTTTTATTTGTTTTAAGTGTTGTGTTCTAGGGAAAGTGTCTGTTGCTGCATATACTGAAGAGTTTTTGATTTATTTACCAATTCCTTTAAAAATGGCTGTAAATGATTGAGGTTTGTTAACCAAGACTTCTGTTATGTTGCAATAATCCATGTTTACCTTTTTGTGTGATGTTTGTGTATTTTGGAATACTAGTTACAGTTCTGACAAAATATTGCTTTGTAAATCTGCCACAAGTCCAGCTATTTATTAGTACAGTGGCTTTGTTCATGCTAAATGTTGTATGGGTTGTACTTAATGTTTCTGACGTACAACATTACTCCATCATCACAGTATTTGCTTAATGTGCTTGGAACAGAGTTCAAATTGTATAATGATGCTGAAGAACAGGTCGAGTTTCTTCAACCGTCCAGCCCAACGCCTGGCATCATATCGGGCTCGGCAATAAAGGTAGTCAGCACTGCTTTTGTTTACAAACCGGACTAATGCAGTTGGCAGATATTCAGTATCAGTGTGAATAAACCTTTCAACTGACCAACACTGTGTGGTTTGCTTCACTGACAAGATAATGTTTATCTTAGAAGAAAAAAAAAATCATTCAAAACCACTTAGAGGAACATCAAGGTGTTTATTTTTACAGAGATCCCCACATTACATCATACTTTAAGTGTCCAAAGTAATCACAGATACTTGAGCTTAAAAAAAAAAAAAACAAAGACAAAAAAAAAATCTTTTAAGCAAGATAATACCAAGCTTTGAAATTAAAGCACTTCATTAGCATTGTAGCACCGAGTATGACATGTAATGCTTACCACTTACTATAATGGTCTATTTTTGCTTTCAAACTAAACATACTTGCTTAACTTCTAGTATATTAGCCAAAACAGGCCTGAATGTTTCAGGGAAATCCTGCCGTTATGCATCAGTAGGCTTGGCGGCGTAAGGAGAACTGATACTGCCACTGTGGTGTTTCGAGATCCTGCTGAACAGCACATCTCTCCTCTCCCCTTTCATTCTGTATCGCTGGTCTCTTAGCAGAATCTGCCACCTAGCCAGGTGCAGAGGACAGTGAATCTGCCAAAGAGAAAAAGAAACTATCCACATCCTCTACACAGACCCTGGTGGATCTACACAGACCTCTTACTGAGGCCTCTTTCTCACTCAGAACAATACACCTCATCTGATTTCCTTTGTTTATGACAACTCGTGGGGATGCTCTCGCCGTTTGACTTACGAAACACTTCTAACAAATATTGCTAGTAAAATGAAACAACAATTTGATGCATAACATGTAAATAAGGATTAGTAAAAAATAAAATAACATTGTGTGTTACACAATAACTACTATTTTCTCCTGCTAGTTACAGGGATGGACAATAAACTGTTCCCCCCCATATGGACAATCAGTTTGAGATGAACACAGCTGCCACTAGGGGGAGCCTGAGCACTCACCATGTCTTCAGAAATTGTTAAATGTTGAAAACTATCAGCAAATGATTGACTGTTTGTGAATTTGTGATTTGTGGTGCTGCGTTGCCTCTAAAGACTCTCAGCAAACATGTAAAGCTGATTATTCTGATGTACGTTTGTCCTCCCCCTTGTTTCAAACCAACATTCGTCTCAAAATTGCCCGCAACTCTATTATTCTCTGGACTGTGAGAAAAAAAAATGCTACGGTCACAGCAAGTCAGTCTATATTCACATGTCTAGACACCATGGTGACCAGATGTGAAAGGTTATCACCATAGTAACATGCTTGTCCATCCCAAGTAAATATAAAAGAAAAATTTAAACAATATGCACTATTCAGTTTCTCACATAATAAAATCAGTTATTTCTGTTAACTAAAACAAATGTAAAAAAGAAAATGAACTAAACCTTGCTATTCATCTATAGAGCAAACACTAGATAACATCCATGGTGGACGGGATTGGAGGGAAACTAACATCCCATGGCTTGTAAGGGATGTAGGCACTTTTATAGAAAAGACAAAAATGCTATTTTCAAAATCACAAATATAAACAGCAAAAGATATATTAAAACAATAAAAGGGGAAAAAAGGAGAGATAAAGCCTCTACTAAACATCTCAGTACTAAACACCATGCAACCCTGTGCTTCCTGTCCAACTGAGTCATTTGTCCATCAGGGAGGAAAAAGGCACTAACAAAGGCACAATAAAATTGTGGCACAACAATCTTACAGTAAAGTAGTGTTACAATCAATGGTATTTTAATAGTCTGTTGTCCTGTCTCAAGAACAACAGCAGCCTCCAGGGTTCACATTTGCATCATTACCTTCTGGACAAATGCTCAGCTGGCCTGCTATACAGTGTGTCAGTCAAACAAGAAGAAAGTCTTAGAATTAGAAACAGAGATGTTGAACAGGTAGGTGAAGAAATTCCTTCTGTCCTTCCATACGGTGCAGAGTGGACAGAAACAGCATGGATTGCAGGAAAGGACAGAGTGTTAACACCGTGCAGCTAAGCCTTTCCTTCCCAGATAACGTAGAACAGCAAAATTATAGGTAGTGGAGACTGTATACGTGAGCTACAGAGAGAAAAGCAGAGAGGATACAAAATGTAGGAATTAGCAGGGAGTGTCAGGTTGATCACTGTAAGAGTAGTAAACTATAACAAAAAAGAATAATAATTAACAGCAACCGTGTCCTAGTTTACATCTAAAACAACAAGCAGACGTTAAAACCTTGCATTACTAAATATTGTAAAATCAAAAACAAAAATACGAACCCCTAAATACTAAATACTAAAATTGATCTATTTCTTAGAGCTATATTTCTTAGAGCTACCCCCCCCAACATTAACAAAACAACTAATTACTAATACTAAACAGATTTAAAAGCATTAAAAGTATAATAACTGATAAGATAAAGTTTCTTTAACATTTGTAGGATGAAGTACATACAAGTAATTTATAGCAAGAGGAGTAGCACTTTTTAGCTGTTAATATTTTTTCCATACTTCTATAGGAAATTCTTCAGGACAGATGTTTGCACTTCCTGGTTTCTCTGCAATATGATCATCTGCATTTCTCTTAGTAATTCCAAAAGAGTATTAAATAAAGACAGACTGGTAAGGATTTATAGTTTAATTGTTTATAACTGCTAGAATGTAAGTGCTAACAGGAACTATAAGGTTTCTCAGATATTCCACAATAATATTTTAAATATATCTATAATATCTATAATATTAAACTATAATAAATACAACAGTATAATTCATTAAGAATTTGATACTTTAATCTTCCAATCAAATTGCTGTGGTATAAGAAGAATAAAAGACTAAGACTGCACTGAAAATGATCTATTTTGGGATGGTAAGAGGAACTCTGCATCACATCACCCCATCACGTCTTTCTTAACTTATCTAGTGCCTTATCTTTATCTTTATCTTGTCTTTCTTAACTTATCTTTATGCAAAAGCTAAAACTTTTGCCCTGTTGTGGCTTTTATGCCCATGCTGGCACTAACGAGAAACTTGTGTGCAGAAAAGTCACATGCAGACACATCATACAGTCATGACATTCTCACACTGCTGAGAAATATGCCAAAATCCTGGCAGAAAAATACACAAAACCGCTGTGCTCTTTTCTTTATGGGCAGATGCAGCTGAGCTCATAACTAATGGAGGATTTGAATTCTTCTCCACCTACAGCTGGGATACACCATCACTGGGACACACGACTAATTGTTTGCAGCATTTCAGACCCCGGTTTTGAGCTTGTTACTCACCAGAGCCAATAACGTAATTCCAGCTCCAGCGAAGGCAGCAATGTAGAGGTCGTAGGTCAAGAAAAACTGTGAAACAGAACCACGGGATTTACCGAGTCAGAGCTGTAAGCACTAATGTTTGATGTCAGATCTATCTATGGCAAGACATTGAAGCTGATCCTCTAAGGATTCACTAGAAGAAACAGAATCACATTTTGCCCTCAGGCATCACTTACCTCCCGTGTTTTGCATACGTTGGACAAGGTCATCCCACAAGCTTTACCTGGCACAGTGTTCCATGGAAGTAAACCTGGAGATAGAAAAAGCTCATTTTAAATAATGCAAAGTCAATAAAAATTACATGGCAACTCCATGCATCAGAGCTACAAACAGATATGATCATGGGCATAAGAGAGAGCACCCATAGAAATTTATGTTTATCGGGAGCTAAATAACAATGATGAGATAGATTTGAGAAAAACGTAAACCAACATTCATATACCAGGTGGGGGGAAAAAAACAAGTAACCCTATAAATCAGTATCATTTAAAACCACCATTAACCTGCAAACACTTGCCACAATATGACCTACTAGACGAATGACCTCTCATTTTTCTCAAGAAAAGACCAGTATAAAATAAAGCTCATAGTTTTCTCAATGACTGCAAATTTCCCAGCGCCTTTGGCTGCAAAAACAAGCCTGAATCTAAAAACCATGCTTGACAAGTCTTTTTCTGCTAGTGTGGTAAAGAACATTAACATATAATGTGCTTACTGAGGCCTGTAGGTCACATGATGTTGGGGTTTTTCTTTATATCGCTAAGCATTAAACAGTGTGGCCTTGAACAGAAGAGCACTTCTGAGGAGATGTGTTCAAGGTTCTCCATTTACAACTAATCATGAATTTTAAATAGTTTGGAGATTGCCTTATAACCCTTCCCAGACTCATGAACAGTAACAATTCTCTGAGGTCTCAAGTTCTGCTTTCCTAGGAGGTAGCAATATTGATTACCAAATTTTGTGCAATTCTAGGGTAGCACCTGACTGCTAATTACTCTCAATAATTATGTAGGACTATTATTTTCATCTGGTTTCTTAAAGTTGGTTTATGTTTTGGGGATAATTAATACATATTAAAGTCTTTTGTGTTTATTTGTTTGTGTAAGGAAATTATTTGATAACTGATATACAGAAACACAGAACTGGTGGAGAGTGCACTTTCTTTTGCCACGACTGTACACGGTCCATGCACAGCCCATTTGCTGACCTCCAATAATTAATTATTTGATTAAATATTTGTAAGCAGGTGTAGAGGACAACACAACAGAGCCCAGTCTCTCCATAATATGCACACACACACAAACACTTGTGCCCTAATAACCAGCCAATTTCACACATATTATGGCAGCAACCAAAAGACAACCTTGGAATTTTAATCAGCATTACAAGGGCCCAAATCAAATCCCGGAGCTGTCAGGAGGCAAAACAAGTGTGATAAAGATATTAAAAGCATCAAGTGTGAGTTCATTACCAAACTGTCTGGCATCCATGCACAGCTGGTTAATGCTTGATGGTGTCTCAGAGAGAAAGTCGATGGTGCGACAGGTCGCAGCCATATTGTAGAAAAAGTAGACAGGAAGTGAAGAAAAAGCAAAGACCAGCAGCCAGATGACGGCCAGGAAATACGTGATCACAATGAACTGTGAAGAAAAAAAATGCTAACATGAGTTGGTGTCCTTATAACCCCCCACCACCCGCTAAATCCCTTTCTCTCTCACACACAGTTTATATAGGGACTGTTTTAGTTGCTTCCTGTCAAGCTAGGTTTTTGTCTATTGGAGAGAAAAAAGTAAATTTCAAGCCAGAAGTTACTCTGGAAAAGACATAATTCCAATAAACTGTAAAACAGAACCCTTGGTAGTAAAAAAAACAAAACAAAAAACACCCTTTATAGAAGAAAATACACACATACACAAACAAACTGTCCTTACTGTTGTACTGAGACAGCGGCCACACACGGTGCTCCTGAACTCGCCAAACGTTTGCTTTGCCGCGCTGGTTGTGTAAAAGCCTTCAGCCAGCAGTGCAATGCAGTAGAGAAAGAAAAAGCTGGCCAGGCCATAGATAATGTACTGGAAATACTCAATACTGAGAGAGAGAGAGAGAGAGAGAGAGAGAGAGAGAGAGAGAGAGAGAGAGAGAGAGAGATTGAAAAGAAATGTACATTGTATGTATTATTATATATGAAGACAAAGTATATGCATCAAGGATCTCTATAGCTCTAAGTAATAGATCAATTTTAGTCTTCCACATTAGAATGCACATCATAAGAGACTTCTTTCAGATACTTGTTCAAAATGGCTTCCATTTAGCTTAGAAGAGGACATTTCACATGCTCTCTACACACAATCCTAGATAAGCACTTTCCATTACATGGAAAATGAAATACATGGCATTTACAGGTAGGCAAGTGTGATGTAGTCCTGCGGGTTGCGGGCGAAGTAGGTCTCGATAAGCCTCTCGGTCTCTGTGAGCGCCTGGTGCCCACAGCCACAGAACAGTGCGATGCCAGAGAAGCAGAGGAGAGTTGCTACCACAGATGTGTAGGGCACTCCTCCCAGACACCGCATGCAGCACTCATAACAACCTACAATACAAAAACGTATGTTTTTAATCTCCTCATCAAACCGTTTTTCTTTCTATAATACCAAGGCTTGCATTGCATAGTTTACCCACTCTATTTCCAAAGCTAGGAAACTACCTCAAGCTTCACTGCTTTTTTATTAGCTGCTTATTATCTGAGTAACTCTCACTAAAAAGCATTTATATATATATATATCATTGTATATAATCCCGAAAATCCTAGCTCAGCATTCTCATACACGCATCTTTGCTCAATACAAGTATTGTATGGTTCCTTGTCCACCAGTGACTCTCCAGTGGTGACACCAATCACAATGGTTTAAAAATAGTACAAATTAGCACAGATAAACTATTCATGATATTTTCAATGAGTGAATATCCATCCTATGTTGGAAACACTGAAGCATTCACTTGCACCAGCTGGGTGCATAAAAGTGCTTATCGAATAATTTACAAACAAGCAGGGATTTTTCTCATTATGAATATTGGGGTGCACCACAGCCCACAGAGTGTGAGAAAAAAGGGAGGACCAAGGCACCAAGGGAGAGTGGCTCCTTTTGTGGTTCCATTGACAATGTTCTTTGTCTCAAAGCAGCTTGGGGGCACAAGGGCAAGCAATGTTGACGCAAACAAAAGGCACAGCCACCTCGGACACAAACAGATCTACTTTTGAAAGCTGGCATGGAGGGGAGGGGAGGTGACGGCTTGTGACTGCGGGTGAAGAAAGGGTGCTGGGGGAGGTGCTGGTAGATCCTTCCCAGGATGAAACAACAAAAAAAAAGGAGCTACTTGCAAACATGATGCCCTGGGAGGAACAGGAGGTGCATGGCAGGGTTGAGGTCTAACATAATGGTGGATGAAGAAGGGCTTTCTCCAACTTTTTTCCATTTTTACAGAGCTTGTGTTCCCCCTTCCATTCATTCAGCCTTACAGCCCCAGCAACTTGTATTTCTACAGGCAATAAATGCTTCATTTAAAAGGCAGGATTTTCATAGAAATGAGAAAATTGATGTTTGTGGAGGCAGCACTATATGATGCTAACATAACCATCATTACAGTCAAGGTAAAACAAGTGGAAGAAGTTTTTAATCCTGCCAAGAGGATGAACGGAAACACAAACCCTATCTGAGGGGAATTAATTCCAGCATTCATGACTTTAACCATATTACAAACAAACAAAGAAACATAAAACAGGGGAATTAATTCCAGCATTCATGACTTTAACCATATTACAAACAAACATAAAACAGGGGAATTAATTCTAGCATTCATGACTTTAACCGTATTAAAAACAAACAAAACAAACATAAAACAGTGGAATTAATTCCAGCATTCATGACTTTAACCGTATTACAAAACAAACAGATTTAACTGGACCATAACAAAGATACATACAGCAGGTTGTTAAAGTAAAAAGTAAACAAACTTTTAATATTCTAATAAAACAACACCCTTCCCAAAAGAACAAAAAACAGAATTATGGGAAAAGATATACAGTAGTACTACTACTACTAATAATAACTCACCCATTACTGAAGAAGGTGTTGAGTTTGGTGCTGTGCTTGGATGATATGAACAACAGATCCACAGCTCAGCACTTATTAAAGCCCAGCCTCTGCTCTGTGTGTCTCAGACAAAGCACAGAGGACGATGACGGCGGCTACAATTCGCTTTCCAATGCTCACTAGAATAGAAGGTTTCAAGCCCAAGCTGGATGAATAATGAGGAGGTCAGAACTTTCTGTGCTCCAACCACAGAGCAGACGTCAATTTGCATTGCATTGCGTTATTTATTTCTTTTTTTAAAACCCACTGCTGGAAATAACGTTGATTAACAGAAGAACCAAATCAAAACTAGTCATATTTAGAGCCAGAACATCACATATAAAAGTTAGACTCTGATTTCACGTGAACAGTTTGCATGAATTTAGGGGAAAGTAGCTCGCGCTAAAATTCGCCAAGTGACGTCAAAGACTCATTTGCATACGGATTGACTAGAGTTTTAACAGAATAGAAAATAATAGATTTTTTTTTATAAATATAATAAAAAAATAATAAGAAAAATAATAGACTCTTTAATCATACAACCACAAACCAGGAACTGTATTTACACAATGATAAACCTTACAAACTATTATCATTTCTATTAACCTCTCTTTACTTATATATACTTACATTATTTACTTAAAGCACATACTTACTTATTTATATTTCAATTTGCACATTTATATTTCAATTTGCACATTTTTCCACTGTACAAACAACTGTCTAAATTATATATATGTTCATGTTTTGTCAATGCCATTCCGTTTACACTGTGGAGCTTCTGTACTAGAACAAATTCCTCATATGTGAAAACATACTTGGCAATAAAGATCATTCTGATTCTGATTCTGATTCAATCTCACTGACAAAGTGAAGCACTAGTAGTGATTAATAGTGAGATCCTGTAAATTGTAATTGTTTTTGTTATTTATAACTTTTGGGGACAGTGTTAACGTGGTGATGATTCAATGCTTAGGACATCGGACTTCTGGTCAGAAATCCATGCACTGCCAAGACGCTACTGCTGGTCCATTGAGTATGGCTCAATTGCTCAGCTGTATAAAATAAGAGATAAATCTAACTCACTGCAACTCACTTTTGTCTGCTATATGCTGTAAGTGAATGTAAATTAGCAATGATGTTGGATGTGGATATTATATGAAAGTGCTACAATCTAATCTAATACACTAGCCAAATGTTTGTGGACACCTGACAGTCACACCTGTATGTAGGTCTTCAAACTATTGACAAAATATGTATGCTGTACCATTACAATTTCCCTTCACTGGAACTAAAAGCCCAAACCCATTTGAGCATGACAATGTCCCTGTGCACAAAGTGAGTTCCATGGTTTGCCAGGTTTGGTGTGGAACAAACTGAGACTGCACAGATCCCTGATCTCAATCCCAATGGACAGCATTGGGATGAACTGGAACACCGACTGCACTCCAAGACTCCGTGCCTGACTTTAGTTCCCGACCGCCCTAATGCTCTTGTGGCTAAATGAACACAAATCCCCACAGCAGCTCTCCAACGTCTAGAGGAAAGCCTTCCCAGAAGCCTTCCCAGGAGGTTATTATAGCGGGTAATGGGGACTAAATTTAGAACGGCGTATTCAAAAAGCACATATAGGTGTGATGGTTAGATGTTCAAAAACCTTTGGTAAAATAGAGTACCTATCACTAGAGTGCATATCATAAGGTTTAATTAATGGCATCATAAAATATCAGGTCTGTCTTTTATGGTGATTTGTACTTACAGTGTATGCTCAGTCTATAAACTGTTGCAAATGAAACCTAGTGGACTTTTTACTCTGTATAATTAACTGTCAAGAGTGTCACTGATTAACTATTTAGTCTACTGCACTGTTTCATACTATTTTTTGTACCTTACTTATCTTATGGCTTTCAGTGATTCTGTTGCACTTGGTTCCATAAAATTCAAAGTCATCTTCTGTAGGATATTTGCTCTCAGAATAAATGTTTCAGATTATTTTATCAGTGATTTGTTATTTAAAGATTAAATAAAAAAATAATAAAAAAAGATAAATAAATCTGACTATTCGAGAAAAACAATCAGTTGTTAACAACTAATATCACGCTTTTTAAATCAGACATAAAAAAATATAAAAGCATTAAAACAAAAATAATGATGTGCTGTACCATATTGCGTAAAGAATTCAGCTTTGTCATATCAGCTACCAGCTGCCAAAACACATGCTGGTCAAGCTGATAGACCATGTTTTCCAGATGGTACAATTAAAACCATTTCTGAAATTACCAATACTCATGCTTTATCATTGAAAGAAAATAACTTCTGTAAGGCAATTAGAAAACCTCAAACATTTATCGACCGATTTAGTCAAAATAAAGAATAATGACTTGCACAGATATTTAGTATCAAATTCACCACCAACTCAGCCTATGCTTTGGCAGCTATTAATAATAATAAAAACAACAACAACAACAACAACAACAATAATAATAATAATAATAATAATAATAATAATAATAATAATAATTTTTATTATGATGATGAATAAAATAAAAATAATAATTCTAAAAAGGAAGATTTTTTGTGAAAAAATGTGAACTGGCATATCTAATAGCCAATTATGGAGGCAGGATTACAATACATAAAACCGTACAGATACAGGTCATGAGCTTTAGTTAATGTTCACTTCAACAACAGAGTGAAGAAAAAGTGTGAGCTCACTGACTTTGAACATTTACACAGAATGGTGCAATAAATAAAAAGTTGAGCGAATGTTCATTCATTCAATTCATTCAATTGTTTAGGTTGCCATGAAGTCTATAGTAGTTCATATAATCAGTTTTTATAAGTGTGGTAGTCAGAACTGATCAGCTGAAGTCTAGAAAAACACAAGGTGACTGTTCCCTTAATCTTTAACTGTCAAGTTTGTGTGCACATGATTGCCTTAGATTCCAGTTCTTGGCTGATATTAATGTAACCCAATGTGCTCTTCTGCTGTTGTAGCTCATCCACCACCAGGTTCAAAGTTTTGTACATGCTGAGATGCTTCTGTGCCTCCCAGTGTTGTAAAAAGTGATTATATAAGTTACCGACTATATCCTTCCTAGCAGCTCAAAATAATCTGGCTATTTTCCTCTGACATCTCTCATCAGCAAAACATTTTCCCAACACAGCTGTCTCTCACTCAGTGTCTTTGATTTTTTTTTTCATCCATATGAGATATTCAGTTAATTATGATCTTTGTTTCACAATCCTCAAGACAAGCATGTCTCATATGGTGTATGTTAATATCGGCTGAATGAAAATAGACTAATTTGTATTTCAAATGAAAGAGCGTGAGTCCCATTATATAGACAAACTGTTCTGAAAATACATTAATTATGTATGTAGTCATTAGAGCAGAACATTTTTCTATTTTGCCCATCCTACCCACCAAAGAAGTGAATATGATGTTCTACAGGGATTAAACCTGGAAAAAGTGCATGATGAAAAAAACTCAGGTTGTAGCAGTTCCGTGAACAGCAGACCTCTTAGTGCATACATCACAGCGTATCCTCTCTAACTTCAACCATCCAACCTTAACTTTATGGGAATAATGTGATAGAAAAACAAGGGCACCTCAAACTAGCTGGCTGCTTCTAATAGCCAGTGTGTCTTTGGACTGAAGGTGGTCATGGTCTAATTCCTCCTGGGCTTGTGTGACTACTTGTAACACCTGAGGCCACCGGTGTCTCTGCTTGGTTAGAATGATAACCTACAGTCATCTGGCAGATAAGATTTGAAACCTCTGGCTTAGGCATTTACATTTACAGCATTTGGCAGACGCCCTTATCCAGAGCGATGTACATAAGTGCTTAAATCTCTAACATTGAATACATTAATGCTGGTTCACTAGGTTACATATTTAAGATACCATGAGTTTAAAACATTTGTTCAAAGTTACAATGAAAAAGTGTCAAAGTTTTTTATTTATTTATTTTTTTTGCAAATGATAAGGAAAGAAGTGCTAGTTGAAGTGTTTCCTGAATAAGGTCTTCAACCGCCGCTTGAAAATAGCCAGTGACTCAGCTGTCCGGACCTCTAGGGGAAGTTCGCTCCACCACCTTGGTGCCAGAACAGAGAAGAGTCTTGTAGTATACTTGCCTCTTACCCTGAGAGATGGTGGACCCAGTTGAGCAGTGCTGGTTGACCGGAGGTTGTGGGGTGCAGAGCGAGGAATGATGAGGGCTTTGAGGTAAGAGGGAGCTGGTCCATTTTTGGCTTTGTAGGCCAGCATCAGTGTTTTGAATCGGATGCGTGCAACTACCGGAAGCCAGTGGAGGGATCGCAGCACTGGGGTGGTATGCGAGAACTGCAGAAATGCAGCTGCATTTTGGATCATTTGCAGAGGATGGATTGCGTTCATGAGTAGACCTGCCAGCAGTGCATTGCAGTAATCCAGTCTGGAAATGACAAGAGACTCAACAAGTACCTGAGCATTCTGTGTGGACAAAAATGGCCGAATCCTAATGTTGTAGAGAAGAAACTGACATGAGCGAGTCACATTAGCAACATGAGAGGAAAAGGACAGTTGATTGTCCATGGTTACCCCAAGGTTGCGAGCTGTGGCTGAAAGGGAGATCAGATCGTTGTGCAAGGATATAGCATGGATAGATCATGACTTGGGGATGAATCACCTGGGATAAACAGCAGTTCGGTTTTGCTAAGATTGAGCTTTAACTGATGAGCAGTCATCCATGATGAAATTTCTGCCAGACATGCTGAGATCCGGTCAGAAACTGTTTCATCTGATATGAGCATTAGATTGAACATTAACCACTAATACCAATCAGCACTCTTGTATTGTGTGCTGTTGATCAGAATGCTCTGCTGCCTGGTTATCAGCATTCTACACAATAGAGTGGATGGATTACTCAGTTCAGAGTATCAGAGGCTGAGAAAGCTTAAATATAAATGATAATAAATGGCTCATTACTCCCCCTATAGGGCACTATGCTATATACCATTAACCACACTGCTTAGCTTCAGACATTTCATCCATTTGCGAGTTACATTCACATCAGCACATCACAAAAGCTATACCCACACTGATGATTTCATTTGCCTAAATCCAAATGCTTCCAACATAACAGTGCTTCTGTGCACAAAGCGAGATCCATAAGACATACTTTGCCAAAGTTGGAGTGAAAGAACTTGAGTGTCATGAACAGAGCTCTGACCTCAACCTCCATGAACACATTTGGGATGAACTGGAACACTGACTGCTCCTCAGACCTCCTCACCCAACAACAGTGCCTGACCTCACTAATGCTCTTTTGGCTGAATGAAAAAATCCCCATGGTCACGCTCCACAAGCTAGTGGAAAGCCTTTCCAGAAGAGTGGAGGCTTTTATAACGGCAAGGAGCACATATGAGTGTTAAGGCAAGGTTTCCATGATAAACCTTTTAGCTGTGCATGAACATGTCAGAAGGTCATATGAAGACTCTCCATTTTTTAATAAATTACAAAATGTTCCTTCAATTTTTCACTGCATTTGATAAATCTTTCCATCGAGAATAATAAATGTAAGACTAAAATTACAAATGCAGCAATATTAATTCATGCACTGCTTGTCTAAATCTGGTCATGATTCATATGCCTTAGGACAATTCCCCGAGATAATGCCATGCTGACACACAATTTTACTGTCATACTATTGTGTTCTTACTGTCACTGACTGCTGATTTCCAGCAACACCAGACCTAAATATATGCTAGAATGAATACTGTACAATACATTAGTCATGTTGTTTGTTACAGGCAACTCAACAAACTGTAGTTTCTGAGAAATTCCTTTAAAGACTTCCTTTAATTCCAGTTATTGTACTTGTTGTGGAGATGTTTGGGTTGGCATTTGGTATCTTGTCACTGTGCATGTAACTGAAACTGAATATGTTTATAACTACCAATTTTATGACAGGACTTGTTCTACTGGAATAAACATACTCAACAGGGACTTGACAGATAAACAGCAGGTTGCAGTCTGCCTTACATGAGCAAAAGACTGTAAATGATGATCTGCAATTCTTAATGTGAATTATCACAATAGATAATGCAATGGAATTATGTCCAAAATAACACCTTTTGTACTCCGTCCAGGGTGTATCCTGCCTTGATGCCCAATGAAGCCTGAGATTACGTTTGGATAAGCGGTAGAAAATGCATCAAGGCAAGATACATCATGGACGGAGTGCCAACCCATCGCAGGGCACACAAGCACACACACTCTCATTCACTCACGCAATCACACACTACGGACAATTTTCCCGAGATGCCAATCAACCTACCATGCATGTCTTTGAACCGGGGGAGGAAACTGGAGTACCCGGAGGAAACCCCCGAGGCACTGGGAGAACATGCAAACTCCACACACACGAGGCAGAGGCGGGAATCGAACCCACAACCCTCGAGGTGTGAGGCAAACGTGCTAACCACTAAGCCACCGTGCCCCCTATTTTTCAAATTATTATTAGAAATAAAACTTAATAATTAAAAATCCCTCTCATGTAGCTTTATAAGGTCTTCTGGAGTTTCTAGATTCATTTTGAATGATTTAGTTTTGAGCTCATGAGAACAATCATGTAGACAGTGTTTAAATACAAAGTTATTCTCAAGTGATAATGTCTCACATCATCAAAACACACCATAACTGAACTTTTTATTTATTTATTTTATTTAAAGAAAGAAAGCCCCGAGCAAATTTCCACAGGATCTATGCCAAGCCACATTAAAGTCGTTTTGCAGGCTTGTGGTGACCAAACAACTTACTTTTAATTTGTCACCTGCCTGGAGCTGTAAAATAAAAATAAAACAAAAGGACACGCTTAGGCACTCTTGAGGGCTCAGACATAGATGAAGAAAACACTTTCTGCACTGTTCTCATCTGAGTGTGAAATTTAAATCATCAGTACATCCTAGCCTATAAAATTGTATACATTCTCCAGCTATACATAGTGTGGTTTCATATCAGGAAAACAGCAATATAACACCCCCCAGCCCCCCCTCCCGCAAATAAACACAGAAGAGCAAAAAGATTGAATCCTGGGGAAAAAAATTGGAAAATAACTCTATGATTAGCACACAACCTTGTGTGTGTGTGTGTGTGTGTGTGTGTGTGTGTGTGTGTGTGTGTGTGTGTGTGTGTGTGTGTGTGAGAGAGAGAGAAATCATCTTAGGAGAAGGACACACTGCAGCCTTCCCTGTAAAGTATATGACTTGTACACACAGTGAATATACACTATAAACAATTTGTTCAGAAAGTTATCTGTTAGAATTTTTATGGTTGGATTGATCTGATTTTTTATCATAGTTGTTATAATTATGCATACATACAGATATATATGCATTCTAAGTGCATAAATCATAGTTAAATTTACCTGTACTATATGCTTTGGCAGCAATGTGATTTATAACATTTATGCCAATAAAGCGCTGAACTGATACAAAGAGATTGAGAGAGAGATTGAGAGAGAGAGAGAGAGAGAGAGAGAGAGAGAGAGAGAGAGAGAGAGAGAGAGAGAGAGAGAGCTGGGCAGAAGTCAGGTGAGTGGGAGTACACTTATGTCCAGGCTGGATTCAGATTGGGGATTGGGACTATAGGAGCTGTTGCTCCTGGATTGGCAGAGGATCCACGTGTGAAATAAGAGGAGGTGGGGTTGAACTTTGTAAGACTTGCATGGAAAAGGTTATCATTATTGATACAAATAAAGTTGCAGGAATTCTCATATCTTGTCAGTTACAGTCGTATGCAACAGTTTAGGAACCCCTGACAATTTCCATGATTTTTGTTTAGAAATATTTGGGTGTTTGGATCAGCAATTTCATTTTGATCTATCAAATAATTGAAGGACACAGTAATATTTCAGTAATGAATTGAGGTTTATTGGATTAACAGAAAATGTGCAATATGCATCAAAACAAAATTAGACAGGTGCATAAATTTGGCCACCCTTGCCATTTTGTTGATTTGAATACGTGTAACTACTTAGCACTGAGTAATTGAAACACACAATTGGTTTGGTGGCTCATTAAGCCTTGAACTGCATAGACAGGTGCATCCAATCATGAGAAAAGGTATTTATAATTGCAAGTTTTTGTTCTTTTTGAAGAGTGGCAACATGGAGGCCTTAAAACAACTCTCAGGCCATGTCCACACTAATCCGGATATATTTGAAAACAAAGTTTATGTCTAAAAACGCTCCGCGTCCACATTACCATTTTCAAACATTTTCCAAAAGTTGCTCATCCACACTGAAATGTATGAAACAAAGTTTGTTCAACATTATGGTTTAGGGGAAGGCTACAAAAGGTTGTCACAGAGATATAAGCTGTCAGGGCCACTGTGAGGAACATAGTGAGGAAATGGAAGACCACAGGCACAGTTCTTGTTAAAGCCAGAAGTGGCAGGCCGTGTAAAATATTATAGCGGCGAAGGATGGTGAGAACGATGACTGCGAAAGAAGCCTTTTCTGCACACACGCCACAAACAGTGTTGCTTGAAGTATGCAAACGCACATTTGGACAAGCCAGCTTCATTTTAGAATAAGGTGCTGTTGAGTGATGAAACAAAGTTTGAGTTATTTGGTCATAACAAGAGGCGTTATGCATGGTGGCAAAAGAACACAGCATTCCAAGAAAAACACTTGCTACCCACAGTAAAATTTGGTGGAGGTTCCATCATGCTGTGGGAATCTGGTTAAAGTTGAGGGTCACATGGATTCCACTCAATATCAGCAGATTCCTGAGAATAATGTTGAGGAATCAGTCACAAATTTGAAGTTACACTGTGACAGGATATTTCAACAAGACAACGACCCAAAACACTGTTCAAAATCTACTCGGGCATTTATGCAGAGGAACAAGTACAATGTTCTAGAATGGCCATCCCAGTCCTCACACCTGAATATCATTGAACATCTGTGGGGTGAGATTTAAACGGGCTGTCCCTGCTCGAAAACAGGAGATGTTTTGTAAGGAGGAATGGTCCGAAGTACATTCATCCAGACACTCATTACAGGCTATAGGAAGTGTCTAGAGGCTGATATTTCTGCTAAAGGAGGCTCTACTAAATATTTGTGATTTTTTCTGTTGGGGTGCCCAAATTTATGCACCTGTCTAATTTCGTTTTGATGCATATTGTGCATTTTCTTTTAATCCAATAAACCTCATTTCACTACTGAAATATTACTGTGTCCTTCAGTTATTTGATAGATCAAAATGAAATTGCTGATTCAGGCACCCAAATATTTATAAATGAAAATCATGGAGATTGTCAGGGGTTCCTAAACTTTTGCATACAGTACGACTGTAAGCATGAAGATACAGACATGAGTGAATGCATCCACGTATTGTTGGTCTACGTGTTACAACTAGCTTGTTTTTTTTTTTTGTTTGTTGTTGAACTTGTAGCTGTCACTGGTCCTTATCCAGGTGTTTCATTGTAAATTGCTTCCTTGTTATGCTGAATATTTTAATAATATTCTAATTTATGAATCTACAGTACTATTGAAGTACTGATACCACTCAGGTCTCAGTCTTTGTTCTTTCTTCAAGGTACATTTGTGTACACGCTGTTTCTCAGTGATCATAACAAAATACTTTTTTACCAAAATTTTGTTAAGCCATGATACAATCAGCAACGTGAATTGATGTAAACTGATTTCACAACATACCCGTGACTACAATTCCAAGAAAGCAGTCATGAGGAACCACACGCAAGCTGACATGCACAATTGAGTCAGAAATGTTTTACTTACTTTCAATGGATTAATATTTTGTTATCCTTAAGAGAGGAAGCTTACTGTCTGGAAGTTTAAGGTTATAGCATGTCTGTAGATATGCATTCTGAACATGTCACACGTTTATGGCCATTGAACATGGGATGTGAAAGGAGGCTATTAAATAACAGGGAACACAGTGACGGCATCATCTCTCAGCAACCAATGAATCCCGCAGTCTTCTCTAAAGCATTACCTCTTTTTGAATGAAACACGAGACCCCTTTGTTGCTGCAAATACTCTGGACTTCCAGCAATTATTTTTTGGGAATTTGAGAGAGTTCTAATCAAGGCATTAGAGGATTAGCAAACTGGCTGT
Organism: Tachysurus fulvidraco; assembly: GCF_022655615.1. NCBI lineage: Eukaryota > Metazoa > Chordata > Actinopteri > Siluriformes > Bagridae > Tachysurus > Tachysurus fulvidraco. The sequence continues at coordinate 7,881,830 of NC_062534.1, forward strand.
CTGACTCGTCTCTTAGCCGATAGCATTCAGCCCTCATAGGCTCCTACACCCTTAAAGACTGCTCTTATAATTACAGACTAATACTCGTTATAGATTGTTTTAATAAACATAATGTGATTCTTTTGCACTAGAACACTTAAAATGAAACTACTGAAGAGTGATCCCCTTTTTTGGATCTTTTAGAGCTTTTAGACTTTGCAAAAAATGAACCATTCATGGAAGACAATCTGCAAAATTTGTTTGGTTTGGGTCAAATAACATTCATTCATTCATTCATCTTCAGTAACTGCTTAATTTTGCTTTCAGTTACTTTTTTTGGTGGATCTGACACATATCCCGGGGAGAATAAGCACAAGGCGGGATGTGGGATGTCTGTTGCAGCCAAATATCTTGACTGAATTTTTTTAGACTATAGAAATGTCTGAATCATGATCTAAGCACACCTGATACACCTATCCACTGCCAAAATAAACACTAGTATTCTTATTGCATTCAGAAATAAGCATTCACAGAACACAATAACTACAATAACATTATCATTGTTGCTTGGTGGACAGGTCGCTTCTGTGATTAACAGCTGTTTACACTCTGATGGAACTTTCTATGAGCTTTTTAAAAACATATTTGTTATTAAAATGGAGATAATAACTTAGTAGGCCATTGAGGTTTGTTTCTAGATTTTCTTGTAAAAAAGAGGAACACTTATCACTTATCTATACATTTATATGCTTATACAGTAAGTCTGGCTATTTTTACTTTCAAATTTACTTGAACATTTCTAAACATTTGAGGATGATGTAAATCAGTATTAATCTGACCATGTATAATTTACAATGCAACAATAAAGAAAAATGTCATTTAATTTAAATATTCCAGTTCATGTTCTTTTGTGTGATCTCTCTTTTGTGTTCCTTCACGCATCATTTTTTTATGTCTCAAGACAACTATGACTGTGGCCAGAAACATGCATACAGAGAAGAACATCATACCCAGACCACACAGCAGTAGGAGCCAAGGGAGTTCTGTGCAACTCTCAGTCAGGTTATAAGGTTTTGGTGTCAATGGGGGCTCTGAGGCTAGAGGAAAATGTGGGGGAACAGTAGTCAAGTGGCACTGTTTGGGCATCTCATTGACCAGAACATTAACCCATACACTGGCCTGGAGAGGTGCAGGCTTCCCTCTGTCACTGACTCGGATTAAGAGGTGATGCATACTGTAGTCTCTGCCTACAAGCTGCTGCACCAAAGTGATGTTCCCTGAGTGTGGGTCGATCTGAAATGGGCTGGGGTTGATAGGCACGCGGGCTATAATTTGGTAAGTAATATCTGAATTCAAGCCTGAGTCACGGTCAATAGCATAAATTTTAGTGATAATGCTTCCAGCCCTGGTGTTGGGGGATATGGTAAGGCAGGAGAGGTTGCTGCTGGGTAGGAGTACTTGAGGCTGGTTATCATTTACATCCTCCACAAAAACAGTTACAGATGCAGTGGACGAGCGCTGTGGACTGCCACCATCTAGAGCCAGCAGGCGCAGCTCATAATGCTCATGCTTCTCCCGGTCTACCTCACCTGTACATCGAAGTGCAGACTGGGACAGGTCAATTGCAAAGGGAACATGCTTGTCAAGTACTTGTACATCCACTACTTTTCCATTATCACCCTCATCTGCATCCACAATTCCAATCTTTCCAACCTGAGCTAAGTGTGGAATATCTTCGGGGATGAAGAAAATGAAGTGTGATGTGACAAACGTTGGCTGGTTATCATTCTGATCTAGGACCTTTATGGACAGTGATGAAAAGGCCTCTAAAGGAGGAGAGCCATTGTCCCTGGCCAGCAATGTGAGACTGTATTCTCCATGTTTCTCTCTGTCCAATGGCTCTAAAACAGACACTACCCCTGTCACTTCATCAATACTAAAGAGAGCAGGGTTATTATTAATCAGCCTGTATGACACTTTTCCATAAAGATGGCTATCTGCATCACTTGCACTGACTTGTACTAAAGAGATGTTAGACTTATTGTTCTCCTCTATCTCCACCTGATAGAAATTCTCCTTAAACAGAGGGGCATTATCATTCACATCTTCAACTTCCACTTTTATCTCTTTCCTTGCATGCACATGTTTGCCTGGGGCTTCACTTATAACAACAGTAACAAGATATTTGCTACACAGCTCAAAGTCTAGTGACTTTGAGCTTGAAAGTAGATAGCTACCTGCTTGAGCTTTTAAAGAGAACAATGTTCTATCCTCTAAGGACAGAATCTTTTGGACACCTGAGATGTCTCTCAGCTCCAAAAGAGCCAAGAGAGTTGGTGGCTCATTCTCCCGTAATATTATAGTTTGATTTCTATACTGTGCCACATACTTGATCTCGACATTTGGCTCTGGGCTCAAAAGTGGCTGCAGATGTACAGTTAACTGAGTTTGCTCAACAGGACAAGGTGGGCTATTCACTACTACTTTTAGCACATGTTCCTCCATTCTGTCTAACCTTATATCCATAGTTATACTGATCCTGCCTGTGTTTCTGTCCAAGTGGAAAAGTTCCTTGGCCCGATCTGAGATCTGGAGACTGAAGGTGTAAGTGATATGGCTGTTGCTGCCCAGGTCTGGGTCTATGGCATGAACCTGGGCCACTGTTGTTCCCCTGGTCGCTCCTCCTGGCACCGAAACAGTCTGAAGGTTATCGGGGCTGAACTGCGGGCACTGATCGTCTACATCTAGCACCGTAACAACAAGAGACACCGTAGCACTCAGCGGCACAGAGCCACTGTCCACAGCAACAAGAACCATGCAGTGCTCGTTTTGAGTTTCACGGTCCAGCTCTCTTTCAACAATCAGCTCAAGGGCAGATCTGTCCTGTGTTACACTGAAGAATCCTTCAGCACCTTTTAAATGATACATTATCCTTGCATTACTGCCTATGTCCTTGTCCTGAGCATTGACATCCAACTGCACCTTTGTCCCAACATTTGCATCCTCTGGTATTCTTAAACGAATTTCATTTGTTTCAAAATAAGGAGCATTGTCATTTATATCCTCCACGATTATAGTGATCTTCAACAGTTCTTGGTCAGGGCCCACTAGGGCATCAGCTGAGATGGTACAGTACCCGCCTTCCTGTGATGGACACAATGTCTCCCGATCAATCATCCGTTCTGTTGTGTACATATCCCCGGTTTCCTCACTGACTCTTAAATACGAGTTCCCAAGCAGCTGGTATGGAGGAGAGTAGGCTGTGCCTAAGGTGCCTATCTTAATTCCTTCCTGTCGCTCCTCCAGTGTCGAAAGGGTTAACAGAGTGTGGCATATGATCTGTCTGACAGATGCAATGAGAAACACCATCTAAAGAGAACCAGAGAAAGTATTTAGTAGTCTGAAGTAAACAACACCCCACTTTCCATATGAAAGTTTAACAGTTATTCAATCTTTAAAATGAAACGTCTTTAGAATAAATAATATAATAATAAATAAATCAAGAAAGATTCAACAGTTTTTGTGAGATAAGCAAAAAACTTTGTAAAATGATTCTAATACATTTTGTATTTGAATTTATTCCTGTAAAGCTACTTTGTGACAATATCCATTAAAATTGCAGTACAAATAACATTTAATTAAATAAATTCAAACGTATTACAATTATATATGGTCAACATAATCAGCACTATCTATCAACCCCATTTATTCATAAGGTTAGGGTTTAGTGTGGTTCTGCATTTAAACAGCACATATTTCTTTCATGACGAAACGTTCTTCGAATCATTGTAAGATATTAAAAGCAATGTTTTGATTTTGGAAACCATTACAGCTCATCACAACATTGCTTCATGCGCAAACAACTTATATAATCAAGCATGTTTGACAAGGGGGTCTGTCCAGAAGAAACAAATGCATTTACATAGACTGGAAAATATCTTATTTAAAGCAAATATCCATTGGCTACTCATTTCCTAGAGACAGAATAGTTAGCATGTGTGAAAACTCACCTGTAACAGACACACCATGTTCATATTTCCGTGAGACGCAGGTGATCATTCTTTGTGTGTGTGCTAGCGGTGTGGAATGAAACTTGAGTGTGACTAGGATTTCTGAGGGAGGGAACTGCCAAAGGAAAGGAGCTTGCTTTCATTTTGGCATTAAACCTGTTCTGTCAATGTTCCCACTCCTTTTCACAGAGTCTTTAACATGTTTATGTTGCCAAAGTTGTTTGATTCGAGTGAGAAAAATAATTATACCTCTCTCTCTCTCTCTCTCTCTCTCTCTCTCTCTCTCTCTCTCTCTCTCTCTCTCTCTCACACACACACACACACACACACACACACACACACACACACACACACACACACACACACACACACACACACACACACACACACACACACACACCTTCCACAGCTACAATTAATGAGTTAATTATTGCTATGTCTACAACTCAATATAACCCAAACATTTTCCAATTTCAATATCAATTCCATTTTATTTGAACAGCGTTTTTAACAATAGACATTCTTCCTAAGCAGCTTTTGAGATCCTGGTGTCATCCTATATTTGGAATCCAAACGAGCAAGCCAGGGGTGACAGTCACAAGAAAAATCTCTCCTGAGAACAAAATGAGGAAGAGGAACCAGTCTAAAAAAGTAACCTATCCACTTTTTTTAGAGAAATTTTACTTTAAAATATTACTTTTCTGGAAGTATTTACTACAAAGTCAATCACAAGTGTACTGAAAGGGTGTACAGCATAAACACCAGAGTCTTTAATGATTGCAGCAACAGTATTTAGGTGAGATCGAAAGGGTGAGCCTGTAAGATTTATAAGATATAGAGTATGTGTAAGACATACAGTACAGTATACAGTATGGCAAGGTCCATTGAATTACCTGCATACATTTACCAACACCTGTACACCTTCAAGTTTACACAGTTATCTAATTAGCCAATCGTGTGGCAGCTGTACAATAAAAATATGTCATGCATCAGGTCAAGATCTTCAATAAAAGGTCATCTCAAAAATCAATATAGGGAAAAACTGTGATATCTAGGAATTTGATCATGCCTTGGGTGTTGGTGCCAGATGGGCAGAAACTGCTGATTTCCAGGGATTTTCACATACACCAGCCTCTAGAGTTTACACAGAATCTTACATTTAAAAAAATAAATAGTGTTTGTGGAGAGTATGCATGTGAGAGAACAGAGGAGAATTGTGGTGAGCAGAAAAGGATCTCAGCAGGCAAAATAGATTAAACCTTGTGCCGAATGAGCTACAGCAGCAGAAGAACACATCAGGTTCCACTCCTGTCAGCCAAGATGAAGAACATGAGGCGTTCATGGAAACAGACTTATCCAAACTGGACTGGAAAAAGACCAGGTAATTAAAAAAATTACACTGCCCTCTAGTGTATAAACTGGTAACAGGTAACATAGCCTTGGTGTGTGTGTGTGTGTGTGTGTGTGTGTGTGTGTGTGTGTGTGTGTGTGTGTGTGTGTGTGTGTGTGTGTGTGTGGTGTTAAAGAAACGTTAGAGTTTTCAGCCATTTACATGTGATATTGTTTAGTTCTTTGGACACAGCTACAGCTACTAACATCTATAAGCTGGGAGGGCCAAAAGTAAATGTAATATTAATGTAATATATAATATTAAGAATGCAGAGATAGAATCATAGATTGAAACAACATGCAGGTAAATTTCATGACAAGACAGCCACAAAAGGCCGGTAATACACTATACTGTTATAGGCTTGTGGACACCTGTATGTGGCTCTTCCCCAACTTTTGACACAAAACTGGATGCACACAATTCTCTAAAATGTCTCTGTATGCTGTAGCATTACACTTTCCCTTCATTGAGACCCAACACATTCCAGCATGATAATTACTGTTGTTAAAGCGAGGTCTGTAATTAGATGGTTTGTCAAGGTTAAAGCAGAAGTAGGACATTTCTAGAGATCTAGAGATGGAGGATCTCCAGTCTACATTGTGTATGTATTTACCTATGTTAGGGTTTGATGGCAGTACTTTTGTAGACTATTTAAAAAAAATATATACATATTTTTAAAAGTGTGAAGAAAGAAGGTTGAAGATGAAGCATTCTTCACACCAAATACTACATTTTCACAAAAAAGAACTTAGTAAGCAAAAGTTCTCTTTCTCTCTCTCTCTCTCTCACACACACTCTCTCTCTTTCTCTGTTTTCTCTAAAGAATTTTAGCTCTAATTTTCTGAAAGCTAAACCTGGTTAAAGAAATTAAGTATTGTAGAGAAACACATTAATGTGTTTATAGAATGTGAGGTAAAGTAAAACTAATAAACTACATTAATCAAGCTTTTCTTTGAGAACCCTTTTGTATGGACATAAAAAAAATAAGCTTTTATGCACTATTAAGAGCCTGACACTGAAATTAAATGGAGCTGGAAATGAGTTTGAGGCTGACTGGCACATTAAGAGAGGAACTGACTGGCACATTAAGAGAGGAACTGACTGGCACATTAAGAGAGGAACTGACTGGCACGCTAAGAGAGGAACTGACTGGCACATTAAAAGAAAGCTGAAACTTTAACTAGCCCATTACTGCCCTAAGTAAATTGTGACATCACTATGAACATCTTTGTAAAATAGAATGGAAAAGTTATTATCTGGAAAAAAGAGCCACATCCTTATACAGTTCCATGTTATAAACTAAACTTTTCCACCACTGTCTAGGTCTCCGATACGTCACAAGAGAAACTGCGCTCTCATTGGCCGGGATTCTGCTTTTCCTAGGCAGGAGTAGAAAGCCTCTGCTAGAAGACAACCAATTGGATAACTGTTCTTTGACAGATGCTCCGCCTTCTTGTACCATTACGCACGAATCTTGGTACTTGGTAACTTTTTTTCCTCGCTCTCTCATTACTTACGCCTCTTTCTGGGACTCAGAAGTTCATCAGCTGTTTCTGAAAGCATGTCGACATCACCTTCCACAGGTTAGTTTTCTTCATCTTTATTTATTCCTTTCTTAAATATTTGTTAATCAGTGTATAGAAACCCTGAACCCATTCATCCTTCTTATAGTAATCAACAACAAAAAATGATGTTCATTCAAATGAAATAAAAATTTCATTCAAATTTTTGAATTCGGATCAAAATGATCCGAATTCATTTAAAGTGAATATTATGGCAACTGGTAAGATTCGTTTTATTAATGAAATCAGGAAAACTAGGTGTCAGATAATATACAGCAAAAATGAAGTGGAGATATTATATTATATGAAATGGATTATGGTTTGGTTTAGGGGAATAAATGTTTTACATATTGTCCCCATCTCAGAGTTGGACAGTGAGATCGGGGAGCTGCTGGAGGAGTTTGAAGCCGTGATGGAGGAAATGAACGCGCCATCGGTGAGAGCGCACGGCGCCTGCGAGCCTGTGCTGGGTGAAGCGGAACAGCGGGCTGACTACAGCGACGCAGTGACGGACAGCGGCATCGAGGACACGGATGATAGTGAGTTTCCCCTTGTGGAAAAGAAAATGGAGGGATGGAGTTAAGGTGTAAAACCCACACTCCGATTTCCCTTCGGTGATGAATGTAAACAACTATACAGACACTTTTCTGTAACTCTTTCTGTCGGAAACATGTTTCAACTTTTTTGTTGAGTTTGGAATGCTTCAGCACAGAGTCACACAACAAATACACATCATTAACTCACAATGTTATCCTGTACTGCTGTCAAGTCAGATTTTTTTTAGATTTGGAACATTAAAGCACTGTGTGTGTGTGTGTGTGTGTGTGTGTGTGTGTGTGTGTGTGTGTGTGTGTGTGTGTGTGTTTCTCAGCTAGTGAACCATCTCAGGCAAGCAGCTTGAACGCGAGTGTAGAGGAGCTCAACACTGCAGGCATGATGACTTCACGGAAAGGTATCACTGTTATATTTCAATCCTGATAACCATCACATTTACACAACAAAGCTGGAGGCATTGCAGTGTATTGTGTGGGTGCCATTTTTGTTTTTTGCAATTTCATACTTTGATGAGACTTTAAGTTCTTTGCTACCTCTGGGCATCTCACTCACGTCCACCCATGCTTACACCTAGCCTTTTAAGTTTTTAGTAACTAGGTGTTTGAAAAGGAGGATTATTATAGAAGCTTTAAATGGAATGAAATGTTTATCAGTGAAAGCTCTTTATCTTATTTTGTCAGGCTACCATACACAAAAAGCATAAGACTCGGAACAGTTCCACCTCAAACCATAGCAACACAGCAGAGCTGATCTGTTTCAGGCTAACTGAGCTAATCTCTTAGATAGGCACAGTTTTTAAGAGGATGTTTATGATAAGATTTTTAAGCCCGATTCAAAGCCGATTGAACATGCTGCTATGAATTTGTTTCTTCCCTCTGAAGTGTGGGATTAGATTTTATTTTCCAGTCCCCTGCCCCCCGTCTTCCCCCCCAGACTGTCAGATCGCATTTCCTCCAGTAGAAAATTCCAGAGGAAATGCTTGGGCTCTTAGCAGTATTTCTATACATTCCAGAGCATTCCATCATCCATCCCTTCCTTCACTGTGTCTCTCCTCTTTCCTTTCCATCAGCTAAACTCGGGGACACTTCTGACCTAGAAAGCTTTATTGAGAACCTGGACAAAGAGCTTGCAGGTAAACTAACAGTATCAGTATCATCATGAAAATGGGATCAAATGTGTTGTGTATGAACCTGAAATGTAGACTCTCCCTGCACTGAATTATAATCATTCTGCTCCATAGCCTTAATTTGCTATTATTTATTTGCCTAAATGTTATGTCATCAATCTGATTCCTAACTTATCGTCTAAATGAATGAATGATATTTCATGCTGTACTAGAATTTATAGAAAATTAGCACTGCATCACTGACAGTATTTACACTAGTTAGCTTTGTAGTGACATAAAAACTGTCTGCTTTACCTCTTATTATAACCACATGAATTTTTTATTATAACCGATTCATTTTTAAACACTCAGTCTCACATTCTGATCTCCAAGTCATCTTTAATTGGGAAAAAAAAATTAAACCAGAACAGAAAGCCTGTTATACAGAAGATAAAGTGTGCAATAAGAAAACATAAAAAAGTACAAGTTCAGTAAAGATTAATGAGAAAGCTACTTGAATATTACACTTGTGGTATGTTATGTATTGCAAAGTCAGTGTGTGAATATATTTGTTTTTCAACACTTCAGTACATGATAAATTATACGGTGTGCGTACTTCCTCAAATCAGAAATTAGAGTGCAATCTGTGATAAAGTATACAGACAGAAATGAAATTTTCATTGCAGTGATAATGGCACTGCTACTAAATTACCCCAGTGGCTGCCTATCAACAAAAGACCAGTGGTTTTACAAGGCCTGCTCTCAGCATGCCAGGCTATCAGTGGGTTGTAGGGATAAGTGCAGATCATGAATCATAAGTCCCCAGACATCTGGGCACACTTTGAGCATGTTAATCCTTTCTGCCTGTCTCCCCTGTCGACCCGAGCTATGACAACTTTATCTTCTTGACAGAGATGTGAACAGACAGGACTCATGTAACTACAGGACAGGAGCCAAGACTATCAGCACGTACCAGCAAGAAGAGACAGAGAACTGGCATCCATGAACAAACCAAATCTCCCTCTTGGACAGGAGATTCAGTTTGTAATGCACCCAAAAACAATAATTACAAAACAAATTACAACCAAGACAAGTTAACATGGGCAATCTTTAATCCTGTGAAAAATCTGATTTATTAGTACAGATGTTGGTATTTTGGAATATCACTGGTATAATTGAATATGAACCAATACAAATATCTCGATCAGTAATAATGCTTGAGTATGAAGTTTTTTAGTCTTTACTACAAAGATTTTTTATTTTTTTATGTTTGGCTAAACTTGTTTGGAATTCTGTCAGCTCAGTAGCTCTTAAACTATAACTACTTTTCTTTCTTTATGTCCTCAAAGTTTTTTGATGTAAAATTTCTCTGGTTTTAATTTTTTTAGTTACTGTTAAATTATTATGGCAGCTTGTTGTATTCGATAACATTTTATATTGTATTTACTACATGAATATTCAAGTTATTGCTCTTAGTATCTGTACTTTGATATTGAATGTTATTTTTAAGAGAAACATTCTTTTGTAAAATAAAATGACATATATTTTTTATTTTAAAAAGCATAGTGAAGGTTTATCATTATTTTTGCTGTTGCTTCTGTCATGAACCTTCTGTTCAAAATTCTACCTAGAATAGACATGTCTTACTGTGAACTGTATCACATTTTCTGCAGGTTAATGTAGCTGCAAGTAAACAAGGAAACTGTGGTTTGTCGTTAACTTATACAGGAAGTACATCAGTTTCACTGCTCTAGAAACAGTGCAGTTGCTGGAATTTGTATGGAACTATTGCCATACAAGTGAAAAAGCACATATAGTGCAATAAGGAGGCAACAATGCCCAATTCTCTTGGTCGCAATGGAAATCACATTAAGAAGAGGAAGCCGACCTGTTCTTAAGTTCTCAACAGTGATTTATAATAAGCACTTGAAACACACAATGTACCTTGATCTACTTTCCATAGATTTAGAGCTTCCAAATCTGTAGTTTACAGTATAGAAGACCGTAAGCCAATTACATTCCAAATGTATATTTTATGTTATTTTCTAAATAAAATAAAATGTGAGACTGAATCAAAATAAAGCCTACACTTTAGGCTTATTCAGTAGAAGCAATGTCTTAGACAGTGAAGACAGAAGCATCCTTGGCCAAATTTACCAGGAGTCTTGAGTTTTAAATGATTCAAAATTAACAATTATTATGTATGCCAAAACAACACATGGAGACATATAGGGGTAAGCTAGGAGCTAGCTGCTTAAGATAGACTAGCTGGATCTGACATTTTACAAGGAAGATGCTCTGTGATTAGTCCAAAATTTCACTTTGTTTGCTCGTAGTAGTTGCTTTTTTTGTTAAATGGGTAAGTGCTGGAATCTATGGGTAAGTGTGAGGGGAATCTTTGATAGATATATAAATATTTATAAATAACATGTACAAATATGAGCTAGCTATGGATAGCAGTGGACGTAATTTTTTTTTCTACTTAAGTGCAACTCACATGGTTAGGTAAAATAAGCACAGAATAGAAAATAGAATATTTTTGGATTTTTTGTGCCATTTAGAAACTACTATAATTTCAGTCATTTTCTTGATGACATTTTACTCAAATGAATTACTATTTTCACTCAAATGTGAGATTTTTCACTTTCAGTTACGGCTAATAAGATTGTTGGCATGCAAAATACAACATGTCAGCTTTAGTTTTTAAACCTAATAAATCACTTGATCTTCTGTTGTTGTTTAATTAAATGCTTGACACTCTTCGTTAATTCATTCCTTCATCTTCAGTTGTCTCTTTATCCTGGTCAGGGATGCAGTGGATCCAGAGTTTATCCTGGTAACACTGGAGGCGAGGTGTTTTGGGGAAATGAAGTCATAATTGTGCATTGCTGCTGGAGAATGGTCATACTGCTTGGTTTGTTTGTTTAAAGACATTGTGTTCAGTGTGTTTTCTTAATTTCGGCATAATTAATTAATTAAATCTGGCATAAACAGTTTTTTGTCTTCCAACTCTACAGAAAGGGTGACGTGACCCTCAAGGTACAGCCATTTGCCTGCATCATTAGCAACTTTCTGTTGAGGCCATGTATCACTATTACTGTGTATGGAAGTTTGGGGGCTTCCTCTAACAAAGTTTTGGCTGTTGTTAGAGGAAGTAAAACCAAATAACATGACTGAAACCACTGAGTGACTGAAATGTAAGATGAATCAATCCAAACCAAATAACATGACTGAACGTTCCTAGTTTGCATTAAGCTAGAATTGTGTCAATTTTTCCACATGTGATACAGTTCATTTGGCCAACAGTCAGAGGCATACTGTAGCTAAGGGGTTGCTGGGGGTGACTAATGCCTTCAGTTTTGAGCTTCTTTTCTGTTTTTGTGGAAAAACCCCCCCCAATATCTTTGGTTTGGTCAGGTTACACAGAAACTAATACCACAGTGAAACAACAGAAAACAATACCACAGTGTTCAGTGTATCACATTGTAGGTGACACGGTTGTCTTTTCTTTGGCAGAGGGTCTCAGTGTAGGAAAAATATGGGTTGTTTGCCTTGGTCAAGCTGCTTGTTGTTTTGGTCATGAATAGACCATAATCTTTCTCATTAAAATTCACACTCAGGCAATTTGGCATTTTTATGTGTAAACAGCATGTAGAATAAGTCAAAAGAAATACCACAGAACATTTTCAATTGATTGCCTAATTAATATGACATCAAAATGGTCTGGATACAGCTTTGAGTATCTCTGTAAGGGTTTATAAAAATGCAGAAGATGATGAGAAGATGAACATTCAGTGGGCCCATGTTATTATTAATGTAATTAATCTTGCACAGTTCAGTGATTTCCTCCACTTCATGCCTACTTATTAAAGTAATTAATTAGCGAGCACGCTAATAAGTGAGCTGTGATAACTAAGCTTTTATTGTCTTTAAGCTGGTTAATTAAGTTAGCTAGCTCTGGTATCAAAGCTGACTACGGTAGTACTAAAATAATTTAATAGACTGAATCATTGCATTAGATAAGTTGTGCCTTTGGAAAAATCTATAAAGGTAAAGCTATAAAGATCAATGTGCTATTGTTGTGCTATGAAGTTTTGCAGTTATCACTGTATCTTTAATTTCATGGCTGTAGATGTGTATGAGCTTTGCTGGTCTTTCTGGAAGGCCTTAGAAGGTCATGTATGGGTATTTCTAAAACAATACCAGGTACTCAACACTTGTGGAAAGAAAATATATCCTTGGTGTATTAATTGAAAAACCACCCATACACCATTGTTTTTTCCCAGTAAGCTTTTTTAATCGTGGTCAGGATTGTGGTGGATCTGGACCTTGGGGGAACACTAGGCACATGACAGAAATACACTAGGATGCTAGTCCATCACATTGTGCCATGTACATACATATTCATACTCGGGCAAATGTAGAGTCACCAGTCCAATGGATGCATGAAGAAACGGGATCCTGGGGAAACTAGGAATACTGGCACTGTGTGTGCTGTGTCCTAATGGAGGCCCGGGTACAAGATAATGAATTAAGTAACTATTGAGCCATGCACAGATCATGTGAGGTAAGTTGTCAAGCAGTCAAACCTGTCTGCTCCTGAAAACTATTCAACCCATTTACAGCTTTCATTTGAGTGTTAAATCTCGACAGTTGTTATGTCAGTTTATCAGTTTATTCAGTTACCAGGCAATGTCACGTTACCATGAATGGGTATCTCGTAATTGGCATAACATGCTCCAATTAGCATACACTCTAAAACATGTTAAATCTATAATGCTCTCAGAAATTAATTGCTCAGGAGCTCTTGTTTGCATAATTCCATGTGTCTCTAAACAATTGGGGAAAGGACATTATTTACATTTACATTAAAGACAATTTTATTTATTTATATTCACACTCTCTAGTGTCACCCAAATGAGGATGAGTTCCCGTCTGGTTCCTGTCATATCGTCTCAGGGAGCTTTTTTCTAGCCAATGTTACCTCAGTTTGCTCATTAGGGATAAATAGTATAAGATTTACCTTATACATTTAATACATATAAGTTTTTATATTTCTGTAAAGTGGCTTTGAGAATCTTTTAAAAGCACTATGCAAATAAAATTTAATCGAATGATGTTCTTCGTGTCAAGCACTTGTCATAAATGACATTGTTCTAAGTTTATAGTAGCATCAATTCTCGTGGCATTTATCATCATATAACAAAAGGACATTACTACAAGAAATACAGTACATATGCAAGTTATTTTAGCATGTGGTATTCAAGAGATAATGCTTACTGAAACATCACAAACATACAGATTCAACTAATAGAAGGTTATAGCAAAAGAAAGATGTTTCTTGTATATTTATTCTTTACGGATGTTACGAAATGTTTCAAATGAATTATATTTGAACAAAATTGAACTGAATTGGATTTTTTAGGTAGAAAGTACAGAAACAAAAAGCAATAAAAAAGAAATAATGGTACATATTTGCATAACAACAACAACAATCTGTGTCGCACAGATCAGGAATGCCCTGTCCTACATGATTATGAAAAGAAACTGAAAAGATAGTTTATAGGTTTTGATGTAAAATAAAAAGGATGTTAAAAATCCCTTTAGAGTGTTTTTTTGTTTTTGAGTACTTTTTCATCTGTGTACTTAAACTGTAGCACTTCAGAATTCGATTACGATCTAGCTTTATAGCGCTAACATAAATCCTTGGCAATGTGCGTAATTGTGTTTCATTGTGGAAAATAAAGTTTTGTGTCTTAAACCGCAGTGTTTGCAGCTTAATATTAGAAGTTGAAATGTGATGAAACCTGTGCTTAAAGAGTTTTTGAAAAATACATTCTCACTGTGTAGGAGTCCCCTTTTCTGTGAATAAAGAACAAATGTTTTGTAGTGCTTGGGATGTAGAAATGTACTGTACTGTACTATAGGTTTCAATTTTGATCCTGTTCGACTTCAAACATATGTCGAAAACATCCGCAAAAGGCTGAGTGAAATGTGGAAAACTAGGAACTAAAAAGATGAACCATTCAGTTATGACAAGGTTTCATCAATACCTATTTTAGAAATAGTATTATTATAGACATAATGTCTATTAAACAACCGTTAAAAAGCAGGGGGCACGGTGGCTTAGTGGTTAGCACGTTCGCCTCACACCTCCAGGGTCGGGGTTTGATTCCCCTCCGCCTTGTGTGTGTGGAGTTTGCATGTTCTCCCCGGGTTTCCTCTGGCTACTCTGGTTTCCTCCCCCGGTCGAAAGACATGCATGGTAGGTTGATTGGCATCTCTGGATAATTGTCTGTAGCGTGTGAGTGAATGAATGAGTGTGTGTGTGCCCTGCGATGGGTTGGCACTCTGTCCAGGGTGTATCCTGCCTTGATGCCCGATGACACCTGAGATAGGCACAGGCTCCCCGTGACCCGAGGTAGTTCGGATAAGCGGTCAAAAATGAGTGAGTGAGAGGTTTGCATAGCAGGGTCCCATTTTAGGGTCCTTCACTAATGCCTATTATTCAGGATAAGGAATGAAACTGAAGGAGTTTAATTAAAATGTACAGATTATAATCAGGACATAATTTTAAAAAGTAATTAACCACAGTACATCACTGTCATCAGCTTTTTTTATCTGGGTGTTAAGAAATAGTGTACGATCATTTTATTAGTGATTATTAATATTCAAATATAAAATTGTAATAAATCAACCACTTTACTACGTCCTCAATACATTCATTTATCTGGAGGCCTTGTCTAAAATAGGAAGCATGTTAAGCTCTTTTTAAGACTTAAAAGAACGGCTTTCATGTCCATTGGCCTCATTAAAAATTAATCATTACCTTATCTTTGATGTATACATTAAAGAACCAGCTCCTCTGGGCTCTGACATTAATAAAAAACAGACTGATATGACACTAGTAAGGGTTGAAAGAGACAAGTGCACCTTCAAGATTAACAAATGGCCACCTGCACTAGAGGTACAGAAATCTGAAAGAATCCTGTACTACTGTGAAAACCCCCCATTTCTAACTAAATATCTGCCTACTATTTTCCTACTGCCATCTCATGGTCAGCAGCTGTTCATGCAACTTTCTAAAAAAGCTTTTTGACACAATGGAGAGCCACTTCTCAGGATTGGAGTGCGACAAGCCATGCAAAATGGCAGTATAGTATTATCTGGTCGATACTTTGTAATCTTCATTATTACCAAGGGGATGGTTTCAGACCCTCACTACAACACTTGACATACCAATAATCCACGGCTTATAAGATAGCAAGTGTGTCTAAAATAGCAAGCAAATAAAAGTCAGCTGCTGTAATAAGATAATACTGATGGGAAACTGGGAACTCAAGTTAGCAATTACCTGACAATGTCCATCCTTTATCTCAACTACCTTTCAGTTCAGAGCACACAGTCTGTGACTATAACATCTCCTCTGTTGTATACTGTAACTACAAAGACTTGTGCAGCTCTGTAAATAGCACACAGCTGGATGTTTTTACCCAATGGCTATATCTATTCCCAGCAATCAGAGCAGTGCCATTTTCATCCCATTCACATACAGGACTAAATATATAACATCCTATAAAAATCGGTTCCTTACTGAGAGAAGAGCTTGAGAAGAGAAGTAATGCTTATAAAGGCTTGTTTATTGGGATCTTCAATTTTGCTTGTCTGTGAATAAACTAATAGTAGCAGACTTTGTTCATCAATAAAAAAAAAAGTTCTCCACTCCCAAAGGTGCAAATGGCTCGGTTTGTTTGGTTTCTTAGCTTAAATAGTGGAGGATGCATTAGCCCAAAGACAATCATCCATCAAAACCCCTCCCATACGCAAAATGCAACATAAGTAAGTGAAAGGGAGAACATATGAACCCCACTAGTCTTTTTTTTTTTTGCCATATCCACAGTACATATACTGTAAACAGACCTTTTGTGCTACATTGGTTGATCTACACTATCATTTTACTACCTTCTTTTTGATAGTAGGTGCTTGGATTTACAATTATTGTCCCCTGCAGCATGCAACGCAATGATATTATATAGAATGCATTTATTGTTTCTGTACGGTGCAGTAGCCGCATCTGGGTCATTACCTACAGTAGGGAAGGTTAATGTGATTTAGCCAGTCGTTAGCTTTCCTTGCTTTATGGTATGCCTGCAGCTAGACTTCTTTAATTTGCACAATGTGGCACGTGCAATTAGTGTATATCTCCACTTGGTACCTGATAGCCCATTCAAGGTGGAACGTGGCCTTGTGAATGCAAAGCCACCGCTAATTATCTTTAAGAGAAAGATTGGATGTTGATGAGAGACTGCAGGGAATTGGCTGGGAACGAAGATAGAGAGTGAGTGAGAGAGGGAGAGAGAGAGAGAGAGAGAGAGAGAGAGAGAGAGAGAGAGAGAGCAAGGTCTGCATGCTTGTTAGATGTTTGTCTCACTTCTTAGGCTTCTTCAGGCCATCCATCACCTAGACAGAATCATTACTGTTCCAGTCAATGCAGCAGCTGGGCTCAATGTCCCTTAAGGAGCACTGCACCGCGCTACAGCACAATCCAGTCCAAGCAGCTTTGTTATTGTTTTATCATGCAGAAAATGGTCGTGCGCCTAATTAATACCGAAGCACTAGATTTCTTATTACCTCCTCTTGGCTGCCTAGTGTTAGATTGTCCAAACAAAGTGTCTTTATTATCCATCTCCTCAGGCTGCAAGACCCTCAGGTTGGCATGCAATCCACACGATGGTTGCATTAAATTTGAAGTCTGGACTTTGGCCTGATACACCCACAGAGGAAGATCAATGTCACAGTTTTTTTTTTTTCAAGGACAACATTTACCTAAAAGCATTTTCGCAGCATGCTGAAACAGCAGCATTTCAGGTTAAAAATGTCCTCACTACATAAATTGAACATCAGCTTGGAAAGGATCTGAATCCTACAAAGTAAGTTAACTTCTCCAGTCCTCACAGTGAAAACATCACCAATATTTCATTTCTAATACCTGATTATGAATGCATTCAGCATATAAATACAAGCTTCCTTATCTGCCTTCCTCTCTATAGACAAGAACATATTAGTAACTCTGTATGTCTAAAAATCTGTTGAGATCTGGAATAACAGAAAATATATGTAGTCCAAATGCACTCTTTGCTGATTGATTTCTCCACTGGGTGTAATATCTTACTGGAACATGAAAAAAAGGAACAGTAGCAGATCTGGGAAATGGTATGCAGAGACCTCATTTTTCTTCTTTATTTAATAAGATAGTCTCAAGCAAACCCATGTAGAATGAATAATGAATACTTAACATTTTGCGACGACAATGAACACATAGTATTATCAAGCTTAGTGCAAGTCCTTGTCATATGGTCTTATGCCATACAAAAACCCTGTGAGACCCAAACATATGTAAGTTTTCTGAAAACAGCTGACACAAACAGTAAAATACAGTGCAATCCACAAGTATTTAGACAATAAACACTTTCTGTTGTTGCGGTGATGTAGTCCAATGCAATATATTTGGAATGTGACCACGTCTAAGAGAATAAATTGAAGCTTTAAATGGAGATTGTTTATATCAATAGATGAGCCATGTAAAAAATCACAATTGTTTGTATACACAGCCTCTTTTCTGGGGATAATTGGACAAATGAACTTAATACTCCTGAAAAACAGTGTTACACTTGGTACTTGTCTGTCGATTCTTTGCAGTGATGCAGAGATGCCTGTAGTCTCTGACCCACAGACATAATCAGACACTGGATAGCTTCATTAGTGATGTTCTGTCAGGCGTTTAATAGTCACCCTGTTTGTTCCAGGAACTTTTTGCCTTCAGTCGTTAAATAATATTAAGCTATCACATAATTTCTGCAGAATAAAAGATTATTTATTTACAATTTTTGCCTTTAGAACAATGTGAGGAATGATAAATCTATATAAATAGGTAAATGCTTTCATGTCCTAATGCCATTACGAATAGCATGGCTAATCAGCTGCCATTAATTTAGCTCACATTTACTGTTGTTGCGATCAGCACAAGTAAGATTTCAGTATTTCAACAATTCCTCAGTATTTCATCACTACAAGCTTGTCTTGTTCAGTGCTTACATTTGCTCAGTTACACCATATGACCAAATGTTTGTGGACCTTTGACCAACACACCCACATGTAGACCTTTCCCATTCTGTTGCAACAAGGTTAGAAGCACACCATTTGCTAGAATTTCTTTGAAAATTGTTTGGTGGTGTTAGAATTGTATTTCACTGACACTAAGCCTAAGCCTGTTCCAGCATGACAACGCAATGCCACTGTTCCCAAACAATGAAGATATGCTTTACCCAGGCTGGTGTGGAAGAACAACTTTGGGATGAACTGGAACGCTGACTGAACCCGAGGTTTCCTTTCCCAGCATCACTGCCAGTCCTCACTAATGCTCTTGTGGTTGAATGAACACAAATTCCCACAATCATGCTCCAGCATCTAAAAAGTCTTCCCAGAACAGTGGAGGTTATTAGAGCAGCTATGGGGGATTAAATATAGAATAGGATGTTCAACAAACACACAGGTGTTTTGGTAAGGGGTCCACAAACCTTTGCAAATATAGTATAAGCCCATAAAATATAATATAAAATAGAATTTATTCATTTTAAGAGTAGTTTTCCACAAGTGCTTAAATTACTTTTGTTAGCTCATGCTGAGGTTTTTCAAGAATTTTTTTTCAAGTGACTGAGATGAATTTTCAGTAACAAGTAGCCTTTAAGCCTGAAAAATCCAGGGATAGAAAACACAGACTGAATGAACAGGTACTATTTTCCCTTTGCTTTTAAATGTAATATGATGTAATATGATGTAATATAAAAATGATTTAAAAATAAAAACAATAGGAGGATATATGAAAGAGAAGATGGCACACATTAAAATAAATATCTAACAGGAGTCTAGCATATTGCCAATATTCCAAGTGGCAGAAAGTGTGGTTTAATTTAACAAAAAGGCGTCTTATTTTTAGTTTCTTATTGTTTAGCATCTAAAATAGCATTTGATCCACATCATTATTAGTTTGTATTTTATTTTGTTATTTTCTGTGCCAGTAAAAGCAACTTAATGAAGCTGCAAGAAACTAAATATGGGTTATGATTACTCTGAATTGTCAGATTAATAAAATTAGGTCTGCAGTCAGAACGATGTGCACAATTTCCATATTAAGTTGGCACAATGTTACACAACACTGAGTACAACTCTAACATAATGGCCAATTGATATTTTATGATTTGTTGGACTGGAATAATTGTATTCATATGATTTTACTGGCCTGGAATAGATTTATGTTTTCCATACAATCAAGTTGATCAAAACATGCTAATTATTTTAGTGTGTTACCTGTGGTGACTTTCTCGTGCTACACATTATACTTAGCGTAATCACCATCCATGTACATTTAAAGTAAAGAAAACCATACTGCTTGGATGGACACCCCATTAGGTGTCTTTTTTGTCTTCATAGAAGGTGCAATTGAAAAACAATTTCACTAATTGGATAACATTATCTGGATGTATTTATGTTAGAATGTTACCCTGCTAATGCCAGGTTAGACTGGCATTGTTCAATTAGCTAATATACTTGGCTAGTATCAAGTATAAAATCTAAATCAATGTAAATATATTAATATAAAGTTATTAATAGTTATTTACATGGATTTCATTAGAAACTCTAGAGTGCCATGATTGACACAGCCTGAATGCTGAAAACTATCCCTTAGTTTAAAACAACATTTTTTTTTTCAATTTTGTTGGCTGGATACTTCCACTTTTAATTGAGGAAGAGTTCCACACTTTACTTACACTTTCACTTGCGCTTCATTTCTCAGTGCATTTTCCACCCCTGAATATTACTTAACTTCTTGTTATTTCCTTTTCAAAGTAGAAATTATAAACCTTAAACATTTGAAATTTTAAAACTTTATCTAGGTTTAGTGGGGAACAAAGTTATTTTGTTCAATTGTTTGGAGTTAGTGAGGCAGCTGGATATTTGAGTTGGCATGTGGACATGGGGCCATTTTTAAAATATAATAATAATAATAATAATAATAATAATAATAATAATAATAATAATAATAATAATAATAACAATAATAATAATAATAATAATAATAATAATAATAACCGTAATCATATTCATAGGTTCTGAAATTTTCTAAAATGAATGGTGATGTAGAAATGTTCTTTATACTTTCTGGGGCATTATAAACATTACAATGTTAAAATTCTCTGTATTACTATTGATAGTCCATTAGCACTGCAGTGCATACTGTATAATAATATTACTGTAATCAGAATGTGTGTGTGTGTGTGTGTGTGTGTGTGTGTGTGTGTGTGTGTGTGTGTGTGTGTGTGTGTGTGTGTGTGTGTGCTGGGTTAGCATTAACCTCCTCTATGATCCACTGCACCGAGGTCTTATAATGTTAAGACTATATAGTAGATTAACATTTCTTTTTGTATGCAACAGACTTCACCAGTTGGCCCATTAGCTCATATTTCCTGTTCATATCTTAGTGTCTGATCATCATAATTCTCCTGGCATTTACCCGGCCATCTTTCTTTCATCATTACTTACAAACAGGATGAAGAGATACTGAGACAATAAATAGTGAATTACATGATTAAGTGGATTGCCACCAGTGTATTGCAAAGAAAATGTCCATTACACATAAATGCACAGAACTGCAACATAATGATGAGAACAACTTCAGTCTCTTCTTAAACCAAACCACTGTTTTTACACTTAAAAAAGCACTAACAAATGATGGGATTTTGCTTCTATTCAACATAGTACAGAAGATGCTACACAGATTAGTAGAGTAGAAAATATCACTTCACTTCAGTCAGTCACCAAGTGTTTGGTTATTAATCTGGCTAAGACAAGGCAAAATCCTTAAAGAATCCATGTTAATGGTGGGGGCCAACTCAAAACAAAATGCAAAGTAAAAGAAGTTAAAAATGAACAGCTCAGTAATGAAACAGTGTTTTGTCTGAGACATAGAGAAGTAGTTTTGATATATCTTTGAGAGCATGCCAGTGCAACTGCCTTGACAACAATCATGGTAGAAAAACATCCAGTTTCACAGTTCTGCCAGTTCTCCAGGGCAGTGCAGTGAGCTTCAGCTCACAATGTGGGGATTAGATGCTTCATCGAATTCCCTCAAACCCTTCTTGATCAATCCTTTAGGCAAGCTGCCATTGCTTAGAGTTGAGGGTGGGAGTCCTGCCTTCCTCAGAGTCTATGCCACGGTCTGCCCAAATTTTGCTCTCTCTTAATATCGCATTCAGCTCCTGAAGTACAAAAAGCTCTGAGGTGTGTCTTGCTATGAACCAGCGATTCAGATGAAATCAGTGATGCTCCTTGTGTCACTACATTCTCTTTACAACAATATACACTACCACAAATAAATAGATCCAGTTACACCCACTCACACCGTTGCTGTATGGAGCGCAATAACTCATGTGCAAACAGGTCACTGGATCAGCAGGGAGCTGTATGAATAGAGTGCGCTATGCAGCAGGGAGTAGCACTGACAGACTTTGTGAAGCTTAAAGTAGCTATTACAGACGGGACCTAAAAATAGCTATAGCATAAATGACATACTGGTTATTTTAAACAAATGAACCTGAACAGTGTGCTGAAAGCTAAGAGTAAAATCATTGACCAACTAATTACACATAAACATATATAAAGAATAATGTAGGTTCTGCAATTATTTTCCATTTAGCAGGGATCCCTGCTGTTCTAATGCTTATAATCTGCAATATTTTATTCTAAAAATGATATTGATTCTAGGAGTATTTGGCCTCCCTACTCTGACCAACTGCTGCTTGCTTGAAGGTATTCGAATGAGACAAAGCATCTATTCCCCATGTTGTGAGGAACTGGAAGTAGAGCTATATTCTAATTGGCCACCTGCCATGACTCAGTTGGTCAAAAGAAATAATGCTGAAGGTTTACATTGTGGTCTTTATATGAACTTTCTTCTCATTAAAAGAATTTAAACAGTTGGAGTAGTAAATCTTGCTCTTTAATCTCTACACTAGTCACCTCCTCGAGGAAGGTTTTATCCTCGTTTCGGAGTGTTGACTTCTGTTAAAGGTCCTTCCTAAGGAAATTCACTAATTAACTCATCATCTACAAACTCCAAGCATTGATGGCTTCCAATTTTTTGCTGCAGTCCACACAGCCAAAGGGGCAGTAATTTATTTTTACCATTTAACTGTGTACATTTTAGTTGGAGATTGTGATGAGTAGAGACTTTCTGGGGACATGTCTGCTCTCACTTTGTGGCCAAATTTATTACACTAATCTTTAGTACAAGATTTAATAAAAGTGCATTCAAGAGTTATTGTGTGATGAGCAGGAGGATGTTGATTAATGTGAACAAGCACAAGTGTGTTATTGACTGGGAACCCCATGCTCAGCTTGACTTCGGTAACTTGCTCTACAATATAGTACCGTGTTTACCACATGATTGACTATCAATGAGCTCAAACTAGTTAAAACCTCTGACTCAAACTTGCGTGCCTTTAATACAAATTCCTTTCTTTGGACCACTGACTTCCTTCCTGTTTTTCCTTTGATCTTGGCTGCCAGAGCTGCCAGGATGTTTTCCTCTCAGTTCGGGAGGGAGGGAGAACAGCATTTGACGGTATAAACAGGTTGTTTTGACAGTTCGACCAGAAACTAACACAATCTGATGCAATGAAATTGAGTAGAAAAAAAATCAGAGGAAGTCTGGATGAGAAATAATATGTTTTTGCAACATGTCTTCTCCAGTTTTATGATTTAATTTGGCACATGGCACAATCAGCATGTATACATCTGGTATACATAAATAAATATTAAATATATTTATACATAAATATACATATAGAGCTGTTAAAAAGACAATTGGTGTGGCCTGGGATTATGGTGTTTATGGAAAATTGGACTAGTACAAACCCTAATCGCTCAGCTTTCTGGATAGTGATGCTTTTAATCTAGTAGTAAATGGTCGTTAATATGTTGAGATCAATGGGAGTATAATCTTCATAAAAGCCCTATACATATATGAATGTATGCCCATATATATATATATATATATATATATATATATATATATATATATATATATATATATATATATATATATATATAAAGAAACAGGTCTACACTGAACTAATATTATTCAGTGCAAACAGGCCAAAGTCAGTGGAATCATGTCAGTTAGTTCAGTTGAATATTAAGCTATTTTTTTCTTTTACATGTAAAATAATATATTTATTTTTGTAATTCTTAAGCAAAATTAGACATATATAACTTCTTTTTAAAAGAACAAAAAAGTGCTATTTTGCAGAGGTGCAGCTCAAACACTACTGGTGAAAATCATCAACATGGTAAAGAAGCCCTCCTTGTCCCACCCCAAAGACACAATGTTCAACCAAAAATAGGGTAAATGTACACACACACACACACACACGCACACACGCACACACACACACAGTCGTGTGTAAGTGTGCATTTCATGAAGATAGTTCATTTTGTCATAAAATATGCAATTTTTCTTAACAAAACACTCACAGTAAAGTCTGTATCTTCAGTCTTGTCTCACGACAGAGTCGGGATCAGACAAATTATTGTTACTGGAAATAAGGAAAAAAGGTAAAACCATGTATGAGTATATGCAACTGAAAAAGCTGGTCTGGATTGCTTCGTTTCTCTCCATATTTTTGCAATGACTCTTTCTTAATCCAATCACTCTGGCTAAATAAGTTCCAGGCACGCTCATGTCACTGAAAGATAAAAAGGACGAAACTAAAACTCAAGCTGGCATGTAAGGCATTGATGAGAAAAAAGCAACACGCATTATGCGAATGTCATCTGAGAGGCCATTGTTTTGAAATGTGTTTCCCACACGAGAACGAAATGGGAAATAAAAAGCACTTTTCTTCATTTTTGTTAATTATTCAAAAGAAGTGTTGCCAATAACTGCCCAGTCTTCTTAAAAAGGTTGTCCCCCCATTTTTAAAATGATTATTAGAAAAAAATACTGCTCGAACTGCTCATCCCCTTGGAAGGGAACATGGAGTAGTTCACAACCAATCGAATTGAATCGACATTCAGAAAACAACCGCCTGTGACAAAATGTCTATTCAAAATCTTTCTTTTTTTCTCTTCCATAACTGTGATATTCCTACAAAACCCAATACTCTTCTGCACCCTCATTAAAGCTATACACGGGTGGTGGAGTGTGAGTGGGCCAGACCGGCTGTGCCAAAGCCGGCTGTGAAGGTGTTATATGGGTGCAGGTTGGGCATGGGCACCAGCGAGTTGGGGATCATGGTGATGGTGTTGGGCGTCATGAGAGGGATGTCATCCGGTGAGCGGCGCAGAGTCAGCGCATAGTCGGGTAGTGCGGTGAGCGGCAGTGCCTCTCCAGATGGTGTGGCGTCACATTGGTTCACTTGCAGTGATGCAATCTCATCCTCGACGCTGGTACCGTTGACATTGGAGTTGGCGTTTGTGCGAGGTGGGCTGCCTTGTGGCCGCTGCTCTTGGCGCCGCTTGTCCTTGCGGTAGTAAAGTGCAGCAAAGGCGAGCACGTTGAGAAACAGCAGAGAGGCCCCCACAGCAATGGTGACACTCAACTCAGTTGAATAGTCGCGTGCATTCTCGACAAGCAATGGCCCAGTTTCATCGTTGTCAGCGCTGTTCCGTCTTTCTGTGCCGCTCTCACTGTTGTAAGCTGGTGACATGGGCGGTCGCTTGGTGTTGAAAGGCCAAGCCTTGCCATTAGGCCTCTTGGTGGACTGTGAGTTCTGCGTGGTCTCAGGGGGTGGCACTCGTGTCGTGGTTGAAGTGTAGTGGAACATATCATGCAGGTTGTACAGGTGTGGCACCAGATGCTTCCAGAAGGCCACCTTTGTAGCACGGTAGTGGTCACGAACACGTGGCTTCAAGCCGATGTGGAGGTACAGCTGGTCCTGTGGGTTGTACTTGGACCAGGCCACTTCCTCAAAGCGGTTGGCTTTTGTGTGAATGAACTTGGTGTCCTGGGGCACTGGCTTGTTGGGGTCCCTGTGAACACACACATAATATTTATTTATTACTTTGGGCTAGGGTTGTTGAATAAGGTAATATGTTAATTCATACAACTGTGTGCTTCGCATTAATGTTTTACTTAACAATCCTGAACCTAATCATAAATAAGAAACAATAATAACAACAAGGCTTTGAGTTGTTCAATAAAATGATGAGAACTTGTTGGAACAAAAGCTGAGGGATGTATTTCATTCACTGCTCTAAAGTCAACATTGTTCTTTTAATGATTAAATCCTTCAGAAGATTAATTATTGTCAAAGCGTAAAAACATGAAAAGAAGTGGTATTGTGTCATGTAATTGTTTTCCATCATTCTCCTGGTGTATGCAAAGTTAATTATACACTATATGGCCAAAAATATTTGGATATATATACCATATAACAACCATATGAACTTCCCAGAAGAGTCATATGGATTCTTAGGGTTAGAAATATATATAATTAAAATATCTAATAATTCTGTATATTTATAATCTTCAGTGTCACCCAATTCAAGTCTGGTTCCTCTCAAGGTTTCTTCCACTTCCATCTAAGGGAGTTTTTTCTTGCCACAGTCACCTCAGTCACCTCAGGCTTGTTCATTGGGAATAAATACTAATCTTAGTCTAATATTAATCATGAATTAATCAAGAATTACTATTATATTAATCTTTGTATAATATTAAACTTTTTGTGTTAGGTTTATTATGTTCTGTAAAGCTCTTTTGAGACAAGGTTCAGGGTTAGAAAGTGCTATACAAATAAAATTGAATTGACCTGAATAGAATTGAATAGAATTGAAATAACCAAATGGTTCAATGCTAAATATATAAACTAAATATTTTTTTTTGTCTCCGTTAATATATTCTTAGTGTAACAAATCGTTGGTTAATTAGATAGTTAGATACACGATAAATTCAAAGGAGCAATATCTAGTTTCAGATATCACACATATACAAGGTCAATGATGAGTGTATACAGAATGACACATAGAGTTCATAGGCTGTGCACTGCAGCCATGCACACAGCGCATTTTCCCCCCTTGGTAAAGTATCGAGATATAAACGCTAGATATAGAAATGCTCGCATACAGTAACTTTTTATCTTTAAATTTAGCATTCTGTACACTTGACTCCAAACAACAAAATTTCTTGTAATCAAACTTTGCCTTCAAATACAAATTCAAGATCAGTGTATAGACACCAGTGAAATAAAACACAGTCAGCGAATATGCAAATGAGCATCTAAAGAACAGAACAGAATATGTGAAATCTGTGAAAGAAAAATTCAATTTCTGGGAAGAAATCAGTTGCACACAGATATTAACGCCATTAGAGACGGAGAATAAAAGTGAAAGATTTATTGTGTCTCAGTTTGATGTCTGTGGCTCCATCAGCCAGCTGGATCTTAACTCAACTCTATGTAAAGTATGACATGTATTTTATTTTTTCGACTTGCACTGATTCAGTGACATAAAACAGATGAAAGATAGACACAGACACAGCCTACTCTATCTGTCCTAAGTATTGTTGCAGCAGCGCAAGTTTGGCTGTATGCTTTGTCTGGCTTTCTACAAATGATCTGATAGTCAATAACGGTTGCAGGTCTTCAATGACCACATCCTCTCTTCCTCTCCTTCTCCCTCTGGGCCTTCTGCTTGACTGCTTTTCCATTTCTGCAAACATAGCGATCAGCTCACCTGAGTACTTTTTCCATCTATGTACCCAAATTGCAGCACTTTAGAACAAGGTGTTACAGTTTAGCTTGATTGTGTTCACACTACTCCATGAGAACGGTGTGAAAAGTGAATATCATTGTGCTAAAGTGCCAAAGTTTCATTGTGCATTTTAATGTTTTCAGCTGGACAGTATAAGGTTAATTGTGCTTTGTGAGACCTTCAGTGTGTGTACTGTATGTGGTGACTATTGATTAAAGATGAAGTTTAAAGTTTTCCTTTTGGAAACTGAAGAAAAGGTTTCTGAATTGTTTCGCTCTGATTTAGCTGTCTTAGACAAAGCCAAAATGTTCATTTTGTTGTTGATTTGTGATTTACCGGTCTTAGAAACCTTAATGTGACATGCTCACTGACAGGTGATTGACAGCTGACAATAAAGTCCTGCCAGTGACAGTTGACGTTTTCATTTAATCCTTAGATTGTGACCTTTGCCACGGCAATAAGGTCATAGTGGGAATGGTGGAAACATATTTAAAACATGCTAATGGGTAGAAAATAAGTATCCGTGCGATCTTCAGCAAGAACTTTACAGAGTTGAATATGGCAATAAATACACAGCCCCACAACTTTGCATCATTTAGACAGGTGAGCAAATTAACAGAAGATCAGCTCATATCTGTCAAATATTTTAATACACTTTTAACCATATGGAGCTGTGAATGAGGACGTCATGAAGCTTAACAATTTGAGAACTTGTGCAGTGGTTTTTAAAACAATTTTTAAAAACAAATCCCAGCCTAGTGTACTGCCGGGAATTTAAAGCCCCGTGCCCAAGAGCTCTGCAGCAGCTAAAATCAATACCATACTTTACATATACACTGTATTTATATAAGGCTCATGTAGAGGTGTGGATCTGTTAATAATGTTTGAGATCAATGTTTGAGAGAAGGGTTAAACATGAAGCAAGGCCATGTTTAACTGAAAGGATAGAGGTGATCTGAACACACGTACATACCCTAACAGCATACTTACAGTACTGCTGACTTTTTCACATAAAGTGATGATTTTGATACTTCAGCCTGCCGTGGCATTGATTGTACAAGTCTCTGGAACTATACTATAAGAGAGACAAAACACCTTTCTTGTAACTGATTTTGTTTCAGGTGCGTTTTTGTGTTTTGAGGAATGGAGTGGTTTGGGCCGTCTATAGCTTTTAATGCATACAAATCTGGTGACTGTAAAGGACACAGTTTTTTTACACTGCGTAAACCATTCAGTGAGTCCAGAGGTATTGTGTCCCAACATGACATTGGGTCTGTGTCGGCACTCAGGTAAGTATATTGCTATTGGTTTGTAATTTAATCATGCTACGTGTATTTATATCTGGTTTTGTACCTAATATAGACCAACGGTTATTTATAAAGCAATATATAAAATAGATGAATTAGATTCATATGTAATATAAATGTAAAAATGATTCAAATGTAATATAAATGTGTTAATTTACGGTTTATCAACGATGTTGCTAAAATCTTCTTATTCTTAAAATCTTCTATTTAAGTCTGTTTAAATCCTTGGGGGAGATCCCTTCTCGTTCTATTCCACCATTTCTTCTTCAATCTCTGTCTATAATTCAATCTCTATTCTCTTCAATCTTCTTTTTCTGTTTCCAATAGCCTTCTCTGTTATACAGCATTTTACTTGTTAGAGTACAGGGGTA
The DNA here is from genome assembly GCF_022655615.1 of Tachysurus fulvidraco. Lineage (NCBI taxonomy): Eukaryota > Metazoa > Chordata > Actinopteri > Siluriformes > Bagridae > Tachysurus > Tachysurus fulvidraco. Next base: position 7,910,916 of record NC_062534.1, read on the forward strand.
TGTGAAAAGGCAGAAGATTATGAAATTGTTGAACAGTAAATGTAATGAATAGAAATGAGAGAGTTATTTTATTTATAAGTGAGCCGTGTTTGTTTTCTTGTCCGCTATGCTATATATTGTTATATTACTTTCATTCATTCATTCATTCATTCATTCATTCATTCATTCATTAATTCATTCATATTTACAGTCTGTATTCATGTGTTTACTGATGCAAAGTCATCCTGTTTGTTTCATTTCACTAAATGTATGTGTCTTTTTGGCATAACATTACTCTTAAATCTGTTCTTTTTCTGCCTTTTTCTATTATATTGCCCAAAGAAATAATATCTTCCCAAAAAATATGAAATGTCACAAAATATATATGAATTTATACAGTACATGGTCAACACTAGGAGACATATAATATTAATAACTAAAAGAGCAGAAAATATCCAAATGGTGTATAGATTAATAAAATATTTATAGAACAGAAATTATGTCATGTCCTTTTGATACCTAAAGAAAAAAACCCTAACTGACCCAGCAATGAACCAAGTCGTATGTTTTCAAACCGGAAGCAGTCACACACACACACACGCACACGCACACACACACACACACACACACACACACACACACACACACACACACACACACACACACTTTCAAAGAGATCAATAGTCCAACAATATTATTCAATGGAGTAATGAGACATCACTTGCTATGTAACGAACAGTACACAAGGCTTCATAAAAACCCACTGCTGATCACACTTCTGTACAGTGTGCCTTTTCCGTTCAGTCAGGACCGTTTCCCTTCTTCCACCTGTCACCATTTTTTTCATTTGACACTTCTACTGTCAGGCATTTTCCTGCCCAAACTTCCTCCATACACCATAACAAAGTGACCTAAATATCATCCTCTAGTGCATGAAGGCATCGATCAACAACCCAAACCCAAGACTGTTATCTTCATCCCTGCTTCAGAGATCAGTGGAAGCCGAGCTGTCTGTACGCCTGCTACATGAACATAATGCATTATTAATTCAAATTGTCATTTTCTATGACTCGTCTGTCTGTATGTTTGACAGGCACAATATCTGTCTCTTCAGTGTATTCAGTAAGCCAAGTTTAAAGAAAGCCCAATGCATCTCCCTCAACTCTGCATGAAAAAAAAAGACAGAAAGGAGAAGAAGCTTTTAGAATAAATACAAATGAATAAATCAACATGTTTCAGAGTGTTCTTCAGGTAGCAGCTTGTTTTTGATAAAGCAACAGTGGTGCAGGCTTTTGGCTAATTGCTTTGGAGGAACAGCACAGTGCACATTGACAGTGTGTGCTGATAGAAAGTGGACCATATTAATCAAGACACTATAACATGGGTGCCTCGAGCAAAGGCGCTTGATGGACACACTAACACCTTCTCGCCTCCAGGGGTCACCGTTTCCGCATCCACACTTGAGCAAGCTGGAGTTTGGGTGCAAGGTGGCCTCCAATTCCCTTTTCGTGGCACTATTGATTTACTAACTGTATTAACATATGGCATTCCAGACCAAGCACAGGTCTCCTTCCTGTCATGTAGCCCGACTGCGAGTGCAGCAGAGACGAAGTAGGGATATGTACGAGGTGCAATGAAGAGCCGCAACATGGTGTGATGTGATCTCATCCTCACTTTCAGAGTTTAATCAACAGAATCAAGGCACGAGAGCCACTAAGCATCCAATCAGGTTCAGAAAGATGATTAATTTGTGAGAAAATATGGCATGCTGGGGTGTTTTACAAGCCTGGGGGCTTTTTTTCTCCCGCTCCTCAAGGATGTAGGCACCTGTTTCCTTGCAGCAGCACAAACAAGAAGACAAACCCTAAAACCAGCCAAGAAAATGACACATTTTCATTTCTACTTTATTGCTGTTACAATTTTTTTGTGTTTTCAGGCCAGGACTTTAAATTGATATTGCTGAAGTGAAATCCCTCCAGTGAGACTGGATATCAGTGGTGTGACCCATAAATAACCGATTTTATTAGGCTAGTAATGATCCCCAATGAATATCGGCAGACAGGCTATGATGACTTTGTAGCCGAATATCAGTAATTAAGTTTCAAAGGAGCAGGCGGCCGCGGTAAGGTCATATTGATCCTCCTCCGTGCAACATGCCAGAGAACAGAACGTCAATGAAGGCTGCAGCGTCAGTGACTTTATGAATTCCTGCAGCAGAGTCCGTAGTCTGAACTGGTCGCAATCTTGGTTGATAGGAAAGTGCACTATGTCAATATACACCAGACATTCTTGCCAGTAATAATCAGTCAATAACCGACTGTGCAATGACTGCATGCCTTGTGCAATGCATGCATAGTGTTTTTGGAGTGTTGGTCTGGCTGAGCACGGGTCAGCAATGACGTCCTTGTCATGACAGTTACTCGGGGAGAGCTGCAGTGAGACACAGAGCTAGAGAGCTTTGAAGCGTAGGAGTATGTTTTTTTCCCCCACATGTACGCATTTCTGTGTGGATCACACTTTAGTTGAAGATGAATAATTCACCACCTCTCTGTTGAATCAATGCAGCATCTTGGCCTAATCTGATTTTTGGCATTAGGAAGCAGGGCACATGGCTTATCTAATTATGCTCATACACATGCCAGGTGATTGCGGCAGTGTCAATAGTGAGGCCGGAAGTGGACTCTGGGAAAGGGTATGTATGACTGGAACAAGGGCCCGATAGTGTTTTGTCAGACAACTTACTAACCCTCATTTTCAATTCACTACTTAGCAGCGAGTGGTGTGTGGGTTCATTCAAATCCTCCAATGCAGAGGGATTTCTGATCTTCTTTTGGTCATGCACAAAAAAATTTATTAACAGAAATTCAGGGAAAAGAGGACATTTTCTTGACTTCAAGGTTAGCATGAAACAGCATCAGTTAAATCTATCAATACATTACATCCAGCAATACCAATGATGTTAGCATACCAATATCATTATCAGTGAATGCTATATTTCTCTCCCAAATCTTTGCCAAACCTTCTGTCATTTTTCAATGCTTATTTAGGCCCAGACGTCATCAAAAGGTCCCATAACATATTTTTACATACTGTATGTAACCGTAAGAGTGTGCACATTTTTATCACTGTTAAAGCTGGTGTAAAGCAGATAATTTAGATAAAACTATCAGGCACAGGGCTTTAATTCTCCTGCAATATGCAGCGATTTGTTAAAGAGATCAAGTATTGCAGAGAAACTCATTTTTCAACCCATTAAACAACATGTGTTTGCTTTTAATGCTACTCAATATTACTAGGATCATTTTTATTTATACAAGGGTACTTTAAGGGTTCATTTAATAATTAAGGGTTTTTATACTTGGAAAGAAGAAACCTACTTGGAACCATTTCGGAAAGGGAAACACTCTGTTGTAGCGCTACAAAGAATGTTAAAGGATTCTCCCAGAGGGACAACTCACTAACTTTTATTGGGTTATAAATTTTCAAAGAGTGTATGTAGTCAGTCTCTGGAGCATTCTCAATACAAAGACAGAAGTTTCTAATGTTTTGCAAACAATGTATTCAAATAGTTTATATACTCTTTTAATTGTATGTCTAGACTTTATAATATAATCCCATACTGTATGTTTCAGGGTATGGCTAGTGGATTTCTTAGATGAATGTGGCTTCTGATGATGAATCCATGTTCTGCTTACTAGTGCCCCTTTTCCACCGAGGCAGTTTGAGTGCTGGTTCGGAGCCAGAGCCTAATTTAGAACCAGTTCTTTCTTTTTCGACCGCCAAAGCACCGGCTCTGAACCAGGAAAAGATGTTCTTAAGTAGCACCAAAACGTTGCTGGTCTAGACTTAAGAACCGCTTGTGTTAGGGGTTGTGGGCGGGGCTACTGTTAGCGCATTTGATAATGTACCTAAAGTTTACTAATGTTTAATACACTTTTACTTTACCACAATATAATCACTTATCAGCACACATGATAGTAGGTAGTTACATCTTTTTTCTGTGTTAATGATAAAATAACGTTATGTACTTTCTCGATTACAACCTCCGTTTATACAGATTACACGGAGCTGCACGTACACATTTTATTCGCCGCGTTTGGATGCTAATGTAGGTTCACAAAGCCATGAGCATTAACAGTAATGCAACATCCGCCATTGTTGTTGTGTTTGTGTTTACCGCTGCTGCGCTAACGTTGCTGTGCTGGGTAACGTGACCCGTATACAGTGATGTCACACTCCGCGATGTGATGGCTCTCTAGCCGGTGGAAAGGCAAACCGGTTCTTAGAAGGTTCGCCAGTGGAACCAACTTTGAACCAGCACCAGTGCTAGCTCTGAACCAGCACTCGGTTCATTTGGGAGGAAAAGAGGCATAAGACTTTGCTTACACAGTCTGCTGTGAGAGCCATTTTTCACTGCCACAACCTGATGAAAAGTGAAAAGAGGTATCCTGAAGTAAGCTGGATTGACCCCACATAGGACAAAGTTGGTGTATTTGGGAGATGATTGTGGAATAAGAAACAAGACCTTTGGCCTTGTTAAGAATCTCAACTCCTTTAGAGCTGATTAATGAACAAATGAAGTTTGAGCAGTTCATCACACGACATGTGGGTTCAGTGTCACCTGCCTAGATTTATGGGTGACACAATCCATTTGTCAGAGAACCATGTTTGTAAAATCATGAGCTTAGGGAACACAAGCACCATCAACTCTACTTCATAGAACAAGAAGCCCAATGCAGGACTCACCAGTCGATGCCAGGAAGAGTTGATGGTGTTTGCATGACACCCAGTCTAAATCATTTGCATATATAGCATTTAGCAAACATACTTATCCTTGCTCAAGGCCCCAACAGAGGCAACTTGTTGGTTGTGTGACGACTTCTGATCAGTAGTCCAACATCTTATCCTCTGAGCTCCCACCCTTCTATTTCATGTCTGTCTGCCATCACTTTCTCAGGGTGCCACAGCTGAGTGTTGGGATGGGACCTGCACAGATCTCTTCGCAGAGAGCTGTGGCCGAGAAGACTGTCCCAAATACAAGTGGGTCAGATGTTCCATTTCTTATTCAGTGATCACGAACTCATCCACCATCAAGGAAGTGTCATACAGAGAGCCAGGTGGCATCAGGCTTTGAATGACTGAAACTGCCAAGAGACCCTGAACGAACTACTGTAAAGGTGCTAGGAGATAACAGTGAGGTGGTGATTATAAAGATGTGCACACATCTCTACTGGGGCCAACTGAAATAAAATATAAGACTAAAAACCATAAAATAAATGTGGCATTTTGGGAACTAATAGGATAAAATTTATTCAGTTAGAGGTAAACTTAGGACATTGTGGATCCTGATGAATATTTTGTGATTTGTGAAAGTGAGAAACAGAAACTAATTTGAACAAGCACACCTCTTTACGTTGTATTTAATCAATCCCAACTTTCTTTTTCTTTTCTTTTTAATTAATTTGAACCATATTCAATAAAACAGACACACACACAACCCCTACACAAGCTTTTGAACTGCTGTTTGTATGTGTACTGTAAGTATGTGTCCTCCTCACTAAACATAATAATTTAATGTAATTATATCTGCCATCTCATATGGAGTAAATTCGGTAGATGATTGGCATCTGTGATTTCCTCAAGACTTTATTGTTATTCATACTTTGTGATCCCAGGAGACTTGGTCAGATATGCCCCGGTGGCAAGGCAACCTATGCAAATTCCTCCCTACAAGCAGAGTTGAGATATATTGATGTGTGAGTCTGATCTACTCTGACTGTAGGATTCCAATAAGCAGAGTATCATAGAAATCAGTGCAACTAATGAATAAAGAAAAAACTCCCCTCTCAGTGTGTGTACCGTCACACGACAAATGATAGAAATGAATATGAGATGTGCTAGAGAGTCAAAAACAATTAATTTAATTGTGGCTTTTTCAATTCAACCTTCGTTACTTCATAGCAAATCAATGACCGTGTCCCCAAGGACCACCAAATCTGAAAGGACATGCAGAAACATCCAGGCTTGTCCTTGTCACTGTGTATACCCAAGTCAGATGTAAACACCTGTATCATTGTTCTGTACTACAGTAGAGAAAGATGTTATCTCCATCTATGCTGCTAATTTGTTCATGAATTAGATCTGTGGTTACTACTGATCACAAGGTCATGAGTTCAGATCCCAACACTGCCAAGCTGCCACTGCTGGGCCCTTGAGCAAGGTCCTTATTCCACAACTGCTCAGTTATATAAATGAGATAAATGTAAGTTGCTCTGGATAATGGTGTCCTTGTAATGTAAATGTAAATGAATAATGCTAATTTGGTTCTTTAGTGTTACAGTAAATTGTAAGTGCAGAGAGTGCTGCCTTTTCATTTCAAGGTAACAGAAGTGAACTGAATCCTCTATTCTCTCAAGGCCTGAACACATAGCACATACAGTAACACAACACAACGTGTTTGTGCGACTGAACAGCAACCTTGAAAGCTTTCCAATAGATGAAGCCATATTTGTCCAATTCTAATTAAAAAAAAAAAAAACATAAATTCAGAATGTCTAAATGACTCAGTGTGTCAATGAAATACGCCTGACAATGTGGGAGTGACAACAATACAATATTATATTTGTAGCACATGAAACTCCAAAAGAGACTTATCCAGCAGCATCAGCTTCTCGTTGTGTCTTCCAAAAATGTTCTCTCACCAGACATTTTTTTGGAGTCTGTCCCTTTGTGAGCTACTTACACCTCTGATGTTAAAGGACCATGGACCACAGGCCCATACAAGGCTGACAGAAGTCATTAGATATTTTACATTCATCATTATTGTCCCTAATGATGGATCAGATTAGGTTAAATACATTTACTTTGTATTATCAGATCTGTCTACACATCAGCCAGTCTCTTTATTTCCACTAGACAGTGCAACGGTAACAAATCTGTTATTGTACATTTTGTTATTATTGTTTTTATCCCATTGCCAATTGCTACAGTATGACTTCACAGGAATTCTGCCCCTGCTGACGTATGATTCGTACCAAACAGAAAAGTATAGGTGGAGGTAGAAACAGTACAAACCAGTGATTGCTCAGCAGCAATCATCACTAAATTGTCCTGATAATTGTCCTCTTACTGGAATGGCTTCTCTAACAGAAAGAATGGCACAGCAATCTTCAGTGTATCAATTTCCGGCTCTCCTTCCAAATGTCCCTTTTCAAGCAGCTTTAGGAGGCAACATCATTTGTTTACCCACAGTAATGCTTTCTTCTCGCTGATGTAAGTTTACACTTCCTACCCAGGATCCATGTCGACTCCATCATTTCCCCTTTTAAAAATGTTTTTCTCTGTACCGTTTACTTACTATATGGAGTATAACGGGATGATATTAGATACCCTGATCAGTGCATCGTAGACCGGACAGGATGACATAAATGATTCAACCCTAGAAAATGTTTACCTTTTTTTTTGGGATATATTTTACAGTTACCTGACACGGTCTAAACCTCAAATGTTCTATTTATACTAATATGAAAATACTAGTGGCTTTATTTACGTTTAAATTTTCTAAAGGACATGCCTTTTATTATCAGTAGAATCAGTATGACAATCATCCTGTACATATTTAACATAAACTGATGTATATGCCTTTATTACATTTCAGTAAAAGCCAGTTTGTGAATTGTAGCGCTGTATTTTAGCATGAAATATTGATGCATAGATAATGATACTGCTAAATAGTATAGGTCTTACTTTTTACTTGAATTTGTGAAACATGATTCTATGTGACATAAGCCTAATGTATATTAGTGTACATATGACTGTAATCTGGAAATATTCATAATTAATGACAACAATCAAATCAAATAGTGTAACTTTGCCTCTGCAAAAATATTAATATGAGCTACTACAGCATCTTTGTACAAAACAAACAAATCTTAAACAAAGAACTCAGCACGATCACTCCAAATCTAGAAGCATACAGTATAGCATTAACCAAAACTGCTGGCTGGGAAAGGAAAAAATGTATGAAGGTAAAGCAAGGTGACAGAATTTGCCACTATCGATCTTTGACAATGAAAGAATTTTTAATAATAAATCATAGCCTGCTCATCAAGATAATTAAAGTAGCTAATGAATGTACTTGATTTAAATTCAGTGTTATAAAGAGGGAGACCAGCAGGAAGTGCATGAGCATGCATGCATTCGTGATAAACATAAACAGAGCTAAATATTGTGCTATTTTCACTGTAAATCACTGTATGCATCCCTAGTGTTTTATTCCTCCATCAGTTGGTAGTTTCTCACAACCTCCAGCAAACTCCCACATTCACAGTGGCCCTATGCAGTTGAAAATAGAGACATAAATAAGTTCAGGATTAGTAAATGTACTGTGTATAAATACGTATATATTGTTCAATGGAAAAACTCTAATTGTATCATTGTATTCTGGTTACATAGCTCTCAGATCAATACATTCTCAGACTCTGTAACGAGTCATTTTGCTAGCTTAGCCTGAGCTAATTAGAATATTGGCGGCGACTCTCCTATCAGTAGCTGAGCTTAACTAAGAGGGTATTGAAAACAGAGAGATGCAGTTACACAAACCATACAGAGCCCTTTTAAACCACAATGGGACTGGCAATGGCCTCTGCTGAAACAAAGCCAGAAGACGAAGGATGTAATTAGCTCCAATCCTGGGAAAGAACAGGTTGGCCTTGTGTAATGGGGTCAGCTGACGTTTGAGTGTGGTCTCCTCTTTGTCTGAAAGCACTGGCTTCCAAAAAATCGGCCTCATTAAGATGCAGCAGCATCTTGTTTGTTTTTATTTATATTTTTTTTCTAACTCTATGTCAAGCTTTACATCATTTGAAAGACGCGGTTTAAACCACAATAAGACAAGGTACAAGATGTATGTTGCAGTGTTAAGTGAGGGTGCTGCTAATTCAATTTTCATCCAAGCAAATTCAAATAAGCAAATAAGCTACATGCCATAAATGAATAATAATATAAAAAAAAACGACAAGACTGAAACCACATGATGGAAAGATTAAAGTTAAGGTGCTAATGATATGTAAATGAATAGGGTAAGTAACATTGCTGTTGCTGTTTTGACAGTGTAACCTGAATGAGAAAATTCATGTTAATTGATGCATGAGTGGACAGCTTCTCATGCTTTCTGAACATAAGCAATATCCAGATCAGCAGACATTTCAAGTTTTATCTGAATTCATGTCAATAACCCTCAGGTTAATAGAAAAATAACCAAACCAAAAACAAAACACAGGTAAAAGAAAACCCAGAACAACAGTGTTCATCTTCCCATTTACGCTGGCTCAGAACAGCAGGGGTAGTGTTTCACTGTAGGCTAAAAACTACTAAAAAATAAAGAAAGGAATGATGGTGTACAATAGTGCAAAAAACAGCTGGGTGGGAATACACAACCAGCTCTATAAAAACAGTGGTGTTCTAGGAAGGTTTTTATCATGAAGCTAAAAGTGTAGTTGGAAAAAGGGCAATTAAAAAAAGGCTTGGGTGATAATGCACAATCCCTGCATGGCTGATTCAGTACAGAGAAAATAGACTACTCCCTATATCCTATCAATCATGTACATGAACTGAATATGTTTGGTTCTCGTATCAAGAATCCATTAGGATATGTGAGTAGCATATGGTTGGTCTGTCTGTTACATTTTTCAATCCTGATTTTTTTCAGAAAATATGGCTCCATCTACCGCAAATGGGAATTTTCATGCCTTCTTACTACCGCAATGACTCAAGACGCATGCAAGCAAAAAGTGGAATTTAGGATTGGGGAATGACACATACTCCTGACATGCAGACATACACAGGTTTATATAATGGGTCTAATGCATTACACATACAGTATCAGACATCTAGCAATGACAGGATCTGGGTCATCTCATTATAAAACAGCTGGCATGGACAGATCTGTTGATCGTATCATATCTTTTGCCTGTTTGGGGGCAAATGCACACTGCACCACTGGGCCAGGGGTGATACGGTCAGCAGGGTCGACAAGCAGGATGGGTTAGAGGTCGTTATACTGTATGTTCTTCACAGAACTGAGATTTGCTTCTCAAATATTTATTCCTCAGCATTGTCTGAGCTCTGCTGCCCTCTAAAAGTCCACACATAACCCCCTAACCTGAAATAATGGCATGGATTTTCAATTTTTCCCCTAATACTTGAGGAGTTTTATTTTTTTTGTTTAGTGTGCCAAGCACTGCCTTAAAAATATGTTGTAACTGATGCTACTCTTGTGGCCAAAATCTGAAATTAAAATATGAAATGTGAAGTGCCCTTAAGCTGTGTGCCTTTACCCAGACAGATGTTTGTCTGGAGGCTTTTCAGAGCCTAGTGCACAATTTTTTTTTAAAATAATGCAAATCTTATACTTTTTATTTATTTCCCAATTTACTTTTTGTGCATTTTGATCATTCAAATGATGATTTATAAATGTCAGGCAATGGCATTTTATTCTGAATTGCAAAACAGCTAAAATTTACGCAACCAGAGGCATGAACGATCAATGGTTTCTCTAGCAATAGTGGCTATCAAATTAGATTTGTTTTGTTAGACCTGATTACAAGGTCTGCTCATACAAATCCATAATACTTTTGCTCTGGGCAAAACTGAGCCAATGAAGAGAGAAAAAAATTCAAGTCAGTTGGGGAGCTAGTGATCGACTCAGGGAGAGCTGAGGTGATCGATAATGCCATGGGCCAGAATGTCATACGGTTGCCGGATAATTTTCTCTTTTCACCCCTTGTCCCTATCTTGCAGTATATATTCCCACACATCTCGACTATATTTTCATACTCAGAGCACTCAGAGCAAACACACATACACAGTCAAAGATCAATGTTGTAAGGATTTTCATTGTCTCGTTTTCATTGCTGCCCATTTTGATCCTGACCTTAATGATTTATGAATCCAGCAACATCACATTGAACATTTGGCCCTGTATAAATTTGTTTTCTTAGATTTATTTACTCAACAGCAGCACTCACCCAGTCTTGGCGAAGTTAGTCCAGTAGGTCATAACCACGGCACTGAGCATAACATCATTCTTAGAGAAGTTGCAGGGGAACAGGTCAGTAGGACCGATCATGGGGATTCCAAAGACATACGGTACTTCGTCTCCATGTGCCGCATCTGACCAGGCGGGTTTCATCAAACTCTGGCAGTGGTGATAGAAGGCGTAGAAATAGGTGGGCGAGCCGTAGCGAGCGTGCAGGTCAGCTGTCACTACCGATGGTTCCACCCATTGATGGTCAGTGAAGAGTGCGACAAGGGTCTTGCGTCGTGTTTCTGGATTGTCTCGGTCAGCCCAGTCAGTGTACATAAACTTGATAGTCTCCCTCAGAGTGTCTTTCCCCTCTGGGTAGCCATATAGGCTGTCTACAAAGTCAGAGACAGAGAAGTCAAAGTCGTTGCCTGAGACGCCGTCTTCAGAGTCCACGACATTTTCTACAAAGCGAAGGCCCTCACCCTGGTTCACGCCCAGCATAATGTCGTAATTGAGAAACTCGCCCTGCTCCATGAGGATCTCTGGGTCATCTGGGATCACATCACCATCAATCACTGGCCCAAAGGCCACATGGTAGCGTGCAGGTTGAATGTCCTGCTCTACTAGCTCACGGGCGTTCTTTTTACGCAGGCAGTGCACCATATCCATGGTATCAAGCACATTACAGCCCACCTTCTCTGCGAGCAGACGCGTATATTTCACAGGCTGGTAGTTGACAGCCCAGCTGGATAGTGCTGAGCCGCTCTGGATGATAGCACGATGAAACAGACCTGAAAAACAGTAGGGGACATAAACAAACTTTTAATAAAACTCTGAGAAATCAGTGGATTTAATACCCATTAAACAGAGAACTTTTACACTTTAATTCTCAGTTTAACTCAAATCCATCGGTACTTGTCCATAGACGGTAAAACAAAATTAAATAACCTTTTAAAAAACCCATGGACAGGCAGCATTTGCTATGTTCATATATATTACCAAGATTTTCTCAGATACGGGACAGTGGGCTAGAGTTAATTTGTGTATACGACACAAAGCGGCTGATGGCTGCTCATGATGTCCATCACAGTATTTACACCCAACCCTTTGCTGAAGCGAAGTAGTATTAGCTTTAGTATTTGCGTAGGTACACAACAGAATGATTTTACATAGCAATTCTGATGGAGGGTCAAGTCTCTCTATCACTTGGCTGCTCAGTAGTACTTCTAACTGCTTCTCCACCAGAATAGTTCTGCAGCAAACGGAGCCAAAGCTGTCTGCCTACACATGCACTGCTACTGGGCAGCTATAAATACAGAGGGGAATGGGCACATGTGCTTGTATTACTACTGTACAACAGCTTTTGTACACCTCAGAAATGATCAAGAGATATGTGCTTGCACACATTTTGCTGCCCAAAATAGCTTGGGTTTGGATATAAGGTGCACTTTTGCTGCAGCAATGCACTTTTTTTTTTCGGTTTAGTCTCTTAAAGGATTACTGGCTCAGCCTCCTCAGGGCAATCTCCTACCTGATTGCACAATTGATCTGAAGACCTGCATGCACCACACTGCCCCAGTGCACACTGACAATGTTTGCCAACCACTTAGGCCTTCTCATTTGCAGCAAGATAACGTTTTACGAGCCAAATGGTGGAGAAAGAAAGGACCAGTGCAAATATTGCTCAGTTTGCACAGTGTACACTTTTAATGAAGTTTTGTTTTGGTACCAAATTCCCTGTGCTGAAGCAGTTGAGGATCCATACTGAAAAAAATCCATACTGAATTTTACAATGCTGCTAACCCTCCTGAAGGATGATACAGGTTGGATCAAAAGCTGTGTGTGTGTGTGTGTGTGTGTGTGTGTGTGTGTGTGTGTGTGTGTGTGTGTGTGTGTGTGTGTGTGTGTGTTTCAGTGCAGGCATAAAGCTATGAGAATATAATAGTGTGAAGAGGGTTGTGGTGCACTTTGCTTCTTGGATCAGTTCCATGACTGAAGCTCTGGGCAGGACAGAGGCCAGACCCGAGTGAGCTGAAAAGATGTCAAGGATATCATCAAGCTCTCTAAAGCATTAACACAGTATGTGCAAGATGAAAGATGGTCATCTTGGGGCCAAGAAGTGGCAATATCTGTCCCTGCCCTTGCTCTTCATATACTGACCTAATGTTCCTCTGTTCTTTGTGTTCTGCTGAAAGCCCTGAGCAACATCATATAAGTGTTAAGCCTTTGATAGCAGTATCTTGCACTAAGCTAAACCCTATACCCCTCTTTGCCTCCAAGAAAAAGAAATCGCGTTACCCCTTACTTGCATCCCTTGACCACTTAAATGACCAGAGGCAGTAAGAGCCATATATGACTCACAATATCGTTGGCTGCATCCTTGTTCCCTGCTATGGAGGAGCATCATCGCTGCCTCAGTGACTCACTGATTGATTGAAGTAATTATTCCAGGCAAGGGTCACCTCGCCAAAGTACAGCAGATACAAATTACTTGCTGATTGAGAAATTGCCCTGCATATAATGCATTTAGTGATTTTAATTGTGTGCCCAGCTCTTTATCGATACTAAATTATCCTTAACCTGCTCTTTAAATTTACAAACCCCAAGGCTTAATATCACATAACTAAACATAGAAAAAGCTCCTCCATGAATTTTTGTATAGTTGAATGTTCAAAAGTTCTTCTGAGAGAAAAAAAAAACCTCTGTTATAGGTTTCTACAGAGCATCTTTACAGGACAAACTGAAGAAGTGCTCTATAAGTACACGGATAACAGAGAAAAGATTAAGTTAATACTTGTTTAATGTTTATTTTTGGATCAACTCTTGAGCCATTCGTGGTTTTCTCTGGTCCACGAAGTTAATCTATCTACTTTACGTATTTATTTTATAATTTTCTTTTGATATCGATAGCTCAGAGGACTGCTGTGAGACTGACTATCGTTCTAATCTGCAAACATATTCCTAAAACTGGATCAGGGCCAAACAACTAAAAGACAAAATAAAAAATGTTCCCTCAGAACAGAGTTTGTTATCGACTAGTAAAAAACTAGGGACATTGTTTAAGTAAGTACGATAATAGTTTGCCGTTTCATTTTTTTCTGTAGTATTTCAGAGCGTTCTAAACATGAAACCCATTTTTATTAAAATTCTCATTAGATTTGACATTATTCACTGGCATAATGACTTGGAATTTAATGTAATGAGATTCCCCTGATGAATAAAAATGAGATGAAATTTTCAGAACCTGTTGACTGGGCAAAACTGAAAAAAAAACAAAAAAACGAAGGCGTGCTATGTGCTGTATGCTAGACCGTGTGGCGGAAGGAGCAAGACAAGAGGATGGCCACTGTAGTGCATTAATAGACCAATTCCAGATCTGTCTGTTCAGATATCTGGGTGTTAACATGAAACTTTGTAGTTGTGGAAAAATCCGACTTGCCTTTTTATTATAATGCATTCATACCATAACATTGATGACTTAATAAAATTCTTAATATGCTTCTTAGGTGAAAGCAGTGTAATAATTGTGGTCATAAGATCAGCTATTAAATATATAAGATTCAGATTATACATCATAATAAACAATTGGGATTGTTGTTATGTTTGAATTGTATAAACACCAGATAGTGGGGCCTTTGGGCTCTGTCTGACACGTGTGCTGAGCGCATAAACCTACAGGCCTATCTATCAGCGAGTGGCTTTGCTGGCAGATTGAGGTCATAGTGAATTATGACAGAAGCTGGGAGGTAATCACTCATTTGGCCCAGCTAAAATGCTGCTGCATGCCTGGGCTTTGTCGACCTCGACCGCTTGCCTCCTCTTCTCAAGACACCAGTTAACCGGCTGCATAGCAGATGCTGTGATTGGCTGATGACAGATATTTCACAACGGATACAAACCAGTAACCTTGCACAGAGTGCATCATCACATCACATGTGGGCTGTGCACTGCTACACATCAACTGAGAGTGCACTGATTATGAACACACGCTTATAATTAATCGTCTGCTCTTAAAGCAACAGGATGCCAAAACTCTCTTTCTTTATTTTAGCAATCAGAAGGTGTGAAAAATTAACGTCTTCTATACCTGTAGTGTGTTTATGGTGTACCCATTTCATCTACTCTTTTACTAAAGATACTCAATTATGTACCTTAAATCATTATCTACTTTATATTCACATAAGCATGAAAGAGAAGACGTACCCTTGAAATTATGACTCCACTGACATGGAAAGTTATAGTTAAGTATCCTTTTTTCTAAAAGCGTACGGTCGAATTGAGCAAAAAACAGAGTTGACGGCAAACCCCTCGTCTCTGGGAAGCATCAGGAGCTCCTGTCTACATGTCTCTAGTGTCCACTGGCTGCTTCACACACTAGCACATTTGCACTCTCACTACTCATTATGGCACTTTAACCTCACAGCACTCTGGGCTCATTCCTCGGAGCCATCTCTCCAGTGTGGATGTAAAATCCCTCAGGTCTCTCTGACTGCCATGGAGGACTGGGATCCAACAGCGGGACTGTCGCTTGTTCAGCCCAATGTGCCATTAGCATCACGCTATTCTCGCTCATGCAATCCAGATTCTCCTTGTAGCCTTGTTTTACACTGCAAGGCTTTGGCAATGGCGATGTCATAGTAAAAATGGCTCCTTCATTTGCAACTGCTTTGCTTCCTTTTGTTTAAGAGGCCAAGTAAGGAAGCAGTGGGGATGTAGACCATCCAACCAAAACGAATACATCTCTGTCTTGGCTCCCACCTTTTGACTCAGTATCCTGTCTCCATAGTTACGACTTATATGGCAAAAACTCATGCTAGGTGCAGTCAGGCAGCTACCTGCTGCAGTGTTATGTTCATTTTTTTCTGAGACAGCAGCACAGAGGCTCCTATTATGCAGCAAATTGTCTCCAGGGCCAGGCATGATTTCTGGAATGCCAAAAATGTCCTACCTATAGATTAGGCTGTAGAATAGCTGTAAATCGATTCTTTTGCAATCATAAAGGGCAAACAGTGTACACCCCTACATTCCTGTCCTCCAGCAACAGCAATCCCATGAGTTATAATAGAATATTACACACTAGTCTTCCTCTCAGCCTGTGAAATGAGCTAGGGGATTATAATGCCTAATGCTGTTTTACCACATTAGTGAACTGGATCATAAACAATGGAATATGACATGATATCCCATCAGCCAGGTCGCTACACTGCAGAATCACACCTCTGTGTACACTTTACCCACCAGTCTGTTCTGCATCTTTGCAATTAAACACAATTGTCATTTAACTTGCTTACTGCTCTTATTTACACTTATTTTAATGAGACAAATCTCAGCAGAAACACTTACCGGCTCCCTTATAAGGAACATCTTTAAACCTGCCCATTCATCTGCTAATCTTGTGTCAAAAAATCATGCAGAAACAGATTATGAGCCTCAATTAATGTTCACTTCACACAACAGAATAGGAAAAAGTGTGATCTCAGTGACTTTGACCCTGGCATGGTTGTTGGTGCCAGATGGGCTGCTTTCAGCATTTCGGAAACTGAGGATCTCCTGGGATTTGCAAACATAACAGTCTCTTGAGTTTACACAAAATGGTGCAAAAAAACAAACAAACAAACATAGACCAAGAAAAATAATAAAACCCATCCAGTAAGTGACAGTTCTGCAGGAAGAAATGCCTTGTTGATCGTTTCAAGATGACAGGAAGACTACGGTAAATTAAACAACAATTCTTTACGGCGGTGCTGAGCAGAAAATCATCTCAGAAACCACAACTCATCAAATCTTGAATCAGACTGAATACAATAACAGAAACCACATGAGCTTCTACTTCTGTCAGCCAAGAACAAGAATCTAAGTCTACAGTGGGCACTGGCTCACACACACTGGACAGCTGATGACTGGAAACCAGTCATCAGCTTGTACTGATGTCTTGTACTGATGCCATACAATAGACTGAGTAGATGTACTGTCCCCAAGTAGCCGGTCGTTCCCATGTACATTCACTTTCCTGGACTGAATAATGCATCAGAGAACAGATATATATTTTTTCTTGATATAAATAGTAAGATGACCCAAGATATATAAGTGAATTCCAAAGGCAGCAAGTTATAGCAAGTTACAGCAAATAAAATCTGAGCATCTGGTGGCACAGCAGGTAGTGTTAGTGACTCTCAGCTCCTGAGCCCAGGGCTCAATTCTAAACTCTAGTTCAGATCTACAGTATCTGGAGTTTTGCATGTCATTGTGTATGTAAATAATCCACTAGACCTTTATCACTTATACATCTCAAACCTGGTTGAAGAGGAGCAGAAGCTAAAAGCTCAGAAGAAAGAGTGAGAGATCAAGGGAAACTGCACAAATAAAGCTTTATTCACCAAGCGTGGAGGATGGATGGCTGAGAATGATTCAATCGACAATATCTGGGCTGCTGGATCGATGCGTCTCTCAGACGGGACAAGCACAATATCTTCCGCTAATCAAGGCATGGCACTCCGCACACATCCTCAAGTGCTCATCAGCCACATGACCTCCATTCTGCCCACACTGCTGTACTGTACTAATCTTTCAACATGCCTCCAGTTCAATCACTACTCTTTCTAATCCAAGTCAATCTCGCCTCTTTCTTTTTGACACAATGTCCTACTTTTCCCCAAGATACTCTGGGTAATCTGCCACTTCCTTCATGCTTTCCTAAACATAAACTACAACTGCTAATGATTAACGATGCATCAATATCTATGTTTCTCTATACTAAGTCTGAGTATATGTGTTTGGTACTAATTAATACAAATTCCAAAACTGATACTGAATCAATTAAGTTATTATTATTATTATTATTATTATTATTATTATTATTATTATTATTATTATTATGAAATATTAACAAATTTGTCATTTTTTATTTTGTAACTTGTGACCTGAAGTGTGAAAAAATTAAATAAAGCATTATTCATTCATCCTTCTTCTTCTTCTTCTTCTTCTTCTTCTTCTTCTTCTTCTTCTTCTTCTTCTTATTATTATTATTATTATATAGTGCTTTTCATTTCGAGTTCAGAACCTCAGATACAACTTATTATAAACAACTAGCATAAATCACTAATGACGGAATTTGCGGCATTGGCAACTTGACAATGGTTTTTCCAACCAATACATTTTTGATAAAGCAAAAATAATGTTTCAATAAAGCAAAAATAATGTTCCTTTTCAATTTATTCATTCTACAAATGACATTTTAAAAGTACAATAAGTGAAACAGAATAACACAAAAATTTGCATGATCCATTCAGACTCTATGATGAAACAAAACCTGTGCGTTAGAATGTAACAAAATTAAACATGGCTAATTAAACATTAGCCCTCTAGCCAACAAGAGCTAATGTGTGCAGCTGATTTGCCAGGTCTCAGCAAAATTTCCACAACAACAATATCTCAAACATCACATTACACCAGATCGTTACAGTCCTATGACTAAGCTACACATCCATAGGATAATGATTAATCATGAAAAGTCCCAACTCTAACTCAAAGCCAAGATAATGTATGTTTTATTCTGGATTTCTTATGTTATATTAAAGATATCTTCCACCAGTTGAGCTGTGAATGATCCTCACAACTAACAATAGGCACAGCTCAGCTGAGTGCAGTGCTTGGGATAGGATATAGTGCTTCAGGACATCTTTGTGATGGCTTTGATGCTTTCATTTCACTCTATTCCTTTCTATCCCTCTCTCCTTCTATTTGGACAAGTTTGCCCTCTCTGATTTGCGAGACCTACATACAGAAGGCTTGGAGAAACCCATTTCTTTTTCAGCCACTGTACAAGCAAACATCATGTTTGCTCCCATTTTCTCTCAGTGCACTGTAAAACAAAACAAAACAAAAAAACCCCACACTGACAGTCATGCATCACCCAACACAACCGACAAGACGCCACTGAGCTGTAACCCGTGCTGATTCAGAGACCAGAGGAATAATGAGTTATTATTGTGTTATCGCTGTTTATCTCAGTGCCATGTCTGCGTAAGCCTCTCCGCTAATCTCATTAGATTCAACACCCGTTAAAGTGTTTTTCTGATTCCTCGTCCATGCACTTTGCAGCCAAATGGGTTCACTCCAGTGCGTCAAGTATAAACGATTCCCCCCATTTACATGCCATTTACAACAAGGATATTTTGAAAAACACTGCCACCGACAACAAAATAACAACCTCCTACTGAGCAAGGCTGACTGTAGCCAAGGGTACTCTATTTTTGGAATCACAGAGCCCACCATGTGAAGCTCAGTCAGAGAGAAAAGAGGTAATTTGGCATATTCTGGAAAGCATGAGGAGCATAATATTTGTAATCAAATTTAAGTAAAGGAGTAAATTTCTAATCTTAGACATGTACGTGCAATTCGACCATAAAATGTGAAATGGGAGATCGCTTCAATTCCTGGCTCCTCTTTGATTCTGACAGCCAATTTGAGTGGCTGGGAGCTTGTGTGGTCAGGGCGGCAAAATTTGTGAGGAAAATCAGTAGAAGCAACCCTTAGGGGGTCTGCAAAGAACCGAACGTCCAGCACTGACCATGGGGCTCTAGCATGCTGAGACCAAGATTTAGATCGAGAGATAGAAAGAGAGAGAGAGAGAGAGAGAGAGAGAGAGAGAGAGAGAGAGAGAGAGAGAGAGAGAGAGAAAACACTCCTCCCAATTTCTGATGACATCATAGCAGTGAGATCTGAGGCAGAAGAGGGCTCTTATAGCTTAAAAACAATCGAGCACTATGGTTTTAACAGTTCTCCTGCTGAGCTTGTAAAGATTTCTATCTCATTAGTTTTTAGAGATGCAGCCTCGCCAGTGTAAAAAGTCTCAAAAAAATCAACACACACACACACACACACACACACACACACACACACACACACACACACACACACACACACACACACACACACACACGCGCGCGCGCACACACACAAATTAGAACACATCTTATGGCAGACCAACTTCTACTCTTCCACAATGAGAGACAAAAAAACACCTTAAGGCCATTTCAAATACTCTCTCTCTCTCTCTCTCTCTCTCTCTCTCTCTCTCTCTCTCTCTCTCTCTCTCTCTTTTCCCCACACACTCTCCTCATTAAGCACAAAATACAGCTCATGCTGTCTGTATAGCACTTATCTTATGCTCCTTCACAGCTTCAAATAGTGGTGCCAAAATGCATTAAAACAGCAAAGCGAGGGAATGAGCAGAAAGAAATAACAGCTGATGGTTAAAATAACTTCTGGAACATTGCATGAAATCCGTCAACCACCTTTTTTTTTTTTTTTTTTACCTCCAGTCTTGCTGATTTTGGGAACAGAGCATCAATATTGACTTAATGGCCATGTTTGAGAGAGCATTAACAGGTAAATGTTTGACTATGCGAAGGCAGACGTCTCTCTTCATGCGTCCTGTGACAGCCATGCCGGTCTGGGACATGCACAGCTCTGTCTGAGGCCAGTTCCAAGACCCTGGCTAGTTCGATAACAGGCCCTGCAGTAGAACAACACATATGCTTGTGCTAATTTAAACAGACACGCTGCGTAAACAGAGGCCTAAAATAGTACCCTACTGCCTTTGCTCATTTAAACGCAGTAAAGACTGAAACGGAACCATGAAGGCAGAAATGTATTCCTACTGCATCAAGACATAATCATGTTCTTTAAAGCAGCTGCGCTCCTTTGTGGGAGTGTATGCTGATGATGGTGATGAGAGTGTGTGAGGGGGTGTAAGTAAGACAAGCTGTCAGATGGCAGACGTTAACGCTCTGTACCTCCACTGTGACAGATCATACTTCCTCTTGGCTAGTCAGTCAGTTAGTCAGTCAGTCAGTCAGTCAGCGTGTGGTACTGTACTGCAAATGCTGTACATTTTGTTCTATAATTTAAATGTAGTTTTAGTCTTCTGATGAAAAGACAAGAGTTTTAACTATCTTTTTGTCATTTAATTATATTAGTATTAATATAGTATCATTAGTATTAATCTAGAGTTTGTTTATGGAAATCTACAGCTATTCTAGTGAACTAAACTGACAGTGGGGGTCGTAGTTGCTCAGTGGTTAAGGCTCTGGGCTACCAATCAGAAGGTCAGGAGTTTGAATCCCAGCATCTCCAAGCTGCCACTGCTGAGCTCCTGAGAACAGCCCTTAAAAACCCTTTCAGCTCCAGGGGGGATATATCATGGCTGACTGACTCTGCCTTCCAAAAAAAATCCTCATGTGCTTAAGTGCATATCACATTTCATCAATTTCTCTTATATGTGTTTTAGCAGAGTTTCATCCATGTCTTTGTCCAATTGACTAGTTTCGCGCGTCGTTATTTGTCAAGAAAAAAGTAATTATACGGTATTTTGGCATATTTAAGACTAGGAGTGTTAATTATTCTTTAGTTAATATGTAGTCAATGGCAGTAAAAAAATGTTTGCAAACATTTGTCATCTAAAATTTGCCAACAAAATCAACACTGTGGCATAAAAGGCAGTCAGACCGTGACTTGAGTGGGTCCTATATGTCATATCAATATCCTAATTACAGTCAATCCAGTTCCCAGCCATAATCTCCTCACCTCCGTAATTATAACACAACTATTATTTACTCGGCACCATAACTGCAGCCAACATGCCATAAAAAAAATCTTGTCATGTCAGCCAGAATTGGGAAGAAAATTGTATGTTTGTGAACTGAGCTTCATCCTGGGTGAATGGGAAGCAATAGTGGTTCTAATTCTAAAAAATGCCATGGATGGATTAACATACATTAAATGTAGCAGGCTAAATGTAGTATGGTTATACTTTATATACATTTGCTGTATTAAACCTTTTTATCGGCATTACAAAAAAACAACAACAAAAAAAACAACAACAAACATGCCGATGCTTGAAGCTTAGTGTGATATTTCACCTTGTTTCCACACTTACTGTACAGTGATGTTCACATCTTGATGAGTCATGATACTTCAGCAAAGTCAGTTTGTTTCCACACAATGCTTTTTTTTCATGGCTCAGTAGAAGCTACTGAGTACTATTCTAATTATTCACTACATTCTTACAAGCAGTAAATGGAGTGTTCTGAGATGTTAGATGTTAGTTAAGCCTTAATCATTGCTAGAATTTCATGTGCGGATTCTTCACAAGCAAAGCCATATGTAGTCTCATCATACGGCATATGGCGCCATGGCTAAACCTGAACAGGCCTCACAGAAACACTGACCCCCTGACTACATGCGCAGGAGTCCAGTGGCCAATGGAAACTTGGCCTCCGTTACAACAACAATCTGTTCGTGGAAAGATAACACATTAGAGGAATAGTTCATAATAGCGTATAGTTTGCATTATTCAGAATGAACAAATAACGTGTTCTAAAAAACTGCAAACGCAGCTAGAAATCAGAAGCACACTTTTATTTTTGTTTAGTTTTTTTGTCTGTTTTTTTATTTATTTTCCACATGCACCTGCCTCAGGTTAAAGGTATGTCATGATTCTGTAGACAACAAAAAAAACAAAAAACCTTGCATGAACAAAAGGTTTTAACCTTCATGTGTGTGTGAACAGACACAAAGCTCAAACAAACCACATTTGTGATAATGGCAGTCATTAGTAACTGCCTGCTCAGGGACATGCTGGTTTTAAATAGGATAACAGTTTGCTTATATTTTGGAAAATAGATAGAGCCAGCTAAATTCATTAGAAAATATGAATAGGTGCAAAATAAAATATCTTGAGTATCAGGTTGAAAAACTCTTAGAGTCAGAATTCACACCATGTTAACAGCACTTTTCTACATTACAGGCTTAGTGGTTAGCACGTTCGCCTCACACCTCCAGGGTCGGGGTACGATTCCTCCGCCTTGTGTGTGTCTAGTTTGCATGTTCTCCCCGTGCCTCGGGGGTTTCCTCCGGGTACTCCGGTTTCCTCCCCCGACCCAAAGACATGCATGGTAGGTTGATTGGCATCTCTGGAAAATTGTCCATAGTGTGTGAGTGTGTGAGTGAATGAGAGTGTGTGTGTGTGTGTCCTGCGATGGATTGGCACTCTGTCCAAGGTGTATCCTGCCTTGATGCCCGATGACGCCTGAGTTTGGCACAGGCTCCCCGTGACCCGAGAAGTTCAGATAAGTGGTAGAAAATGAGTGAGAGTGAGTAATTGAGGGTTTAGGCCATTGCTCAGGAGCCCAGCAGTGGCAGATTGCTGGAATTGGGATTCAAACTCACAATCTTCCAGTAGTCCAACACCCTAACCACTAAGCTACTGTACCACATCCCCTTCTAACTCTGGATTGTGTTTCCAAGGCCAGGGAGTGACAGGGTTCATACTTAATTAAAAAAAAAAAGAATACAGATGGCAATGTGAATGGCAATACAGTATATAGAGACAGCTAGAGATACAGTTTAGGGCACTGGGTTACACCACTGGTGTGAATATTATTGAACGCACTTTGCTTTGCCAGGAAACTGCCATTAGAGATTTCTGTACTCTACTATAAGTCGAAAGTATCTCTGCATTGTTCTGCTTTACAGACACAGATATTGATGCATGATGCAGAATTGTGGAGTCTTGCTTTATCATTTATCAGAATTTTCTTGAAGTATGGTCAAACCTTGCTGGCTTTTGAGGCTAGAGAGACAAATGGGAAGGCTGCATGCTTCTAAAATCCAGTTTAGCCTCCCTGAAGTGATGATGTATCAATCTCTGACATTTTCCGGCACCTTAGGCAGTGAGCTTGTGCCAGATTTCAACTCCTTCTGATTAAATCAGCCAGGGCATGTGAGGGGGTGAGGGGCTCAAATCTCAGACTCTAATTAACCTGCTTCTGTCCACAGTCACTGCAACCAGGCTACCAGTTAACCCCCAAGCTGCCAAGAAGTAAATGCACACTAGTTGAATGGTTTTGCAAAATTCAGGGGCAACAAAACCTTAATTTTATCACCTAAACTGGGTAATAATGGCAGTTTCTATGGTTAATATGAATTGGACAGTCAGTAGAGTGTTGACATCGATTACTAAGTGCAACACAAGGGCACTATTTGGGCCTGTTCCTGCTCAGTGCCTGTCTTCTCTATTAATATAGGTACATTTCAACATACCTGGCCACAAAAGCCAAGTTTGAGAAGATAAAGAGAAAGTTTCTATGTTTGAGGCATTAGCTAATTAAAGAATAACACTTTATAGTCACTAACAGCATTTGTGTTACAGTGATGTGTGTGGGACTATATTTTATTTACTCCTATATTAAAGCAAAATTTTATTTCTAAAACAACATTTTTTTGCAGTGTCACAGGAAATCCCAGTCCATAAAACACACCTTCAGTCTCAACCAGATGCCCGGTGAACAATTAAGCTTTCTTTTTTTTCTTTTTCTTTTCTAAAAAAAAAATTGCCTCTATCATGTAGCTTCATTTGTATCTGTTTAGAATACATTATCTGTCCAACTGAATAATGCATTCACATTTGGTTACATCCCTTTTTCTGTGGTTACATGACATGCCTGATAATGGGAGTCAAATTTGTGCTGGAACAGTCGCCATGACAAACCGACATAGTAAAGATCCACTCATCTGCAGGCAAGAAGAGAACGCTGCTCGGGTCGCACTAGGGGTTTGTGCCGACATGCTGCTGACAACCGAGGCAGACCTGAGAGAGGAGGAATCTGAAGATACAAAGTGGATGCGGGCAAATAAAATGCCCACATACATGTAACTTCAGAAATAAGGATATTAAAATGAATAAAAATGTAAAAAAAATAATATTGAGGCCAACAGAAACCTACAGAACACAGGACTAAATAAGCCTCCTTATGAAACAACTAAAACATAAACAATTTATTTGCCTGAAACACATTTCATTTTTTTTTCTTCCATGTGATTGCAAAGATGCTTTTCTCTCCACGCACTGAGCCACTACAGTATAACTGGGTATGAGAGATATCCTTATTGGTTCGTTAGGCATGAATGGTGATACTGTGACCTTTCCTGTTCCAGTACATCCATTTTGTACACTTTCTATCTTGGTTAAAAGAATTGTTTTACATTTCATAGAGGTTGTTTATTAAAACTCATTACTGTCTAAAGGAACACTAAGAAATGTAAACAGTTCTCTTTTCCTTTGGTAATAAAGAGACAAGTATCTGTGTAGCATTTCACCCATATCAGAAACCATCTAATAAAACCTTTGGCCACTTAATTCCAGCAGTATGATTCCTACTCGCCAAGATGTCTTGTCAAGAAACACATGATCTGCTTTTTAAGTTAGTGAGCTTTAATCTGACAGTCAGTGTCTGTCCGTCTACGCCAATGTTTGAGCATTTGGCAGAACCATAGTGACAGGGCAACATATTATATTATCTTCCATGTTTTCAAGGTCTGTCATCTTCAGGTATTCATAGTAAACACAATTTTGATGAACCGACTCTATAAATTACAGCTGATGGACTGTAATTTGGTTCTCAATCAGAGAGTTAATCAGGACCAGACTGACACGGTGATGGACGTTTAATGAATATTCATTGCTCTGGCTTTGCTGTATGTATTGTGGGTTTTAAGTCATCCAGAAAATCCATGTTGACAGTTTTGATGCCTTTGGATATTGTGTCATATTTCGAGTGTAATTCAGTGCCATGACTATACCGCAAGGCAAAAGCCGGGGCAAAATGCCACTCAGAAACTCACTCCTGATTGCAGTGATTCAAAGCTATGCTTAGACTCTTTTTGTGGGCTGAATCTTAGCAGCAAATTGCAAAGAAGAACATTATCTTAAAGGTTTCAGTAACATTGTGAATTCAATGTGAACAATGGCGGCAGTTATTAAAGCCTGGTGCTTGAGTCTGCCGTGCAGAGACGCTAGAGCTTGGCTTCAGAGAGGGAAGTGGGAGTAGGTTTTTTATTCGGCAGTGAGTCCCATCCGCTCTGAGGGGAGGATGAAAGACATTCAATAGTTGCCTTTCTGCCTCACTGATCACACAGGAGATTATCAGTCTCACATATACATTTGCAACCGGAAGGCAGGAGGATAGCATAAGAAAATAGTAGTGGTGGGATGGGACCTATAAATGATTACAGCTCAGAAAAAGCTGGGACTTTTTGTTTGCTTTCCTTTCCCCTGATAGCATGCATTTTGGCTCTTTATTTTTATTTTTATTTATATTTTGCTTTTCATACCGCCCGTTTATAGCAGCCACTGGGCACACATCTGTAGTGGTATAGATTTCCCAAGAGTCTGCATTCAAACGGGGTGGACAGCGTGAACAGCTGAGCTGCTCAGCTCAGGGGAACACACGCTCATGCCAGGCTAGACTGAATGCCCTTGCAGACAGACAGAGAGCGAGAGGTGGGAAGAGAGAGCGATTGATGGGAAGATTCATCATGCTTAACACCTCTGGGGCTGAACTAGATAAAGGTATGGGCAGGTGAGCTTTCTATGTGATTATCCGCCCAACCATTGCTCCCATTATTATGACAAGGCATGAAAACAACATCCAGCTACCACCTGGCTTTAACAATTATCCACCTAAATCCCAGCAGTGGCTGCTTGATTCCCAATGAAGCTGACAGCTAAGCACACCAGGTAATAAGGCTAATTGCCTTTCAGTGAGCTCTTTGACCTCTTGATATTTCAGCCTAAAATATTTTTTTCTTTTTTGCCTAGCTAACAAACAACCACATATGCTGCTGATCCCGCGGTGTTGCGATCGCACATCCCGAGCACCCTCTTTGGTATGCCCCATTTGGTCAGTTTGCATCTGAGTTTTATCAGTTGTGACACTGAGAAATTGACTTTGCTCGAGCTCTCATCAAATTGCGGTGCTATTGTGGCAATGCCCGAGCGACTCCACTCACCGTGCGCCTGAAGTAAGCTGTGAAAAAAAAAAAAAGCTCTGACCTTGCTGCCGAGGAGTCATGGAGGGAGCAAGTGTGTTTCTGGTCAGAGCCTATTATCTTTAGATCGGAGCTACTGTGAGACTTGGTACCTAACAGGAGTGAATTGGTGCTGACACAGACACAGCTAAGCTGACAAAACTCTCTGCGGAGGGGTACACGCCAAACCGTTCACTTCCAACTGGGGTCGGGCTGGGTTTATTTCAGTGGTCTTTGAGCAAAATCATAGTTAGGCATTCTTGTCATGATAGACACCAGTGGGAGAGTTTTGCCATGGACTTGCACTGTTCTCCATCAAGAAGCAGCCTCCTAATGAGGATTCTATTAACAGACATGGGACCATGCCGGCAATAAGGCAGACGGAGAGGGCTGGGTAACGATGCTAGCAGTTAGCAAACAGATGTTCCTTCTGCAGAGAAGCTGGTTGTGGCTAATGAAGCCTTTACCGATTCAGAGGAGTCCTGGAACACTCAGGGGAGCACCTACGTGTGTCTATCTGACTGAGACAGCTAGCTCTACTGCTCAGTGTGTGTCTGATAAACAAATGTATGAAAAAAATTGTCCATATCTAATGGCCTGCTGCTCTCTGTAGGAAAGTTCCTGGCTCTTACACTCCAGACACCAGCTGTAGCTGCACATACAGATACAAGGCCAAGCTGCATTTGAGCATTAATTACTCACAGTGGCATGTAATGAGATGGGGCTGTCCACAGATATTTTGGGGAGCAGGGGTTCAGAAAAAGGACACATTTTACCCTGTGCAACAATCATGACACTACTCAACGTACTTAAACACATTACACAGTGGACAAATAAAGCAGTTTTACCTGTTTTCCAGAAAAACGTATTTGCCTGATCACATTTGATGAGTGTTTCGATAAGAAAGAAAAATCTTCTAGATACAATGTATTTGCGTTCAGACCTCTAATAAGTCCTGGGGCTTCTTTTGCTTCCTATGTGTCATGTTATAGCAAGACATTTTTAGTGTGTCTTGTTATGGTAAGAAATTTGTTAATGTTTCCTTAGTGAGAAAATAATTCCCCAAATGGTGCAATGACGTTTCTAACTGACTATTTAAGTACATGCAGTCTCTTGGTAGCATATGGATCTGTTCATTTTCAGCAGATTGTATCACTTTGAATTTGGAATCCATTTACACGCACACATGCACACCTAAAATAAGATTCCTCAAGACATTTTGTATTAATTCTACATTATTTGCTTTCTAAAAATGATTGTTCTTGGAGGCCTCTGTAGTATTGAAAAGATTTATTTCTACAAAAGCTAAGAGCTTTTTAAGGTTTGGATATTTAACAATATGTAAAATATATAATGTGACCCTTTACATTCATTTGCTTCCAGGACGTAAATTCCATTTTTTTTCCTTACAAACCATTTAGTTCATTACACACCTTAATAAGATTCAGCATCAGCAGCTTGTTTCAGTCAGAACAGCTTGTTCAGTAAGTCACCCGAATTTGGGTTTTCTTTTTAAAAAAATTCTTGTGTGATACTGAATATCTAATATCTAAAAGATAGACTGGAAATTAAATCAGACTGTAGGTGGTTGCAAACATATCACTCCCATATGTGGGCATTCTCCAAACAGCAGCCACAAAGTTGTGTAAAAAAAGCCCATTGTTATCTCTAAATGTATTTGCATGCTGTAGCATTTAGATTTCTCATCACTGGCACTAAGAAGCCCAAACATTCTCCAGCATGACAATGCCCGTGTGCAATAAGTGATCTCCATAAAGACATGATATGCAGAGGCTGGAGTGGAAGACCTTGAGTGCCTGTACAGGGCCCTGACCTCCACCTACTGAACAACTTTGAGATAATTTTGAATGCCAACCGAGCCCCAGGCTTTCTCACCCAACATCAGTGCCGGATCTCACTAATGCTCATGTAGTTGAATGAGCAAATCCCCAAAGCCACAATCCAAAATCTAGTGGAAAGCTTTCCAAGAAGAATAGAGGTTATTATACAGTAACAGTAATAAGTCTATAACTGGATGCTCAACAAGAACATATGGTTGTGTTGTCCAGGCGTCTAAAAACGTATGGCTTAACAATAAATTTTAACATATCTAAAAATTATAATCATCATTGTCATCCTTTAGAAACCAGGGGTAAGTGAAAGAAATTGTTTCATCCAGTGAGATGCTCTGGCCAGACTGTGTTGTCTCTGAGGTTCGAGAGAGTGTTGTCTCTGAGGTTCGAGAGATTTAAAGAGATTTAAAGAATAAAGTATAACACTGGTAGACACGAGCAAGAGTAAAAAAGGTTACACAATTTATTGTGCTCGGCTGCACAGCAGGACCCAACACTTCACATGTAGCATGAGAGATGAAGGGCCAAGATCATTGATTACATCAAGGTTTTATAGACAGAACCCAAGAAGAACAGAAGATATGTAAAAGCAAAACATCATCAATCATTGCCTAATGCATCTCCTGACCAAGCTAATCTGACCAGGCCAAGGTCTTCTAGAGGACCTATTGGACATTGTTTATGGACAACTCGTCTCCAGTCCCTACTGCCCTTGTCATAATCTTAACAAAACCTACTGATGACGATGTCAGTCTCTGGTTATGATGCACACAGGGAAGAAGCATAAAAGAACAAAGCCTTATGAACATCTTAAGATTACAAATTTCCACCACAACTGTTACTAGAAAGAATAACTATACCATGTTTCACTTAAAGGTTATACTAAAGCATGTCATTTCAGCCGTTGCATAGGGACCTGCATGTGCAAGCAGTTGTACAAAAAAAGGTAAACCCTACTGTTAATGATGATCTGATGACTACTATAAATATTGTTTAAACCAACTGTCATGTCCAGCGGTTACTCTGGGAATGCAAGCCCTACAAAAATTGACATCTTAGCTCGTTATAAAACCATAAAATATAGTCTAGTATTTTATATGAACAGATAACTAGAAACCAAATCTCAGTTTGTTAAACATTACATGTTCTTGTTCTACTGGCAGATTAGTTTTCTAACAGCATAAGAAAATATTACTGGTAGCTTAATGGGCCTCTCAGAGGGAAGTGGTAGCTCAGTGGTTATGATGTTGGACTACTGATTAGAAGGTGGTGAGTTTAAATCCCATCACTGACCAAGTTGCTGCTCCCTTTTACATAAATGATATGTAAGTTGCTCTAAATAAAGGCATCTGCTGAATGCTGTAAATGTAATATAAATCTTTAAAAAAAACAGTAAAATGATTACAAAGACAGGCTTAATGATATCATCATAAAAAAGTAGACATATTAGACTTCAAGATAATATCACTTGCAGCCATGTCAAGGCTCAGCCAAAGAAGAAAAAAGCCCTAAAAAAAAAGGTCCTTAACTGCTTCAAGTCAAGTGCTACAAGGTAATAGCCAGTGAAGCACCAAAACAATCACATTATGGAAGCAGTAACTGGATGAGAAGTACAGACATTTTAGGTTGTTAAAGGTTAAAGAAGAACGTGTGAGGCTTTGGAAGTGGAATATTACATTGCTGTTGCATTTAGTTGTTCTAATTCCCATATGATAACTGTCCCTACACATCATTACATTAATAGCCTGAGCCAAAGAGTAATAAGCTGTTAATCTGAATAGAATGCATTTGATTTCATTACATGGCTCTCTTTTTTTAATTAAATCCCAGTTGCTGCCTCAGTACAGGATCTGTACATGGCCTGTTCAAATATATGGAAGATGGACATGGCACGATGGACAATAATGTTTAAAACGTGTGACAGCTGTTTACTATACATTACAACATCTGTACTGTATATGTGTGTTAATGTAGAAAATCATATGCCACAAACATGTGGTCCTGTTGTGTTTGCTTAATTGGAGGTTTTATCTCATGATATTTTACAAGGCATGTTTAAAGCAACGTTTTGTTGTATTATTTCTTAATTGGTCAATAATAATAAAAAAAAACAATAAATAAACAGATGAATAAATAAAAGATCACAAGGTGCCTCGAGTCTGTTACTTTAATTAATATTCCTGAATTACAGAAACAGAATTACCCACAAACATTCCTAATAGAGTGCATCATTTATACATTTACAGGATTATGGCCTGTACTATACAATATATGAGCATGGACAGCCCTCTTCATATCACCCCACAGATGTTCAATGATATTCAGGTCTGGAGATTGGGATAGCTATGCCAGAACATTGTACTTGTTCCTCTGCACAAATTCCCAAGTAGATTTTGAACAGTGTTTTGGGTTGTTGATTTGTTGAAACATCCTGCCACAGTGTAACTTCAACTTTGTGACTGATTCCAAAACATTATTCTCAAGAATCTGCTGATATTGAGTGGAATCCATGCAAGCCTCAACTTTAACCAGATTCCCAGTACCAGCACTGGCCACACATCCCCACAGCATGATGGAACCTCCACCAAATTTTACTGTGGGTAGCAAGTGTTTTTCTTGGAATTCTGTGTTCTTTTACCGCCATGCATAACGCCTCTTGTTATGAACTGAATACCTCAATCTTTGTTTCATCACTCCACAGCACCTTATTCCAAAATGAAGCTCGCTTGTCCAAATGTGTGTTTGCATACCTCAAGCGACTCTGTTTTTGGCTTGAGTGCAGAAAAGGTTTCTTTCGCATCACTCTCTAGTACAGCTTCACCTTGTACAAAGTGCGCTGAATTGTTGAACGATGCACACCATCTGCAGCAAGTTGATGTTATACAGTAGATCTTTAGAGGTGGTCTGTGGGCTGTTTGTGACCGTTCTCACCATCCTTCGCCTTTGCCTCTCCAATATTTTACACGGACTGCCACTTCTGGCCTTAACAAGAACTGTGCCTGTGGTCTTCCATTTCCTCACTATGTTCCTCACAGTGGCCCTGACAGCTTATATCTCTGCAATAACTTTTTGTAGCCTTCCCCTAAACCATATTGTTGAACAAACTTTGTTTTCAAATACACACTAATACACTAATACATTTTCGTTTGAAAACGTATATTTTTCTCTCCGTTTTGGCCTTTCGTCCACACTGAGACAGCGTTTTAAGTCAACAAAAACGTAGCTGTTAGAAGCTACGTAGCTCTCCAAAGCGGATAAATTTAAAAAACGCCGTCTTTGCGTCTTAGTGTGGACTGTGAATACGGAGGCTTTTGTATACTATGACGCATTTTTAGTCATGTGATGCAGTCGAAAGCAAATAAACGCCTAGCGGAAATGACGCAGGTTGAAGCTTTTCTCAAGCGCAGTAGCGAGATGTAAGCATTTTCATACATTTCAGTGTGGATGAGCAACTTTTGGTAATGTGGACGCGGAGCGTTTTTAGACATAAACTTTGTTTTCAAATATATCCGGATTAGTGTGGACATGGCCTGAGAGTTGCTTTGAGACCTCCATGTTGCCACTCTTCAGAGGAGAGTCAAAGAGAACAACAACTTGCAATTGGCCACCTTATAAATACCTTTTCTCATGATTGGATGCACCTGTCTATGAAGGTCAAGGCTTAATGAGCCACCAAACCAATTGTGTGTTTCAATTACTCAGTGCTAAGTAGTTACTGGTATTCAAATCAACAAAATGGCAAGGGTGCCCAAATTTATGCACCTGTCTAATTTTGTTTTGATGCATATTGCACATTTTCTGTTCATCCAATAAACCTCATTTCACTACTGAAATATTACTGTGTCCTTCAGTTATTTGATAGATCAAAATGAAATTGCTGATCCAAACACACAAATATTTGTAAACGAAAATCATGGAAATTGTCAGGGGTTCCTAAACTTTTGCATACGATTTTATATGAATATATTCCGCTCCGTATGTTCAATTTACCCTAGTTCTAGAGCAATGCATATATTTCACTGATGATTGTTCTAGAACAATCTATAAATTTCATTCCTCTGGATATTTAATTGTTAAATGTGATATCTTTTCCAAGCTAAAAATCTTCTGCACACTGCACGCTTGGGGGCTTAAGATTTACGCTTTTGTCAAGCAGGCATTGCACTGTTTTTTTTTTTTTCTTCGTATGTATAGTTTTTGCTACTCAGCATGTTTAAGAAAGTTCCTTCCGTTTGGGATTTACTTGAGCACTAACAGCCCTCTCTGCAATGAACACAGCATTCAAATTGCGAATGCTGGTGTGCAACAAAAGCAAACGCCCTGTTTTGTGCTTTATAGCAGCCATGTTCCTCAGGTTTTAATAGTCCAGATGGTATACCCTCCACAGGTCGCAACACATCAGAGTTGCTCCACATGACACGATTTAGTCTACCGTGTGCACCACAGAAACCCACAGCTCAAGAAATTGGCTTGGCTATTTTTTATTTTTTTTTTAATTCTTGGGGGAAAAAGCATCAATTTTTTCTGTCTTGACTCTAATTATTTTCATTAGCTTGAGACGAGGTCGCAAAACAGAGGGGTCTTTGTTTCCATGAATATTTGTTAATCATAAGCAATGACCAATAATGAGAAAGAAATATCATCCCTTATCTGTGAGGGAGCTGAAGAGCACTTGAGTGAAAATAGCATGAGAAGAGAACGGCTCAGGTAATCTTAATGGCAATGGTGAACGGGGAAAACGAGAGGAAGAGAAAAACGAGACAGAGAGAGAGAGAGAGAGAGAGAGAGAGAGAGAGAGAGAGAGAGAGAGAGAGAGAGAGAGAGAGAGAGAGTGCACTTGGATCTATGAGAGAGAGAAAGAGAGATGGTTATAAAGAAGGAGAGAAACAACAGCTCGTTCAGTGTGAATTTAAAAGTGGAGCAGAGTGCCAAAGCCCATCTCTCTAGGTGCAGCTCTACAATGTGAGAACACACTGTGATTCAGGCTGATGATTGGGTTGATGGGTGTAGCCTTTTTCTCTGTGGAAAAAACAAGGCTGAGACCAATGGGAAAGAGAGCAGGTCATGATGGTTTGCAGCTCTTGCTAGGGGAAAAACAGAATATTCAACATGCCCTAGTTTCATCAGCCGAATTCACACAGGAGTCCTCATAACATCTACTCCGCTGTTAATGAAACAGATTACAGATACGAACTCGTTCACAGGCTGCTAAGTAATGTCCTGCTACCCTGAAAGTATCTTTGCTTTTCTTGGTCTTTGTGTTTCTAATCTAATCTAATCTAATCTAATCTAATCTAATCTAATCTAATCTAAGCTAATCTAATCTAATGTACCATTTCATTGTAAATTAGCTATTATACCACAGCACTGTTGAATTCTTAATTCTGAAGGTATGGATTAATTTTTTTTAATTTTTTTTAAAGTTCAAATAATATGTTTATATTAATGTGCTTATCCATATCTGTGCTTTGTAAAGGTCAATACTTTTTTCCACCATGGAAAAGTTTTCATAACAGAGGAATTTATGCTTTCTTGTTTATTGTAAAAATGTTTATTGAAATTAAAAATTCCAATTGTTGAAGAATTGCTTTGGCAATAGATGAATAAAACACCTCTAAGCACAGGATTAGGTCCTGTCATAGTTTATTCCTTACATAGTTAGTAGTCAAGGTGGCTGGAGTAGTGTTAGAATATTGGAGACCCTCAAAATTGTATCCTAGGTCCATTTGCATTGTTTTAATATTGATCCTTAATGTTTGTTGTTTTTTAAGAGGCACAGAGGGATGGATAGTGTTGGGTTCTTTTAACTCTCTGACCAGAATGGTCTTCTTTTGGTCATGTTTGATGTTATCAGATGCAGACAAAGAGCCGGTTGACACGAATGGCGAGGCAAAGGAGGAGGGAGGATTGGAAGGGGAGGAATGGGGTATTCAGCTGTCACGCTCTTAGTGTTTGGGCTTCCTGTGCAGGTGGGCATTGAGGAGTGCCAGCTCCCTCGCTCACAACACAGGCGACTATGCATCCAGCCATAATGGATGCTTTTCACCGAAGCTGCTCTCTCACATGGGACATGAGAAAGAGAGATGGAGAGAAGTGTGGAGGAGGCTGCAGAATGAGAGCGGCGAGGAAAGGTGCCTCCTCAAAAGAAACCAGACAGAAATTTGTACTTCAGCATCGAATGTGTGCTATGAGTAAGGCGCTGTTAAGATATAGAGATAATAACCTCCACTGGCAAACCTATTTGAGGACAACCACAAATTAACGCTCACATATAACAAGCATGGGGAATAATATCGAAGCAATAAATATGGCTACTGGATTATTGCAATAATATGCCATGCAGTCCCTCAGCTCTTTTTCAACATAGATGATTACTTAATTTGTAAAGTAAAGATGACACTGCAGAATAATCCATTCATGGATCGTTCAAATCCATTTATAACCTCTGGCAGATGCTTTCATAGTTGCTGTTGTATCTCTTCCTTGTAATTATCTGTAGCCATGAGCCAATGTTTCTTGCTGTTTTCACATGTTAAAAAGTGTTGAACTGAAGTGACCAGCTGTCCAGCAAGCAGTCAGCCAGTAGAAAGATTAGCATTATACTGTAGGTTCCAAAAACCTTGAGAATGTTCATGAATGTTTGCCTAAAACCGATGGCAAAATCCAAGGTGCCTTAAAATAACTGTAATAAATGGGTGTCTATCACTAAGGAAATACAATTTTAGGGACAATTTATACTAGAGATCTGTTTTACTGTGGAGGGAAAAAATCATTTACACACAACAGTGGCTTATGGATTTTGGTTAAGGGTGAGCCAATTTTTACTTGTTCTTGCACAGCTGTTATTTCCATCTTATATCAAATTAATTCACCTGCCTTGCCTGGCCTGAGTGAAGTGGTTCAACAGGATATGTGACACCAGCATAGCAGCACTTTCGCACCCACTCTGGTGAAAATGTATAATATTACCGCCTCTTGGGACCTTGTTTAAAAGCAGATACTGTAGACGAAAAGAGAATCCAAATTTCTAGCCCTTTTCTTATAAATTGGATGGATTTGTGGCTGTTCACAGTTTCTGTCACTGTCACTAATAACAGAAATAATGAAAAGTTTCAGAAAAGTAATTAAATACTTTTACTGATTTTCTTGCATTTGCAGAGATTAGTCCTGGAGAAACATGAGTGAACACTTATGAAAAAAAAAACATAGAGAAAAAACCCCCAGCTAATTTCTCACATATAGTACATTGTTTATTCTGCTTAAATTAAACCCTGACCTGTTCCTTTATTGGTATAGTTTGTCTGAGTAGGAGAAAAAAAAGTCTGCCTATGATTTGAGTTATCTAGATGTGTAAACTCTAGTGATTTCGATTGTTTTGAAGTAAAATCCATGTACATTAAAAAAATAAACCATTACAATATGTAGTGCTGTATGGGTTGCCAGATGTGTTTTTTGCTCCCTTTGTTTTCTCATGATACAACTGAGTAGCTGCGGGTTAACTGTCATGCTCAAAAGATTCTGAAATGAGAAGTTAGCTAATAAAAGTGACGTGACGTGACATACGGCTAAGTATTTTGACCCATACTCAGAATTCGTTCTCCACATTTAACCCATCCAAAGTACACACCATGAGCACACAACCGGAGCAGTGGGCAGCCATTTGTGAGCAGTTGTGAGCAGTTGGGGAGTTCGGCACCTTGCTCAAGGGCACCTCAGTCATGGCCGGCCCGAGACTCGAACCCGCAACCTTAGAGTTACGAGTCAAACTCTCCAACCATTAGGCCATGACTTCCCCAAGTTGATTGAATATAAACCAATACTTCTGGATAATAGTTTTAATTCTAACCCCATTGATAATTTAAATGATGTTATTTGCTAGGTTACTGCCTGCACCACAGGTCATGAAAATAAGCCATGCTGACAGTCAAATGCCATAATTGTGTCCTTGTATTATGGTCATGAAAATGGTTTCTGAATCAGTACATAAAAGAAAAGTATCTATCTATCTATCTATCTATCTATCTATCTATCTATCTATCTATCTATCTATCTATCTATCTATCTATCTATCTATCTATCTATCTATCTATCTATCTATCTATCTATCTATCTATCTATCTATCTATCTATCTGTCTGTTTGTTTATTTATTTATTTATTTATTTATAATTTTAATTTTTTTGGGTTTATTGGATGATGTATAAAAGCAAAGAAGAGTTAACATGAACACCAAAATCTATTCGGTCAACAGTCTCTTTTTCTGTCTTCAATCCTTTTTTCTTATCAAAGATAGAGCAGACACTAAATGTTTATTATTTGATTAATAGAATTTTTATTAAGAGAATTTTGTAAACAAAATCTGACTAGTCAAATATGAGCTTTGGAAAAAACAACCTTAATACAGTTTACTGGGTATCTGAGAACATAATTTTAATATTTGTTTATTTTAATATATATTTATCAGCTTCTGTTAAAGGTGTCAGGGGTAACAGAAGCTGGCAAATATATGTTCAAATAAACAAATATAAAAATGATGTTTTCACATACCCAGTAAACTGTATTAAGGTTGCTTTTTAACCTGTGCTTATTTATCGTCCTCACAGAGAGAAAGATCTCCATTAGCATTAGCACAGATTAAACACAGGTATCCTGCTTACATGCCAGTGTACAGCAGTCCATGCACTGTAATTCTGTGTGTTT
Source organism: Tachysurus fulvidraco (assembly GCF_022655615.1). NCBI lineage: Eukaryota > Metazoa > Chordata > Actinopteri > Siluriformes > Bagridae > Tachysurus > Tachysurus fulvidraco. Next base: position 7,948,343 of record NC_062534.1, read on the forward strand.
TCAGTTGTACTGTAGTACAACATGTACAACTCATACTTGGTTTAAAAATGTTTTAAAAAGCACTAAAAATCGCAGTGCAGAGTTGTTGCAGTAACAGCACCGGGAAAGTCTGCTACAAAGCGGCTGCTTCCTGCTCTTTGTGCTACGCTTTATAGACTTGAGCGGCTGCAGCAAGGGTGCTGCAGAGTGATGGTTACAGTTTCTGAATGAACTATACTCCCACAGACTGGCAATCTGTCACTGCGTTGTTTCTGTGGAAGCTGAGTTCTAAGCTATACTACACCCAGGATATATGGTTCCTCTTTACACCGTACTCTTTCATTCTCTATCTGCCACCACAGCCTATTCTTCATGTAGTATGTTCTGTGACAATAACAGAGTATCTGCATATAGTGACAGGCAGCAACTTTACCTTCTGCTCATGCTTCACTGGTGTTTCTGAAATAGAAAAACTAATTCCCTTAATTTTGAAGTACACTTAACTATCATTGACTCTTTGGGGCAAAATGAAATATTTTAAAAAAAGAGAAAAAGTACTAATACAGCACTTAAAAACACTTTGTGTTGGATAGATAAAACTCCCTAAATATCTAGAACAAAAAATATCTAGAACATAGACAAATGTTTTAAACATTTCACCTTCCGAGACTATAGTAAAACAAACATAAAACTATTAAACCTATTTCCGAACATTTCTTTCTAAATTCAAGTTTGAAATTTTCATGTTCTGTTAGCTTGCTTGAATTAGCTTCTTTTAGAAATGTAAATGGATGCCCGATGACGCCTGAGATAGGCACAGGCTCCCCGTGACCCGAGAAGTTCGGATAAGCGGTAGAAAATGAGTGAGAGTGAGTGAGAAGTGTAAATGTTATGACTTGTGCATGGAATACAATTTCAAGTACGAAATGAGAAGTTTGAACAGTCTAATGTATTTAGCATAATCAGAAATACGTTTGGTTCACGTATAGTCAACATAATGTTCACTTGCAATCTTTTGCAGTGATGCAGCAGGATTGGAACTGACAGGAGATCGAGCAACAGAGTGGTAGTCTGTGAATGAGCGAGTGGAAAAGTTGCATTTAATGCAGTGGATTTTTACTTGAGGCCAGAGCAAGTGGCATCTGTAGACTTTCAGTACTCAGAACAACCTTTGTTTAGTCTCCATTTGGACTTGTCAACCACTAGAAATACAAACATTATAATGTGACAGAACCGTATACAGTACAGCCCAAAAGTTTGGACACACCTTCTCATTCAAAGAGTTTTCTTTATTTTCATGACTATGAAAATTGTAGATTCACACTGAAGGCATCAAAACTATGAATTAACACATGTGGAATTATATATACGTACATAACAAAAAAGTGTGAAACAACTGAAAATATGTCATATTCTAGGTTCTTCAAAGTAGCCACCTTTTGCTTTGATTACTGCTTTGCACACTCTTGGCATTCTCTTGATGAGCTTCAAGAGGTAGTCACCTGAAATGGTCTTCCAACAGTCTTGAAGGAGTTCCCAGAGATGCTTAGCACTTGTTGGCCCTTTTGCCCTCACTCTGCGGTCCAGCTCACCCCAAACCATCTCGATTGGGTTCAGGTCCGGTGACTGTGGAGGCCAGGTCATCTGGCACAGCACCCCATCACTCTCCTTCATGGTCAAATAGCCCTTACACAGCCTGGAGGTGTGTTTGGGGTCATTGTTCTGTTGAAAAGGTGGTGTGTCCAAACTTTTTGTCTGTACTGTACACCCTCACCAGACACTTAATACTGGGTAGAATCCCTTTTCTCATAGCAGCCTCAAATGTAATGGCATAAAATTTACCTGATTGTGGAACAGGATTGCTTTCCATATTTGTAAGCTCTTCGTTATGCTGAAAATTTCCCATTCTACCACATCCCAAAGATAATTTACTGGATTCAGATATCGTAACAATTAAATAAAGTGTCAAGTTCATGAAATGACTTTTTGACTTGGAATTTCATGCTTTAAGAAGCCAATATAAGAAGAGGTACACATTGTCAACAACACAATATATCTAAAAAAAAAAACAAACAAACACAATTCTGGTCTAATATCTGCATGTCACAGCACAAATCTGTTCCAAAGTAAAATATTTCCAATCTTCAAGGCTGTGTCCACGGAAGAATCAGATTCCTTGGGTGACAGAAGTGAAACCTGATCATTGTAACACATCTGCTACAGGGTTTGACATGTTGTGCTTTTTGAGATGCTCTTCTGCTCACTACAGTTCTAAAGATCGTTTATTTCAGTAGATTTTCTATCAGCTCAAACCTGTCTGGCCATTCTTCTCTGACCTCTCTCATCAACAAGGCGTTCCTGTTCTCCACTCACGTCTCTTGATTTTTTTCACGCATTGTTCTGCATAAACCTTAGAGACCTTTTGATTGCCTGTACACCTGCTCGTTCATGCAATGCATCAATTAGACGATCATGAAGCAAAAGTGCAATGCAAAAAAAACATATACATGTAAGGTAAGGTCATAGTCTTCTGGTAATGTTCACATCAAACATCGTGGAGACGATGGTTGCCATGGAGATAAAAAAAAAACTGGCTTTAGTATTTTATAAAGGGGCGATCTGTCATTTCACACACAACAGCTTCTAGAGTTGAATCCATGCCAACAAAAAACTGGTCTAAGAGAAAACCACCCATTAGTATTATAATACATTTTATACTTATTTTTTTCACATCATCAACTATAATTGATGGTTACAAACAGCTGGTACAAAGCTTGTCTTTTTAATAAATACAATTGGAATAGGATGAGATTTATTTCTAGACATGTCTGTTAATAAGTAACGTTGCTGGAGGACGCTTGCAGTAATTATGATGGACTCACATCAGATAAGCAATCTCTGTAAGTCACAAACACGGGAGTGTCTTTATGATGAATGCATTATAACTTGTCACACTAAGAACTCCATGTGTACCACCTACACCTCACTTTAATACAAGCTGTAGTTTTGGCCTTTATTAAAAGCTCTTGTTGTAGAGCTCTTGATGTAGATCATTAGTACTGTAGCTTTACTTCACTGACAAATCCTTTTAAACATTGTCTATATTTTATTGTTGTGTTTTCCAATTTAGGATCTGTGCTTCCTGCTGTGTATTTTTGTTAAAAAAAATAACAAATAAATAAATAAATAAACAAACAAACAAATACATAAATAAAAACAAAAAACGTTCAACAAAATATAAATGAATCTTTATAAACATGCTTATTCAGACCATATGTATTATCTGGGGTTATTTCTAATAGGCTTTTTATAGTAGGTAAAGTACAATGCAATTTTTTCAGATGTGTGCATGTGCAAGTTTGGTCAGGATTAAAATCTGAGAAATACTATTGAATTGCATTATTGAATAATTGCATTATTCCTTCTATGAACCGTCAACTGTAAATATCACTTTGTATATTTACTAATTATCATAGTGTGATAATTAGCTAAAGGCAGATGTTCTATGTACATTACATGTGTTGCATTGCATGTAAGAATGTTTACTTCGACCGTCCCTGTTAAATAAATGAGCCAACAAACAAAAAAGCACAACGTAAAACCTGGAAGGCTTTACTTTGCAGGCAGACACCGGCCGTGGCAACACGGCTCTTTATAAGTCTGACACCGCTGAGATGAGGGTATTCAACAATAGATTTGTCTCTTGCCAGAAAATATGATATTTCCACAACAATGGCTTTTAGCCCTATTCAATAAAATAATCAGTGACTGTACAGGGAGTGCTTGATTCACATTTATTTCTTTTTCTTTTCATGATATCGGTTGACATTTACTGGCGGCACGGCTGTAGCGATAGGAGGCTGTTATGATACCTGCATAATAAAGTATGATCTCGAAATATTTACTCAAGCTGCAGTCATCTATAACTTGGCCTGGCTTTAGTCCTGCGGGTTTCTTTTCAGAGGAAGTGGACCAGAAAGAGAATGCCAGACCTTTTGAATTTCCATAGGTCAAACGCAACCAGTTGCCTTAGAGATGAAGTACTGATGCGTTTTGTCTCCTCCCCCCACACTTTTTTGTGCAATACATTTTAACCTACTTTTAATGGGGTCACACAAGCAGTCAATATCACCAGAAGTGGGAAAAAAACATAGCCCTAGGCTCCAAGATTTCGTTTAACATTGTAGGTAAGCATTATTTAGTAGTATGTGTGTGTGTGTGTGTGTGTGTGTACAACCCTTTGCATGCTTAAAGTCAGTCCCAAGATCCTGATACATGTAGCTTCAATTTAAACGTGACATTGTAGCCTGAATCACAAAACCCACCTACACCTCAGTATTGTATGGTGAAAATACAGAGACTAAAGGATGTAGAATTTACTGCTGAAAGCTTTGTGGTCTTGCTGTTTAACACACTCAGCTCTACTAAAAACGCACGCTGTCAGGTATAAAAATACCACTGATACAATTTCCCATTGCTCTGTTAGAGCTTTCGTTATCATCTTTTGCATAAACGTTTAGCCATGTTATCGTCGGCTAGTAAAAAGCATTAAAATGCAAATCGAGTAATGTGAATAATTTTATGCCGTATATAGAAAACGGTTAAAAGGATACGATTACAATTCTTGATTGTGTACATGTGGAACTGAGCAATGAGGAATTGAGCAAAGCTACATGACAGCCTGAATGAAAACAATACTTTAATAATTCAAAAAGAAACGCAGTGCTTGAATGCAGTTTTCTGAAGAGTATGCATCTTCAAGTAGAAGATTATAAAAATGTCCCAACTTTACGATATGCATTAGAGAAAACTGATGATGCCAGGTATCTTAAAGTGGGCTCAAAACACTAAATGCAAATAATCTCATTTAAAAGCTAGGCTGAAGCTATAACCCATGGGGAGATGTTTCTAGAACTGCCACGGTAGCTTCTCCATCTGTCCTTTTGCAAATACTGTAACCTAAACAACTGTGTCTTATTAGCACAAGACATGCTATCTTAAGGTATGTTCCTCAAGTGTTATGAGGTTATGGTTCTTCTGGGTGATTTGTTACTGTATCATAGTGTATTCCCATGCACTATTGTGTTTCATGACATTTTCATCTAAAACACTAAACTCCGTCTTTACATTGGTCGTGTTTAAACAGGAGGCTCATTTTCTTAATGACATTAAAGTGCTTCGAGGCACAAAGCTCACTGCACTCATGGCATCCTCCTAATAAAACCAGCCCAGTTCAAGCAGGCACATTTATGGTCCTCAATAACCCTAAAGTCTTAATAAAAATGAAAGCTGACATGGTCACATGGACTCCTCCAACGACTAAGCCTTCTGTTCTTAATGTATGAGGCATTCCATTAAAAGGGGGACACCTCCTCACAAGCAGAGCTTTTAGGCTGATTAGTTACTGGAAAGGGGAAAAAATAGCAACGACCTTCACTGGCAATGCTGGTAGCCCACATCCTTGCTGACCTAATAAGCATGTACAGCTAAACCTGCTGGTGTTTAGTATTCCAGAGGTGTGTGCTGGAGCCATCTCTCATTCAACATCATAATTGTTATGAAGAGAGTGGAACAGAAAAAAACCCTCTAATATCTGTGCTCAATTAGAGCAAGCCATGATGCCAAATGGATAGTAACATATGAGATATCTAATGTCTTAGAGAAGTGCTCTCTCATTCTCTCTCTCCTTCCGTTTTGCCACTGATGCTTAGAAAAGATATAAAAAAAGGGAAAGGAGAACACAATCTTCTCAGACTGTACGGGTGCATCTGTTGAATCCCATTAAAGCAGTAAGTCACATACAACCCTCCAGTTCCTGCCACTAATGACCCATTTAAGCCTGGTTCCTCTCATCAGGGCAATGTGATTATAATACCAAGAAAGAGCTGAGATCTAATGCAGAATCTTGTGCTCTTCTTTGTCTTAACATTGTTGATCTTTGCATGAAAGTTCAACACAGGCAATAAAAATGAGCCAGATTATTACCCTTAAACTAGGATTTAGACAAAGGATGAAGAGTCATGTGTTTTAGTGGACTGAAAGCTGGAAACAGCAGGATACCTGTGCTGAGGAGCCACACTGTGTGGAAGAGACAGGTCACAGTGGCCTCATTAACACCATCATGCACACACACATACTGGACAAATAAGCAGCGCCCTCAATCTCACACAACCCACATGGCTCTGTGTGACTGAACCTGGCTTTCTGTTTGCTGATTTGATCCATGGTATTTGCTGCTGATGGGATTCAGGAAAAAGTGTATTCCTGTGCATTGGGGTGAAAATAACTCTTGATCACTGTCTTGTTGGTGCCTTTCTCATTTAACGTGCTCTGTTGTGGTTGTTATTTAATGATAATATTACCCGCAACTTAAAAAGAACAGCATCTCACAACACCAACATAACCTTACAAAGTAATGAATTAGCTATAAGAGAGTTGTAATGATGCAGCTTTTGCTTTTTAATGACACTTGTTTTTGATGTTGTACAAAAGAGTACTGTCTACTTAGAAGTAAATGCATGAAGCACAGCATTAGCAAATAGAAGCAGGAGGATCAAGGTGTTGTCAGAAAAAAAAGAAGATTTAAACTGAGTGATGGAAGAAAGGGAAGGATAGCCTCAGAGGGAGATGCACTACATGACCTGCAACCTAATGTGGACCAGAGGTTCTGTGTGTACCACTGCTGGTGCCGAGTCTAATTAAGAAGTACTGTAAGAGGTCAGGTGAAAATCAACATCAGCAGTTTGTACAAGTTTGCAAGAGTCAAAGCCCACAAGAATACACACTCAGTTGCCAGTTTAACAGCTACACAGCTTGTATCTATTTTTTAGGTTTATATTAGCTAGAATCACTTAATTTTCACTATTCCACATCCATTGAAAAGAGACCATTACAGGACCACCATTGACCAGATATGATTTTCATTGTAGTAGAAACACTGACATGGCGTGTTTTTCCTGACTTTTTAAACTACTTCTAAGTTGACAAAAGTCCACCAACCAAATCTCTCACGCTAATAGTGTTTCTGTAGCCAGAAGCTTCAGTCATTGTGCATGAAAGTTCAATAAGACTGATGTGCTGAATGTAGCTGAGAATAGCTCATCTCCCTAATGCATATGTATAATTGGTCATATGTTACAATTGGAACTTTGCTGGCAGTTTCTTTTGATGCTGGCCGCTTTTCAACCCAACTAAGCAGGAAACACATCTGAGTCCCCCTGTTTAATCTGTTGATCTGGGCTTTCAATAGATTCAGGTGTGGTTTCTGCTTGGTTGGACTGAAAACCCACACTGGCTTTCTGAATGTGATTGGATACCCCTGCTGTAGTATTACCTACAAAGTGATCTATATGGAAAAACAGCCAATGACACAGATGTACTGTACCTGATAATAGGTACAGTATGTGGTATGTAGTAGGGTAGGTGGTAAAGCATGTGGTAACTTAGTGGTGGGCTACCAATCAGAAGGTTATAAGTTTAACCCCAGGTCCACCAAGCTGCCACTGTTAGGCCCCTGAGCAAGACCCTTAACCCTCAGTTATATAAAAAGGAAACGATGAAAGTCACTCTGGATAAGGGTGTCTGTCAAATGTTGTAAATGTAATAGATGGATGTAAATAACTGCCAAAAGACATCAATTATTTCTCGAGGAATGGTGTACACATGTATTACTGTACATCAGTCTTCTGCTACATTTGATTTTGGGTAGAATTTTCCCATGAATCATGTCTCGTGTCCTTATATCAGCTGTTTCGATTCGTCTGTTTAGATACGATTCATCTGCTACTGAGAAGTTGAGAGAAACTACAAAAAGCAGAGTGTATATTTTCCATCTAAAACGATGATGCAGTCATTTAGGTGGTATTTTGTTGCTGTTTGGAAAGCATTAAAATGACTTTGAATCACGCTACAAATGTTATGTGGTCATATGCTTCCCAAAACACCTCTGATGATGATGGGTTTAGAAACTGTCTCTGAGACAAGATGGATCCCATTCATAACTCTATCTAGTGATGTTGACTGAGAACTGGATCATGTTGCCAGGTGTGAAATTCATTTCTTATTGAACATATATCTCCTCATCTGCTGTAAATTGTGTCCCAAATGTCTTCATAAACAAGAGAAATAAATATTTTTTAATAAACAAAATGTCCTGTAGACATTTGCCATTTCTTTCAACATATACACGAGGTTGTCTCTCCCAGCCATGATGAACTCATCTTAACACATTTAGTTTTATGGATGTAATTTCACTTCAAATGCACCCTTTCCTTGTGAACTAGGACATTCTGTTATTTCAAGGTTTTTTTTTTATTAAAAAAGTATATAACATTTAAAATACAGTAGTTCAGCAATTATATTTGACACTGACTCACTGCTGGTAAAGGGCACCAATCTGATATGCAGTATAAACACAGTAGTCATGAAAATCCATCACGTCCGTTCATTCTGTGAACATATGGCATGCTTCGAACCATGTTAGCAGCACGCACAACATCGCTTATTATGCTAACCAAAACCTATGCTGAAGTTGTAGCTGCAGAATCTTTGCTTCCTACAAGGTTAGGACGTGCACACCACAGGCGTTCACTTGCTTGGTATTCCCCTCAGCTGCTTCGGCCCTGTTTGGCAGGCCACTTCACACCCTATCCTTCATTTGATGACTAAGATCACAGCTTTAAGGATGAACGTTGAGATGTCTGATTGATATTGGTAGCACTCGCTACCAGAGCCCTTTTTCATGACAGAGGGCTTCCTGTTTCAATTTTCTAGGATCTCACTTTTTTTTTTTTAATCTCATCAACCCAAGCAGGGCACACATTTCTATTCAAGGGAAATATCAGCATCAGTAATATCCAATTTACTGAAAGGGGAAAGAGAGCGGGTCGAGGTTGCTGTATAGTACCACGCTACACCAAGCATGGCATAGTGGTGTATGAATAAAAAATTTATGGCTAGAAAATAATAAAATAGATGGAATATAAATCCAAAAAAGCAGTCACATTCATTTAAGGAAATCAAGGCAATTAGCAACGCTTTGATGCGAAATCGGAGGAGCACAGAAAACGTTTCAAAATAAGACGCAAAGTGAAATTGTCAAAATGACCTCATTTCAGTTTGATCCTCTATCTTCTTTCAGTAAAGAAATACAGAGACTGTGGCTTACTTTGATGTTCTTTAAAGCAGCAGTTAGAAGTCGCTAGTTATCAGGTCAAGAGGTAGTTATCTGTACCACAGATGAAAACCAAGATAACCTTATATGAAAAATATGTTTTAGAATTGAAATTTCTGCTGCATCCCATATTTTAAACTGCGAACAGGTCTTATAGTTTTCATGCTGTAGCTTTTATTCTGTTTAAACAGTTAGGCCTAAAACTCATACATATGTAATACAATAAAAAGGGAATTATACTGAAGGCCAACTGTAGCTAACATGCTCACATGTTGCAATTCACAATTACTGTAGTTTTACAGAACAAGGTGCAAGTAATAAAAACCCTGTGCAAAAGAATTTGTCCTAACTGAATTTAAAACACTAATTTCGAGACCTCCAAAAACATGTGGCCTTGGTTTATATCAAACACAATGATGCACCACACTGCCATGACAATCCATCCAACCTTGGTAAAAGCCAGAGAAAAACTGTCACGACTTTATGACTGCATAAATACCTAGCACTGTGTGTTAATTTGCACGGTCTGCTTGCAATTCTCACTCAGAGAATGACCCATAATAGCTGGCATCAGTTAAAAGCATTTTGGCAGAGTTTAAAACCAAACTGCCAACGGGCGACTGTAAGCATGTTAAAAAAAAACAACAACATAAAAACACAGCACATTTGAGTGTATGCCATTAGGCTTACCCATTAGAAATTTGAATTTGAGCAAACAGCACATTGAACAATCTAACGCTTCTTTGCAGGTGCTTACAGAAAAATGGAAATGTTAATGGTTAAATTTGGCACCGGCGAAGACGTCTTTTTTCTTTCGAACTTTTCATTTACAAAAGATAGATTGCTGATAGACTTTGAGGATTAGAGATTTATCTCAGAGTAGCAGAATGTTCCTTTACCTTCTGAGTGATGGGACAAGGTTAACAGGCTCACACACGAAGCTCCGATGCCTGATCCGAAGACTGTGATGCGGTTCGAATCGCCACCGAAGTAGCCAATGTTCTCGCTGATCCAGCGCAAGGCCTGGATCTGATCCAGGAGGCCGTAATTACCTTTAGCGGCCTGGTCACCTGTGCTCAGGAAGCCTGGAACACAACAATGACAAAACACTTCCTTTAATGGACTGGTGTATGTGTGGTATTATGAGCTATTCCGATATATGTGGATTGTATGGAAATTTAAGTGATCATAAAAATATAGCTTAAAGATATAGTCAGTGATTTTGAATGTAGATCATTGTTTTGGAATTGAAAAAACATACAGTATTTACAGTGTACAGCATTTAAAAACATACAGTTATTCCTGTCAGCATTCTCTCCAAAACACATGTAGACTAGAACGGCTGAAAGGCAAAAGGTGGATCTGTCTGAACTGACAAGCCACATGGCTACCAGGCAAGCAGAGATATCTCATTGTCCTGATTGGTTGGACATTTGTGGTCCACATCAAATGATTTTTTTTTTCCTCCTGTTTACAGATCACCACAGAGCCACAAAGGCTGTACTTTTTCTTTTATACAGATACCTTTGAGTCTTCTGGAATGTGAGAACTTTGGCATGTATTAAAAAAATGTTCCAGAATCAATCACTAAATTTAAAGTATTATTTTTCTGTCAAAATGCAGCAGTGGGGGCAAAACATTCCAATTATTTAAGAACCAATGAGGAATGGCTTTGAGAACGGCTTTGAATGGAATCGTTCGCTATTCAGAGGTGTTTTCAATTGACATAACTGCACATAACTGTGACTGCAAAAAAAAAAAAAAAAAAAAAAAAATAAAGAAAAGAGACGGATAACAAACTAATCAAAGACTAGCATGCCTTTAGCATGACTACACTATATTAAACAGTGCTACTTAGTAGTGTAAGTAAAGAATAAAACCTGTTAACATACGCTGTTACAGGAAAAACAGAGTGTGACTCAGCCAAACCACAGTTGCCGTTTCTACCCTGAAGCTTAATACAGTATATAGAACGTCCTGATTTATTTTATATTATAGCACAAAGGAAAGCGCTGACACTTGAGACTCCTTCCAAAAATGCTACACAAATCCCTTCACGAAAGCCTCAGCATTCCAACAAATATACAAATCTCTGCATGTTAATAAAAATCTTGAAGCTTGAATTACTGTCCAGTCTGCTGTTATGAAAATTAAAAAAATTAATAAAAAAATCTTATGACTAAAAAGATCTGAACAGTCATAAGTGCTGCTGTAGAGAACAAAAAATAGCAGACTAAGAAAAATCTGTAGATAAAGTCTGTGTTTACAGTCACAGTGTATAATAAGTGGTATAAAAGACATGTACTGCATACTTGAGGAAAACATGAATCAGTCAATTTGACAACCAGCTGTGTACAATTTAATCATAAGAGTTGATGATTTATGATTATGAAATGGCAAGGTTTGTATCACAAGAGCTCTACAATGTTGAGAATGTTATAGGAAACCGATTTAAATACAAACTAGTTAATCACACTTCAATCAAAGCTATTGACATGCAATAATGGGACTTACATGTCTTCAAAACCTCTGTCAATGAAACCCTCTATCGTGATAAAGCAGCCTTCTACTGGGCATTTTTATCTCAATGATCATTTCAGGCTCTAAAAATGATAGCAGCTTGTGCCATTTTCTCACCCACTGGGCTCCAAGCTGAATATAGACACCAGGTTCAATAAAATTGCGACTAATGTGTTGTGACTATGAAGCCAAAACAGGCTGTTAACATGTGTGGATATCAAGTGACATGTTTATAGTAAAATTGATTTGCATATCAAATCCCTGGAGAGTCCTTATTAACACAGCTGATAAGAAATACATTTCCTGATACGCGTTCAGCGTTTATTCCATTCACAACCTTAGCTGAAGATTTTAGTTTTGACAACAAAGCAGCTTGTGGATGAGTCTTCAAAGTGCAGGGCTGGCGTTATCATCTAACAGAGACATAGTGTGTGTATCTCCATAGGTCACAGATGACTGAATGATTATTAACGTTCCCAGACTCTGATTCTGAGCTCAAATACAATGGTTTTGTTGACGGCTTAATCTCTGTCAAACATTTTAACACAACTCATAATCTGGACAGCAAAGAAAAGCCTGGAACATTGACACATCAGGCTGAACAGGTACGGAGATACACAAGACACACAGGAAATCTGCTAGAAGGGTAAAAACAGGAAGATTGTCCTCATTTTATCAGCAGTAAATCTATTAAAAAGCATGTAATTGATTAGCACATCAAATAGAGCTTGCTTCTTTACCAAAACCATTCTTCCAGAATGTAGGGGAACATGTTAACATAAAAAAAAGAACCTTCAAAACAAACTTTTCTGTACTCCCCGTGGGCATTGGCTGACATTTTGTGTTTTATAAATCTGTGTATTTTTCATGCTATTTTTCTGCTGCATGTAAAATGAATTTGTTTCAAAATCTGTATTAAAAACTTCTTCTCTGATATCAGATACCACATGGCAAAGCTTAAACCTTTTAAATTTGGCCCCCGTTCTTCTTTGAGCATCTCTAGGGAGCTTGTTAGATGCACCACAAGTCGGATATCGGCCAAATAAGGTCATATGAAGATGAGTGGGATCTTGTATGAAATAAATTCACCACTGATCAATAATTGTGGTTGTTAAAGGTACTAAAACAGTTGCACATTCTGCTGTGATAGCGCATGGGAGGCTGAGTTAAATACAGAGCCCTGCTGCTGAGAGAAACAGGGCAGAAAGCAAATGGATCAACAGATGGTCTACTTTAGAGCTCCCAAAGGATGACAGAGTAGTGAGGATGCGTGCTTGAGAGGCCAGCAAAGGAGCTTTCTCCAAAATCCACAGAATACTCAGATAGCTGTACCTAATAGCTGCAGCCAGAACCTGGATTGGGAAGTTCTATAGGATCCTGGTATTGCTGAATTTGATCCATGTCACCTGGAGACGCAAACCATTTAGGTTTTTTAATATCCCTTGTGTTTCGATAAGAATAAGCAAAAGTGGCAAATTTCTTGGAAACTGAGTGACAAGATTCAGCAGAAATTTATTCGTAGTTCCATAAGTTGCATCCAGCCATGACCATAGCAGAGATGTGCAGAGGTACACAGCTGTAAATGACTGCCAGTTTTGTAACACACGCAGCATTTCATATTTACTTGCTATTTTCCACAAAAACAGCATGTGCTTGTGTCTGAATGGATATGACTGTTTTTAGCTGTAAACAGATTTAACAAAAATAGTATTTTTTTAAAAAAGTGCATAAAAAGGTAAACCTACTCACACAGTAGATTTGACTTTTTTGTTAGGGCTCTCCAGGTACTAACCCGGATTATATCCAAAATACATAAAACCACAGCTGCCCAACTCACTACAGCATTAAATGCGGATCTCAACTCAAAACCCTTCGTCAGGAGCTCTACAGGGTCAATATTCTATGTCTGGCTTTATTAGCCAAACCTTCACCATGGTCTGGCTGCTACAGTATAGCCAAACCTTCACCATGGTCTAGCTATAGCCAAACCTTTGGTCAATTGTGCCAAACATTGGTGCCAGCAGCAGAAATCTTGGGCCATGGACAATGGGAACCATGAATTGCTTTTTTGATGAGCCCACCTTCATTGTTTTCCATACATCTGAGAAAGTTAAGGTGTGGAGAGGCCCCACAGAAGCTTACAACCCAGACTATTACAGTACAGTACATGCCCATAGTGATGTCATACAATATCATGGCATTTCATAGACTAATTACTTGTGCCAGATAGGAGCACCACTACTAAGAACTACGAAACCCAGAGTCCACCTGGTCCTCCAGAAACATTTCCCATGACCTTTACAGTCATCAGATCTGGTTATTATTGAGCATTTTTAGGGTGTTTTGGAGTTTTTAGGGTGTTACAAGAGGTATGGCTCAAAATCCCTCTGGCCACTGTGCAGGACTTCTCTCTCTCTTATGTTTATGTGGTTTTATCTGTAAAAAGGAGGTCTAACACCATACTAATAAATTACTGTAGTCTAAAACAGGGTTCAGTTTTATTTCTCAACCCCCCGTATCTGTCTGTGTGTGTGTGTGTGTTTGTCTATCAGTCTGTCTTTTGCTTTACACAACCTAAGAAATTGTATCTTAAAAAATATTGTTTCTCACAACTAAATAGATAGACATCTATCTAAACGTCTACCATGATGTCAGAACTTCTGTAAGTCAAGAATAAGAATAAGTCGAATACATGCAGACAAGTAGAATGAGTGAGAAAAGGACTGGTCAACTTTTCCTCACACTTATTTGTAGCATCACAAGCAGGTTAAAATCGGCCTGAACCTGTCTCATATTTCTATTGACACGGACACACAGCTGCACAAAATACATCTAAAACCTGCTGCAGACTCCATCCACCTGTATTCACTATTAAGAGCTTATCAGTATTCCAAATGCTGTCTGTTCATGTCACCTGGACAACTCACCAGCGTGCCTCTTTCTCTGTCTACTTTACATATATGAATATTGACAAGTATTTGCAGATTTTGTAGTTTCCAAGCATTCTGAAGGCCATGCGCTTACAAATACTATGAATGTGTGTACTGATTATGCAGCAAGGATTGGCAAAACATCGCTCTCCCAAATAGAAAAGGCTTTTGCATTAGTTCTGTATTTATGCATTTTTTTTTCTGATATGTATATTGACTACCAAAATTTGAAAAAATATACAAGTAGACTAAGGGTATAGCACAATGTTTGCATCTATATATGTGTAGTGCTTGAAAAATGTCCATATCTCTATCTGTATTCAAATTTAAACTCACAGTGGTTGTAGACCTGCTTTATTTTTAAATGCATGATTTTTGTAGACAGTTTGACATGGCATTTGGCTGACATAAAAAACATCATGTCAGCTGGACGTTTTGCTGAACTTTTCTTTCTTAATAAATAACCAGATATGAACATGAGAAGCATTTATTAATTCATTCTTAGTAATTGCCTGGTCAGGAAAGTAGTGGTTTATATTAAGCTATTCAAGAAATAGAACTATATAAACAAATTATTTCCTGTGTATGGCTGTCTGGGTTATTATTTTATTCTATTTTTTTTTTTTTTGAGAATTAGAGAATAAGTCTAGGTAGCAACTAATGATGAATTAATGAATGATATACATATTTATATCACAACTCGGTCAGAAATGAAAAAAAAAAGGTCATGCTCACAGTATATGACATTTTTGTTTCAGCCCTAGGTATCAAATCTGTACACATTTAGAACATACTAGAACATTTAGAACTGGCATGGTATGAGATTTCTGTATAAGCCTCTGAAGGTTCTGGAGTGTAGTTGGCTGATATCCAATAAAATCAATTCCTCATATTTTTTTAAAAAAAAAACAAAAACAGTGTGTTCCAGCAACTCATGAGTTTGTGATTGAAATAACTAGCTGGCTGACTTAACTAACAATGGCATGTACAGTACGTGAGTATACGGTGGGTAAAGAAAAGAATCAACCCCCTTAAAAATAAACACAAAACCTGAAAGATTATTTTTGTTTTTCCAGCTATATTTACTATATTTAGCATATTATAGCATCCTAGTGAAAGGTATAACAGCAATTATCATCAAAATATCAGGATTTAGATGAACCACCTTTCGCTTTACTTACAGCAGCGGTGTCAAATCGTATCCGGAAAGGGCCGGTGTGGGTGCAGGTTTTCATTCCAAACAAGCGGAAGCCACACCAGAGTCTACTCTTCTAAAGCCAAGAACAACTGATTAAACGGGTGGAATCAGGTGTGGCTTCTGCTTGGTTGGAATGAAAACCTGCACCCATACCGGCCCTTCCCAGATAAGATTGGACACCGTTGACTTACGTCCTTTATTCTGTTTTGATACGTCTCTACCAACATTCTACATCTAGACTTTGCAACATTTGCCCATTCCTCTTTGCAGAACAGCTCAAGTTCATCTAAATTTGGTGGTGATCATACTGTACTGTATGGACTGCAGTCTTCTGGTCATTCCACAGATTTTCAATGGGCTTTAAGTCTGAACTCTGATTAAGCCATACGAAGATATTCACCATTTTCTCCTTCAACCACTGTGTGGTAAATTTTGCTGTGTGTTTTGGGTCACTGTCATGTTGGAAAGTGAACCTTCTTCTTATATTCCTAGAACTTTCTGGCAGAGGGAGCAGCTTTTCTTCAAAAATTTGATAATAATCATCCCACCCAATTTTCCTTTTATCCTGACAAGTGCTCTGCTACCTGCTGCAGAGAAACACCCCCGCAACAGGATATTACCACCTCCATACTTTAGTGTGTTGGTGTTATTTGGATGATGAGCTGTAGAGATATATACTGTTTGGTGTTGTTTATTCTCATCTGACCATAACACCCTTTTCCAATTAAGGTAGAAAAACCCTAAGGTGCATTTTGGCAAAGCCTGGTCATGATCGCATGTGGCCTTTCTTGAGGAGTGGGAGAATTTGTCATATTGCTGTCCTATGCACACAATGATTACTATTCCTGCAGCTGTTTAAAAGTTGCTGTAGGCCTCTTATTAACTTCCCTGACAAGTTTCCTCCTCACATTTCCTCATATTTTTATGTTTAGCTAATCAAAATGGTCACAGCTGATCGCAGGTGGTCAAATGTTGTGTGCCATTGAGACATCAATCATTATTTACACATGATTGAGTGTACAAACAGGGGTGACCTGTTTGTTTCTGACCTGTTGTGAATACAGTAAATACAGCTGGATGATACAAAAAAAATGTATTTGTCTTCATTTCAGTCTGCAAAGCAACAAAATGGGATTATTTTTATCGTTGGGTGATTATATTTTATGCCCACTGTATAACCCAGGGCCTGTACTTCCTTCTGTTTAAATATCATCAGTTATAGAACATAAAGTCGAACTGATTGTCATTACCAGCTATTAAGATTTAGCTCTGTCTCAGACTCGATGGTTGTGTAACAAAGCCATGAAATGGGACTCTATTATCACTGGCCTCACTCAGGAAGATGAATGGTGGCTTAAACAAGTGGGGAGGAGAAGAGGAAGAGTAGGAAGTAGAGGATGATGATGATGCAATGAAGGCACAGGACTGGGCCACTGGCTTTCTCTTTCTCTGTCTTTCAATCTCCATTTGCCCTCACTGTGAGTGCCAGATAACAAGGCTGTCAGTGTGTCCCAAGTATCTTCCACCCTTCTCAATGCACAAGTAAAAAAAAGGGCTACACAATCAAAGCCTTGAGAGATTTGCAGATATCCTCCCCTCCCTCAAAGCTCGACGAAGGAGCGCCAGGCCCCCTACCCCCACCCGGGTATCTGAATGGAAGATTCTGGGGTGTGGATGGAGAAAGAGAGGGCTTGAAGGCCATCCTCCAAACATCCGCATAAAGAAGCAGTGTGTCAGTTTCCCTCATGAACACTATCACCCCTGCAGTCCATCTCTCCCTAAGCGATCTATTCACTGTTCCCACACACCATCCACACAACCCCCCTCCCAAATATCTCCTGCTCCCTGTCAGAAAAATCACGGCATTCCGAAAAATACGAGGCCTGAAAAGAAAAGGGGGCGGTCATGGGAGGAGATTGTGCCAGTGAAAAGATTCAACGGCCATTTATATCACGAAGCAGATTCTCTGTCACTCTCTCTTTCTTGGGGCACTCAATAATGTGACTACCAAGTTCAAAGAAAGACAGTGCTGTATTTTTTTTTTAAGCTTTGAATACTGAGGCCTATTCACAACACGCTTCTTCTGTTTTCCCGGTGTTAGAACAAAAAGAAGGCCATAGATTTGGACATAGCTATGTTGTGAGACACTAGGAATGACAAGCACACTGCGATTTCCTGTACAGCAAGTCTGTTTATTGTCAGATGGTTGGAATAGTCTACATATGTGACATCTCAGTCATGTTTGTTTCAAGTTTTCGGAAATTCCAAATGTCACTGGATGAATACAGCTTCATATCCATCTGCCTCAAAGGTTCTGGCTTAAAGCTATGCATTTAAAAATGACATATTCCACAGAGTAAGCTGCGACTTCATGTTAAAGCCGACATATGGTAACTGGCGTGAGATAACATTATATGATTTCGTGTGCAGGGTAATCTCATGCCAGGAGGCATATCTTAATTGGTTTTAAATGAGATCTAATAAGAGTGCCTTTGGAGACCAGTATGCTTTAAACTTAGTGAAGCTGAGCTGCACGCTTCCAGTTTAGGAAGTCGCCCCATGCTCAAAATCTGAATTGCTTTCTCCAATCAGTGTGCTGAAATGAACTGCAAATGAGGCTGACCCCAATCTACCAGATGTACACCACCATGACATAGTTTAAATATCTACTTCAGCCTTCTCAGCAGCGTAGAGACAGGCCACACTGTAAACTGTCATCAGCACAGCCAGCTTATCATCAATAGAAAATGATAAACTTAAACAACCCTGGAAATTTGCACGTGATTAAAACAGATTTCCTCACAGAAAAGTGTGTGGTGAGAAGTGGAACAATATCAGGGTAAACAGGGAGGAGGAAGCTGATGGCCTTTTCCCATCTTTGACGGCAGCTCTTAATCTGATTACACGATTGGATCTCTTTGGACAGTCCAACCGCACCCGCCTCCACAAACCACTGGAGCCAGCTACAAAAGAGCAATTTGCATGGTACACTCTCCCTCCTAATGGAATACATTCCAATCGATCACGCACAATGCTAAGTGGTTTGGGGGATGAGTGGGGGTGCACAAGGAGACTTGAGACCAGCTCTCAAAGACAGTCAACTGCGTCTGCTCCACAACAAATTGAATGAAGTCCAGCAATATGCATGTTTCTTCCACACCACTCAAGTGAAGT
Source organism: Tachysurus fulvidraco (assembly GCF_022655615.1). NCBI lineage: Eukaryota > Metazoa > Chordata > Actinopteri > Siluriformes > Bagridae > Tachysurus > Tachysurus fulvidraco. The sequence goes on from NC_062534.1 coordinate 7,967,316, forward strand.
GGATGTAGCGCACATCAGCATTGTGTCTAATCAAAGCAAATTGTAAGAAGGGAATGGGCTCGCAAGATGATAATTTTCCAAGTGCACCTGACCTCAGGTGGCAGCCACAATCTCACTTCCTGATAATGAGAAGATTCTAAGGCATCTAAATCTTTGAAGTTTTCAGATGTAACAAAAAGTCCAAGCTAGTGCCCATCCTCACTCAGACAGCCTGCTACCTTTTCTCATTTTTATCCTCACTTTTTATACAGCAGATTATTAATTAATGTTGCATCAGTTAGGCAAAATGCCAGTGGGGTTTTCCTTTGTTGAAATCATTTCCTGTGTATGGCTTTCTATTTTTTTTTTGAGAAATCGCAGAATATGCTGAATCGCATATCTGGCCTGACTCTTGCATCTCTGAGGAGGTGATAAAAGGGCACTAGTTTGCTGCACTTCACCTACAGTAGGGGAGAAGTGTAGAAAAGCACTATGCCTCGCTGTCCTGCTCTGAAGTAGATTAGAGGGGAAGTTGCTGCCTCCCAGCGCACCGCTGTGTGTTTGAATGCTCAAGCAATGGGGAAGTATGGATATTAATCACAGGGACGAGTGCATACTTAGGAGATGGATGGGGTGTGAGTGCAGTGATGTCACCCTGACGAATGGCTTGGCAATGTTGGTGGAGACTTGCACATCGCCTCTCATTTCAATTAGTTCCTCAGCGCTACTAGCAGCTCTCACCTCTAGCACAGCGTAAAAACCTGTCCGTGTTAGCACACACGTACACACACACACCCACAGCCCCCTGTCCTCTCTCTCAGTCCTTACGTTGAGGAACAAACACACCTCTATCAAACCGAACTGACAGTAGAGCTTTCTAACAGGGGAGCGGTGATCCATGAGCATTGCTCTTTGAATTAATCACTTGCTATTACTGGCACAGCAGTTTGCAGGCTTCCCTCGACCACTGCAACTCATTACACAGTGAATATCAGCTTTCACCCAAGGACTGTCACTCACCACCCACATGATTAACTCAAGTTTCAGGCACATTCTTGTCATTAGAGTACATTTTCTTGTCATTTGTCTGAAAGGCACATGAGCAAATTGCACATGCTTTGCTCAGCAGTAATCTATACAGCTGACTATTGAAGGAAAGCAGCAGCATTCTAAACTCTTGCCGTCTTTAACCGGCTGATCCGACTTCATACTTAATCAAGGCACTACAGTATATATTCCTGCTCAACACAGGAGCCTCAGCCTTCTCCACCAAGCTTAAGATACTTCAAGAGTCTGTATAGCACCTTTAATCTGATTAAACAAACCAGATGAATTTACAGATGATTTAAAAGCCAAGGAGAGTGCAATGTTCATATACTATTAGTTTACTGTTATACAAACAGATTAAATTCAATTCAATTTTGTTCATAATGCGCAGCTTTAGCTTTAAATTTAAATGAATATTTATTCCAAATGAGCAAGCCTGAGGCAAAGGTGACAAGGAAAATCTCAACGAGATGATATGAAGAAGAAACCTTGAGGGGAACCAGATTGAAAAGGGAACCCAAACTCATTTGGGTGACACCAGACAGAAAATAATGTAAATGTAAATAATGTCCTTTCTAATGGTGCAACAAGGAGCTCCTGAGCAACATATAGGCCAACAGATGCAGATCATTGATTATTGTGTAATGCAAATAACCTCAAACTATGCTTTAGCTTTCAAATCATTGCAATTGTTCAGTCTCCTTTATTCGATGCTCTTATTTTAAAGGAAATCATTTTAACCTCTATTTTTGAAAACTATTTCTTAGGTCTATAATGCAAACATAAAAGTGACGGTTCAAAGAGTGTTTATACTTCATATAACCACACTGAGATGCTATGCTGTGTGTATCACCCTGCTTGACTGTGTTTCCCATATAAAATTCCACTTCCTGGTCCGAAACGGTTATAACAGTAATGTTGGTGGCATCATAACTTAACATAACTTTTTAACATAACTTTTTCTTAAAATTTTAATTATCGTCAGATGCCAATATTAATGGATGGACCTTAAACACTAAAGTATATATCTGTATACACTGATATGTATGTTGCTAGTCATCATGCTATAAAGTGGCTTCTTTAGAATCTGTTTCTGACGAATGGAGCAAAAATAATTATTTGACCTTATTGTGTATGAATTGTCAGTTATACTCTATATTAACACTTGTTTGTAGTTGATGTACAACTGTTGATGTAAAAGAAATATTGCAAGTATTAAATATTAAAGTGAGTGCTTGTCCTGAATATCAGCAAGGTTGTGATAATCTACAGCACTCAGCCTGCGGGCTCCTGCTTACGGTTAAATCATAGTTGATATTCATTATAACTCACAGACCGACCACAGTATGTGACGACTCGTGACTGTGAGTCTGACATGGTTGTCTGCAACACCGGAGCCCCTCAGGGAACGGTTCTGGCCCCGTTCCTTTTCACCATATACACTGCAGACTTCATGTTCAGCTCAGCAACCTGTCACCTACAGAAGTTCTCTGATGACTCTGCCATCGTCTGTCTGATCACAGATGATGATGACAGAGAGTACAGAGGACTGATCCAGAACTTTGTGGACTGGTGCCAATGGAGCTGCCTCCAGTTAAATGCTGGGTGAACCAAAAAACTGGTGGTGGATTTCCGTAGGCACAAACAAACTTCATTACCCCAGTAATCATTCAGGGAAAGGACAGTGTCAGAATGGACTCTTGCAAATACCTGGGTGTTCATCTGTACAGCAAACTGGACTGGACGAACAATACTGCAATTTCTGCTGAGGAGACTAAAGTCTGTTGGAGTGCATGGAGAGCTACTGAGACTGGACAAGCTGATCAGGAAGGCCAGCTCAGTCCTGGGGATTCCTCTGGACACTGTACAGGAGGTGGGAGAAAGGAGGATGCTAGCAAAACTATCATCATTGCTGGAGAATGACTCTCAGCCCCTGTATGAAACTGTTTTATCTCTGAGCAGCTCCTTCAGTGACAGACTGTTACATCCTAAGTGTCTGAAGGAGACGGTCTTTTCGCCCTGCTGCTATTAGACTGTAAAATCAAAACTGTTCCCAGTGAACCAGTCACCATATTTAAACACTGGATTACTGTTTAACTGTAATAATAACAACAATAACATAAGTATAAATAAGTATTGAAAACAACATGTGCAATAACAGAAATTTAGAAAAATGTGCAATATTACCTGTGTGCAATATGTGTGTTAGCGTAACTATTTACTCGCGGTCTCTTTTTTTATTCTCTGTATTTATACATTGTGTTGTGTATATTATATTATGTCTATTCTTTTTATATATTTGCATTTCTTTCTCTTTGCTGCTGTAACAGAGAAATGTCCCCATTGAGGGACAAATAAAGGTATATCTTTATCTTATCTTATCTTATCTTATCTTATCTTATCTTATCTTATCTTATCTTATCTTATCTGATCTTATCTCAAGCTAACTGAACACTAGCTTGTATGATATTGCTTAATGATGTTCAGGTGTTCCTTGTTTCTCTCTGATTAGTTTGTGCATTTAATCTCAGTGTTTATCTGTGTTTGTATTTATAAAATTTTGTTATTCTGTGCCTATTCTTTTTTTTTTTTTTGCAAAAAGTCCATGCTGAAACATCTAAAACATGTTTATATTGAAATATATGTGATGTGCATTGCTGATTTGTTGTTTGTTCTGATGTCACAGTTAGAAAGGAATATAGGAGAAAGAATGTCCACATTCTGAAACAGAAGGAAAGCAGTCCGATTTTTATTGAGTGTGAGTGAAAAAAGAGCCACCCTCCTCACAATTTTCAGTGACGTTAAATGCCACATCAATGAGAAATCCCTGACAGAAGTAGAGGTGACAGGAAAGGCTTAAATTTCCAGAATGCAAAGTGCAGAGAGTGGTGGGGATGTGTAGGGGGAAAAAGTCAAGATAAAGTGCCTTCCAGGTGCCTTACAGTGGAAAAAAGGTGATGTGCCCTAATATCTGCCCTTCTTATGGATTAGAAATGTGATAAAAATGTCCACTAGTGTGCTCCTATGAGTAAAAAAAACATGACAAAGTGTCCTCTAGTATGTCCCCCAGTAGAGAATACATGATGCAGTGCTTTATAGGGTTCCCCTACGTGCAAGGAAACAAGATGAAGTACCCTACTGGCTGCCCATCCAGTGGACAAAACAAGATGCGCTACCTTAAACGATCTCATACATGCAAGAAATGAGATGTAGTGCCTTCCAGGTGTGTCTATGTGATACAAAATATGTCCTCTAAAGGCAGCATAATGAGCAAGCCATTAGTGAGACTGGTGAGAAAAAGAAACCCTCCCGCAGATGACACGAAGAAGAAACGTTGAGAAAAAAATAAGACTCAAAGAGAAGTCATCCTCTTCTGGGTGACACAGGATAGCGTTATTATAAATCATCATTACTGCTTTGCTTTGAATGATTGCAGACTATGGCATCACACCTTAACCTCCAGATCTTTTTTTTTCATATCTTGCGACTACAGAAGCTCTGAAAGAGAACATCATCTGAATGGCTCATTGCTCTGAAGCCTGACTGGCACTATAGTCCAATTTCTATTGGGAATCACTGCCAAAAAGCTGCTGAGGTGATTCTTGTTTTTTTTTTTTTTTTCATTCACTCTTTAATCTATCGCCTCTGTGTTCATGAAGAGAAAAAAAAGGTTAGATCTCTCTTTCTGTTTCATCTTCTGCTTCCTGCAACCCCACAGGAGAGCTCGGCACTTGGTGTCTTTTGCCAGACGATGGGAGGCTGTGCCAGGGTCCCTGTTTGTTTGCCTTTCTTTCCATCTTCATCTCGCAGAAATCTGCCTGACAGTCCAGCAGTGCTGCTTCTCCCCAGGGATTCGGCATCAGATAAAATGTCACCGCAGCTTTTGTTTCCACCTGCCCCTCGGCCGCCTGTGCACCTGAATGTCTGGGCAGAATAGAAGCCAGTTCCTGCTCCAAAACACTTCTAGCTTGTTTTATTGAATATATAAATGTTTTTAGATTGGCCTACTTCATAATTTTAGTCACTACTATGGTATTAGAGCCTGACCGAGAAGAAAAACAAGCTAATCTCATCTTTGTCTGGATCAGAGATTGGGTAGATTCAGCAGTACGGGCTTTATGGATTATGTTACATTGCCTCTTAAACTATGGATAAAGCACAAATGACTATAATATATAAATGATATAATATTTCCACATATTTTGCTGCACCAATTCAGAGATAATATACATTACCATTGCATTATCTGTGTTTTGACCCAGTAAGTGCAAGCATGTACGGCATATGAGATGGAATAATATAAAACATTTATGCCAATATGATATTTTTTTCGCAATAGGATCCCTAACACTCTAAACACCCCCAATCCCCTTTCCCTTGGAAAGCTAAATTATTTTCCAAGTAACTCTTTTTATTTTCTCAATTATCAAACATCTCAAATACCTCAAAGGATTTTCTAAGTATAATCACACACATAATCTAAATATTTTAAATGATTTTTGTCATTTTATTTTATTAATGTAGTCTTTCATAGGCTAGACAACAGGGTGGTATATGCAAAAGACAATAAAAATAATACTAAAGACTTCTCATACATTCTCCGATGTTAAAGGAAAATAGATGAGAAGTAAATCGTAACCTTCCATTCCTTTATCCCAGCTAAAAGAGCTAACTGGCTGCTAGCTGTTAGGACTGTGGGTTTGGTAGACTGGCAGTCATTTTGTTTATTAATTGACTTGATTTAACCTTGAAAGAAGTCATTTGGGAAATTGTAGTTCACAGAACCAGTTTTACATTTACGGCATGTGCCCTTAACCAGAGCAACTTACATTTACAGTATACAACTTAGGGTTGAGAGCCTTACTCAAGAGCCCAGCAGTGACAGCTTGGTGGACTTGGAATCTTCTAACAAGTAGACCACCACCTTTACCACTAAGCTGCCACATCCCCCAGCTTTGCACTGGACATCTGAGTATACAGCTTTGCACTGGACATCTGAGTATACAGCTTTGCACTGGACATCTGAGTATACAGCTTTGCACTGGACATCTGAGTATACAGCTTTGCACTGGACATCTGAGTATACAGCTTTGCACTGGACATCTGAGTATACAGCTTTGCACTGGACATCTGAGTATACAGCTTTGCACTGGACATCTGAGTAGATACTGCTAGGTAACATAGTTAATACTTCTAGGTGAGAAGAATGAGACTGGTCACTATATGCTGTTAATATAAGCAGGAATAGTCCTGTGAGCAGAAAGTTTTAGCTTTTAGTGGATATGCACTTAGATATGAAGCTCACAGATGTGATTGAGCAGTCGGATATGAAGTTGCTGGGATAAAAAAATACTAAATTCTTTATGATGAACATGAACAATGCATTTTTTTCTGATGCATTTACAGCAATGCATTTGCAGGATTCGTTCATTCATCCTTAGTAACTGCCTGGTGATCAAGGTGGTTTAAATTAGACTATCAGTTTCTTGAAGTATCTGGTAAAGAAATAAAAGCTGGTAAAATGAACCACAACTATTTAAAACCCCAAAATGTATTTTTATTACACTAAAAATGTATTTGCAGTTCTATCAAGATGAAAATCGGGATCAGTAGAACTGTTAGTCATGTCATGTGGATCCATATCCAGATTTCTGACAGCTCTACACCACAATTTTAGCCCCGTATCCTGGGCAAAGCTTTCATTTAAAACCTTTTTTATTGAGACATATTCAAGAGAAGCTTCAATATTGAATTATATGATTTCCTGTCACAGTGTTACACTGCAGGTGCACATGATTCATCCGTCACCACATCCAGTTGGTCCAATATGAGAAGGAGCAGCATTACATTGAAAAGGTGGACCTCAAGCGATTGCATGTAAATGAGACTACTCATCCCTGTGCCTGCCAATTTATAACACTTCTGAAAGTAGACCATCTGAAGGACAGCTGTGAGGTCTTTGAGTGTAAAAGGGTCACAGGTAGACAATGAAAGCTCAGAGAGAAAGGGAGCTCCAATGAAAATTCTCCACCTCCCTCTCTCGTATGTAGACGTCATCTCTTTTATGTCCCTTTTCAGTCATGCTGAAGGTTGACTTCGTCTGACAGGATTCTAGTGTTGAGGCAGAAATGAGGTGAGAGCCCAGTGAAAGCCCGAAGTGGGCTCATTATTCCAAGTGCACAACATCTGGCTACTGACAGTCTCCTGATGATATTCCAGTGTGACCTTGTGCCTGTTGGCTTTGTGCAAGCATTATATCTATTTGGGCCTGATATTCACAATGTTGGGACATGCAGGAATGCCCACAAAAGCAATGCCTCTTCTTATATGGCTCTGAATAATCAAATATTCCATATTGAATATTCATTCTTGAGCAATTTCAGTGAGCAGGTGCTGCATTGCCTGTTCCTGGTTTGGAACTTGGCCACGCTAATTTAGATAAATATTAATCCAGCTCTATAAATTGTCTAATACTTGGGCAGAGATTAAGTCTCTTGTGGTAGAACTTGGCTGAATTCCTGTGTTATCTCTGATTTCTCTAAGTATCTATGGCTGACATACCGCAGAAGTGCAATTGGGCCTTTGAGTGGTAAGCATCTGCACTAATTAAACCATGAGTAGAATTAGGCCTGGTTGTGAGTAGTTTCATAATTACAGCCCTTTCATTCACTGTTTAAGCTGATGAGCTAGCTTCCTGTCCAGAAAAATAAAAATGCAGAAAGTTTAGGTATGCCCGTTCTTTTTTCTTTCATTTTTTCCCATTATTTTTCGTTTTATAACTCAGGATACTGCATGTCACAAATGACCATAACTACAAAAAAAAAAAAGACTTTCTTTCACATATACTGCAAATATTTTAGCTTGGAATCTAAAAAGACATCCTGAGCACATCCACTGATGACTACTACTTGTTAGAACCTAATATTCTCTCTCCTATTGATTCTCTGTCCTAATACTAGTTTAGTTTAACCTTTCAAGATTTCAAATAACAAATTCCTTATTAAAGGCCAACATGTTCATCAAAAACTTTGCAGTTATGCAACAAATTAAAAAAACCTTCAGTTTCCATCTTCCTCAAGTGTGTGAGGTTTATTTGCTCTTGATTTGAACCATTCACTGAAATTACCATTATAATCCTGACCACAGTCACATTAGGAAATGCAAATAAGGCTTTGCATCAAAATGCAAATTCATTCAGTTAAGGCAGCACAGCCAGAATTCATAATTTAGTGTGAAAAAAAAAATAGTATGTCTGCAGCTGCATCATTCTAGCTTCCAGTTTCACACCCATGCACCTTCACAGGAGAGATGACTAAGATCCTATAATGTGTTCATGAAGCCAGTAACACTACAGTTAGGTTACACAGTACCAAGTAATTTGTTTACCACTGTTAAAAAAAACTGGTTAGCCAGTCCAGCATTTGCAGTATTTAAGCGTAAGCGTTTAGCATGGCTTAGGCAACCTGCAGCTTTTAAATCACTGACTGTTGCCATTACCATTATCAGCTTCTAAAGCAGAGCAAATTCCTAATGTGTAATTTAGTAGAAAAAAAAATCATGTTGGGTTTTGCAATTGATTATCGAGAAGCTTCACTGTGAGAAAGTTTTTAAACGGTAAAAAATGTACAAGTTCACCCCACGATAGTCTTGCTGCTATTTCATGTGAGACCATGACCTACCTACAGTATATTGCTTGGGCTGAAGATCCCCTGCAGTCTACGTCTGGTAAAGTCTTCCAAAACAAAAGGTTACACATTATACACCATTTATTTTGTAAATGAAATCACTCAGTTGGACTGAACTGATAACATTTAACACCATAAATGTAGGTATTCCTGGTCAATGTCATGTTCAGTCTATCAGTGTGTTTTTGCTCTGTGTTCTGAGAAACACAGAATGGCTAGAATCATTTCTAGTAGGTGTGAATGAGTGTGTAAGATAAACTGGTGTCCCATCAAGGATTCCAGTGTTTTTGTCTCATGCACTGTGTTCTTTGGATAGGTTTCAGTGACACTGAGCAAGATAAAATGCAGAAATTTCAATAAATCACAATCTTATTCTTACTTGGAAACATTATCTCTGATAATATAATTTTAAATAACAATTTTGTCATCTGAGCAGCTGATTCAAGCATGTTGAGAAAAATAATTTTAGGATTGCTCACTTTTTGTAAAGTATTAATGTTGAATCTTTTTACATCTGCTGCTGAGATCTGAGATCTACCGACATGCATTATTTCTGATTTAATTAGTATTGTGAGTGTTAATGAGAAATTGCAACAATGTGTAGTATGCATGCAGGAAGGAGGCTCATTATTAACACAAACTTGTTGTTGCAGAGGCTATGCAAGCTGATCACGATAAAGAGGTGGTGGATCCAGACTATTTATATGCACAGAATTAGCACCTTTGACTGCAAAGCATGAAGCTGCTACTCTAAAAGCATCTGTGTTCAATCGTCTGTGCTTGGTGCAAACAATCCTTCACCCGCAACTAGCTCTCATTTACCTGAGCATGGAGCCATGCAGTGCTTAAGAGGCTAATCCCTCTTTTTTTAATTTCCCTGAAATATCATCCACTGTAGGCTTGCTGCATTCGTTTTCATGAGAATGCGTCAGGGGCTAATTGTTAAAAATTGAGTTATCGAACTACATGACCTTCAAGAGCCTCAGAGGACTAGAGACAAATACAAATATCTTCCCCACAGTATTGCCAGGACTCAGAAGAATTCTCCATTTCTGCAATGTCATAATATTGTTGTAATAATGGAAGAGCCAAGGTCAGTGAATATCACGCAAGTTAGCTCAATTGATTAAGACAAGGCTTGAGAATAAAAACTCATCCCGGCCTTTGTTTGGGATCATATCACCCAGACTGTTCTGATATTCATAATGAGGGAGCTTTTCACACACTGCTTCTTTTGTTGGTGTTTTCTTTTAAGTGATATATAACAATGGAAGTGAGTGTGAAGGATATCATATAACAATACAACATTTAGAAGAGTTTTTGTGGGGAGCTGCTGTGCAAAGGAGCAGAAAGTGGTACTGTAGGACATGGAGATAGAATTGAGAGACAGAGTGGGCAAGAAAAAGAGGAACTGTCAAGAGACACAGTGATGTACTTACCATAGAAGAACAGAGAGCGAGAAAGTGTAGGAAGATGAAAAATAACAGATACTTGTGAACTGCAGATGTGCTTAGTTGATAAGCAGAGAAAGAAAGATGGAGTAATGGTTAGACAAGTAAGTTGAGGTAGAAAAAGTGTGTGTGGGGGGGTAGAGAGAGAGAGAGAGAGAGAGAGAGAGAGAGAGAGAGTGTGAGAAGGAGAGATAATAAATAAGCAGAGAGATTGGGGAGGGGGAACAGGCGGAGTAAACCAATTATCAAGGTAACTGAGAGTACTCCATAAATAGGCAGATCTGTACAAAGAAATGAGAGTAAGACGGAGGCAGATGTGTTAGGCATACGTTCTGTCTTGAACTACACTCTAGAACTGGAACCCTCTGAAATAGCTTCTTAGCTGTGATTTGATGCAGCATATTGTTGTATTGCCTTCTGAAGCAGCAAGTAAGAGTGATGTGTTGAAGTGTCTGACTGACTTAAACATCAACCAATAAGATTGAGAAACAATACAGCTCTGCCGATTCTAACCAAACCTGACAGCAGCTTAGAGAACTAGCTAAATGTGACAGTACTCTTAGTGATGGAAAAGCCCTGATTTCTGTCAAAAGGTGGAATAACATTCTCATCCAGTCTGAACCCTAAACTGGTAAAAAAAAACAATCCTTCAATTAGTCCCTGTCACTTAACCACAACCTTGCACAAATTCCTCCACTTCTAAAAGAATAAGTGACACTATTAAGATTTTTTTCCTAAACAAAAGGATGGCTGGAAGAGGGAATAACGTACAGGAAAACAAACAGCCACTAAGATCTGCCTCTGAGGGTAGAACATGTGTTGCTCTAGAAAGCATTTACTGTACCTTGATAATCACAGTTATACCTAGATATGAATCATCAAATATTTGCCTATTTCTTCCTCAAAGGTCTAAAGCTCTGGGTCTTCAAACACATCAATATCTAGTTTCTCGTTGTTTATTTCTACAGTCAAGATCCTTAGGTGTTCCACTCACAGGTCATAAAAAGGCTGATATATGCTTCTCTGCACTGTATAAAAATGCACTTCTGGGTACTAGCGCCCAACTTGCTTGCTTCAGAGTAAGATGTGAATAAAATAGTTTAGTGCATCTCATGTCTCTTATTAAAGAGTTTAGTTTGAACTTGTTTGTGGAGGGTAAATAAGTTCATTTTTCAGGTTTGCCAGTGGACTATGGGAAAGTGTCAGAGGTTGGTCAGGTCTACCAACCTGTCACTCAAATGGCCTGTAACACCTACAGTATGTCCGCTTTTGTCACACAATATTTTTGAGGGTTTCAACAGTGGGGGTAAGTTATCATAAATGAATCTTCATATTTTCAGAGAGAAAAGTCTAGCAATGGGTGACCAACTTAGCTAACATTTAATGAACATAGAGTATAACCATATGAGTATATCAGTATACAGTATAACCATTTAAGTATATAATACTATATTTATCAGGGATGCCATTCAGTACAGCAACTATGATAAAATAGTCACGCTTACTTCATCACTGAAAGAGAAACCAATGAAATATTGGACTAGGTAAAAAACATCAAATATATCTACAGTACCATGATGTGTAAGACCTAACAATTTACATATAATTATATGTCTTAATTATAATGGGGCTGTGATTTAAAACTGTGTGTTTGCTTTGCACTCCTGTGATGGCCAGAAATCATTCAGGTTTGAAGAGAGACATGCGATTTATGATTGGATTACATCTAAAAATCCACAGTTGTGTCTAATTGTTCACTGTTAACTTAATAACAGGCAGTAATTAGACTTATTTGTGCAGAGAAACTGAGGATGCAGTTTATGTCATTAAGTTTTTACTTCACATGTAAGTATTTTTGTAATTGCAAATCGTTACATTACCTACCTCTGAGACAAGAGATAGCTTATCTAATCTGCAAAGAGCTGCATGACTGCAGGTTTGCATTCTAGCCGAGCAGGAACGCACCCGGCTCTGCTTATATAATCACTTGGTTGTAGTGATTAATTTTATCAGGTTTGGTCGCAATGAAAACCTGCGGCCATAGCAGCCCTTTGTGAATAAGATTGCCTTGCCCTAGAGCATAGTACACACTTTTTCCCCCTCATACCATTTTGAGCACCTTGCTCTTAAAAAGACCTCCCCTGTGCCAGTCACTATGCCCATAAGCCTCTTATCACATGCTTACACAGCTTAAGCAGCATTATTATCTTCCCAGACAGCTGCCCATCCACAGACTTTCCATTATGTTTCACAGCATCTACAGGCTAATGTTACTTTAATTGAATTGCCCGCGTGCGCAGGACCATTTCGGGCAGTCAAATGTCAAGACACAAACATATGGCTGGGTGACTGGAGTGCTTCCTAGAAAGCAAACAAGAAAAATACAGATGAAGATAAACAGATGAAAAGAAAATAGAGAGCAAAGAAAGAAAGAAAGAAAGAAAGAAAGAAAGAAAGAAAGAAAGAAAGAAAGAAAGAAAACAAACAAGAGAAACGGGATGATCAGATGGTAAGTGCTACAGGCTTTGGCTTTGGCTACACAGCAACACATTTTTGACAGCATTCCAATTGCACTACTGAATAATCTTCATACTTCCACCACAGGGTTAATCCTGAAGGTCACAGGAGCTGCGCTGAGTAAAGGACAAGTAGTATGTGGTCATGGATTATATGGCAAAAGGCCAAAACAAGTGCTGTACTCCATCTTTCTCAGCTGTCCACTTCATTAGCATCACCAACCTGTCGTTTTGGTACAGACTGGGCAATTTGGATGTTTATTCATATTCTACCAGCTGATTTTCATATGTTAAAATAAACAAATATTTGATAATAACCTCCATTTTCAGCTCATGTAAATATACAGTGTGCTAAAACACCTTCTGTGTTTGTAATATTGATGCGGTTCATATTTCAAATAAGCATCTTATTTAAAAGCAGTTAATTAAGTATTGGACATAGATGCTGCCCTTGTCTAACCTCAAATCTGTGGTTTATAGCTGTTACAAGATCCCCATGGATGTGCTGCACTAATCAATCACCCTGGAGCTCTAGGAGAATAAGGTTTGACAGACACTTCCTCCAACAGAATGTCAAAGCATACACTGCAGTCCAATCCAATGGCACATTCAAATGCATCAGCGCATTAACCCCTTATTATTATTCATGAGTCAACCTCACTTCTCTATGCACTGGACAAAACCCAATCCATGGAGCTATTTACAAAAGTCACTGTGGATATTTTCTCACTGCCGTGGGGTAAACTCTCTGTGGACACTGCTAGTGATTAGATCCACAAATGTCTGACCTGCACATAAAAGAACACAGCATGGATCCCAAACAAACTCATAACAAGTGTACATAGGGAAAATTGGCATTGCCTGAGGCTACAGATACCGTATATGGAAAAAAGAAGCATAAATGTATGATCATGAGCAAATTCTAAAAAAGAAAATAGAATCGAACCGCAGGGAGTTTGTGTCTATATACCCCAAATGTTTGCTTGCAGACTTACAGCTCCAGAGATATGTTTTTCTTTAACTGTCCCATGAATTATGTAGAATTAAAGAGAAACCAGTTATAAATTAAGGAGTACTGAGAGAAATGCTTTGGGTTATCATTTTGAATTTCATTGCTGGCAGCAAGTTTAAAGCAAAGCAGGATGAGGTCAATGTGGCATATGCAAATCTTATTTCAATAATGTTCTCCATCACTGCCTTGTAGACCTCAGAAGGATCATAGATACTAGTTTGTGTAGCACCACAGAGGATGAAAAAAAAAAAATATATATATATATATATTCTGAAGTATTAATGGACATCGTAAATAACAAGTTCAAACCAAGTTCAGCTCTTGACAAGTTTCCTTCTCTGCCTCTGTAAAAAGCAGCATCAGTCTTTTTAAATCCTCGTTACAACTCGAAAAAACTAGAGTAACCTATAGCAAAAGTTCAGCCGAAAATGGTGAAGATCTGTCTAAAGAAAATTCCTTGATAATAAAGGACTGAATAAGCATCTAAACCTGACTATATGACAACTGTGGGTTTTTTTCCCCTCTTTTTTCTTTTCAGTTTAATTACCTGCCAGTTCCCACTAGCAACTGGGGAAACCGAAGACTAACACATGCTTCCTCCAAGCCTTCAGAAGTATACATATTGTCAAACCGCTGCTCATTCAGGTGTCGTAGGGCAGCGTGACGAACTGACTGGAAAGCGGTCTGCCTTCTTCTGCATACAGTACATGAGCTCACAGAAGCCCAGGTTTGGACAGTGTGGCTTTGACTGACAGGAAGAGAGAGTATTCCATCTTCTACCCAGAGACCAAGCCCAATTTTGCTTTCATGGCTCCCAGCCAGAGATGGCTGTAGCATGGTCAGGATTCAAACTCATAATCTTCAATCAATAGCCCAAACACATTTCTGTTGCAGCACTCTGAAGCCCTTGACTATTCTTTTTGAACCAGCCATACTTCATGCTTCAGTCTGCGAAAACTCTTCCACTTATTAATGTGTAAATAACTGAGTGATTTACATCTGCTTTGTGGACTGTGGTGGACCTCCAGCTGAAGACCCCTGATCTATAGATTCCGCTAACAAAGAGTGCCATAATGTCTGACACCATTTGAATAATGACATCCACTCTATGTCTTTGCCTCCCATATTGTTTCTGCATCTCTTTCTTACCGCGTCATTTGGAGCGACTGAGTGAATCTAACGCCTACCTCCACACTCACAGCTCCCACATCTGAAGCTGTTTGCCAATCTCCCACTCCCACTTCCTTCATTCGTGGCAGCACAAATGTGGCCAATTTCGACTCCCACACGTGTAAAGAAGCCTGACCTTCTCTCCTCTGCAAGGCCAGAGCATGATTAATCTCTTGACAAGACAAGTAGCTTGAGTTGGCCAATGAGCCAATATAACTCTCCTTAGGTAGTGCATTTTCGACCCAGAATGCACCGGATGATGGACAAATACTCTCCTCTTCCCACATAAATACAAATGAATCAGGCGAAAGAAAAAAAAAAAAATGATGGATTGGAACATCACTTTTTTTTTTGGTTGCCGTTGAATCATCTGCCATAATGCTTCATCTGTCTTCGAAGAAGGCCATTATTTTTTTTCTTTGAAAAGATTCCATCTGATACTTTCTGCATCTGTCTCATTGAGGGCACAAGTCATGATGTATTTACAATTTGAGAAAAAAAAAAAACCCTCCAGGAAGGATGGGCATAAAAAAGACAGGACAGAATGTTCAGTGAGGGCATAAATATACATGAAAAGATACTAGGAATCAACCGAACTAGATCTATCAGACTATAAACAAGAACCTAGAGCTACAGGGAATGAAATGAAGTTTTAAGTAAAGAATAAAACATTTGGGGATGTGCTGCTGTTGCAAAATAATCAATGATGAGGTTCAGTGATACGGCCTGACGTGAAGCTGATCTGAAAGACTTACTGTTACCATCCTGAAGCTGATTTTCTAATAACAACAACAAAACGTTTTATTCCTCCAAGTCCACTGCAAATATCCAGTGCTGACAAGTTTAAACATATTAAAGACACGCCATAGTCTTTCACTGATACTTATATTTGACCTCATCAACCTCTTTTTTTCTCTCTCTCTCAAAAACAAACCCCAATGCATATTATGTTCCAGAGAAACCAGAAAACAAAATATTTTGTCTTTACACAAAGCTTCACCAAATCAAGCGTATGTGTTTCTTTGTTAAATAACATATATTTATATTTATATATGTCAGGACTCAGCCCGGACTTTGGCCACGTGCATTTATGTTCTTCGTCACGTGTCTGCCCCGCCTTTGTCTGCTCCTCCCGTCTCCACACACCTGTTTCCCATTGTCATTACCTTTTGCCTATTTAACTGTGAATCTACTGTTGTTTGGTCTTGTTGTCCTGTCTCTAGTCCGTCTTGTGTTTTGTGTTCTGTTGTTATTAAACCCCGTATATTTTTGCTATCCTGCGTTTGGGTCTGTTTTATCCCGTGTTCGTGACAATATAACAAATATTATATACAGTATATTTATAATATTTAATATGAATATTTATATTACAAATATTAATTAATCTGTTTATTATTA
The DNA here is from genome assembly GCF_022655615.1 of Tachysurus fulvidraco. Taxonomy (NCBI): domain Eukaryota; kingdom Metazoa; phylum Chordata; class Actinopteri; order Siluriformes; family Bagridae; genus Tachysurus; species Tachysurus fulvidraco. The sequence continues at coordinate 7,983,574 of NC_062534.1, forward strand.
GCCTCAGATTATGTGTAGTGTCCATCATGTCAAGTCCCCTTGAATGAATCATTACAACAGAAACAATAACATATTAGTAGGAGTGCATTGATATAAACCTGTGAGTTAAAGGTGACATTATTGTCACAGCTGCTCATATCGATAATGAATCACCATCTTCATGCCATCAATATACAAATATACAACAAAAACATTTACCTTTGATTAGGGTGTCTTTCAGTCTGACTAAACTAAAAACAATTATTTACAAGCATTTACTCATTTAAATGAGTCTCCTTCAGTTTCACTTTCAGAGCACTTTTTTCTCGCATTCAGTAAATATTCCATTGCAAAGACATTACAAAGTCAGATAGATTGCAGTAAGACATTAAAGACACTGATAGAAAACCAGATCCATACGATTCACCGCGTTCTGATCAGCTCCAGGACAGCTCTAATCCCAATAGTTGCCGGATGTTATATATGGATCTTTGGACTATATTATCTTTAGAGTACGTAGAAGGATTTGTTTGCTGTCTGTACTGTATGTGTGCATGAAGATGACTCTTTGTTTCTCACCTCTAGAGCGATGAGAAGACTAAACATTTTGATGATGAAAATGAAAGAGTTCAATATAGCCGGTTGCTTGCATGGAAGAAAGCATTGCAATGCAGATTGGGTGAAATCCATCATAGAGAAAATGTCCCTGTCCTGTCACACAGCTCAGATTGCAATGCAAAGTGTTGAGGAAACACTGCTATGTAGCAGGAGATCAAAAATATATTTGGGTCCTATCCTTCATCTCTTATGAAATACTACATAAGACTTTGGCTTTTCCTGTTGAGCAAAAAGAATACAAACTGCATACATATCTGTATTTGATATACACAAAAACAGAATTGATTTAATTTCTGAACCTGATTGGTTGGAAAGTGTTGAATAATTTACAACAACAGATCTGGCAGCAGTGCCATGTAGTATACTAATGTTCTTGTTCCAATATGTTGTTTTTGTAGTAGCAGATCACTAACAGGGACTTTTTTATGCTGGATATTCAACATAATCAAAGACTAACACTAAATGAATTTAAAAACCATGCCGGAAAGGAAAAGGAAAGGAAATAGAAATAGATAATGACTAATACCATGAAGATTTCTTTGAGGAAATACAGTATATTCAATTCAATTCAAATTCATCTGCCTAGCACTTTTAACAATGGACATTGTCTCAAAGCAGCTTTACAGAACATGAGAAATACAATACATTAAATGTAATATTATACAAAGATTAATATAATACAAAAAAATATTGTCAGGGTTCAGCACGGACTTTCGACCACGTGTGTGTTTGTTGTTGTTCCTCGTCACGTGTCTGCCCCGCCTTCGTCTGCTCCACCCTGTCTCCACACCTGCTCCTCATTGTGTCATTATTGTCCTGTGTATAAATATGAGCCGCGTTGCCGATGGCAGCGCGGATTCATTGGTTACGTCTAGTCTAGGTTAGGTGCCATCGTGTGTATTATTTTAGTCCTCGTCATTGTTCTGTATTTGTCTTTGTCATTTTTTAAACCCATCTCCTTTGAAGCTATCCTGTGTACGGGTCCGCCTCCTTCCTTCTCTGGTTGTGACAATTATATTATACTTATATTTAAATGTGTTTGTAATTATCCCCAATGAACAAGGCTGAGGTGACGGAGGTGAATGTGGTGAAAAAAATCCCTTAGTTGGAAGAGGAAGAAACCTTGAAAGGAACCAGACTCAAAAAAGAACCCAACATCATGTGGGTGTGATCATAAATATACAGTCCAACAATTTTGTATATATCCTAAGCAGTATTATGTGCACTGTAAAGCCCTTTCTATCAGCCAGCATATGTATATATATATTTTTTTAGCAAATTGTGCTACAGTAGCTCTTCTGTATTATCACATCAGTATGTCTTGGGCATCCAGGACACTGTCACCAGTTCACTTCACCAGTTGTCCTTCCTCAGACCACTTTTCCTAACTAACTTGGTTCTAAACACTACATCCTGAGAATACAGACACAATCATCCAGTCATCACAATCTGTCCCTTGTCAAAGTCGCTCAGATCCTTACACTTTTTCCTTTGAGAACTGACTGTTCAAAATGAGAAAATGAGAGAAAGAGAAATTTGGGTTTTCTGCTTTCTTGCCTGTGTTTTATTTATTTATTTATTTATTTATTTTTATCATTAGCAAGAAAATAAAAAAAAGTGGTGAGAAAACTTTATAGCTGCTGTTCAATAAATGGTATCAGGAAATAACGTTTCTTAGACCTTCCTAAAAGAGCTATAACAACATGGTATGATGGACATTTAATAAGTGAACTCTGTAATATTTGGTAAATTATTGTAGTGTAAGAGGAATAAAACATTTTGCTGTTTTACTGTAACTAAATGCTCTATCTCCCCAGCATGCAACTCCAATCTCTGATTATTTCTAGAACCTGTATGTTATATGTTGTACATCATGTCACCAGTGCAGGAGAAAACAGAAAGACAAAAATGCATAAAGACGCTAACCTCAAACTGCCATTGCTAATAAACTGTAAAGAGTAGTAGATTCCTTTTAGCAGACTAACAGCTAACGTTGTCATTTGAGTTAAATAAAAGCCTAATGGAAAGGTCACTAGAAGGTAAGATGCTCTATATTCCAGTCACTGAAGGATGAGCTATGAACAGAACTTAAACGGTACACATCCTGAGACATTGGTTTCATTTAAGCTTGTAATGAACACTCTGAGGCAAAGAAATGAAGGCACGTTATTACACCAAAATGTTGATAGACGATCCCAGAGAGAATACTTCACTCCCCCAAATCATTGTTTTAACCAAGATGATTTAGTAAAGCTACTAAAGAATAATGAGCATTATCTCCTGCTGTTGCACCAGTAAGTAAACAGTATCTGTATCCTCAAAGGCAATAATGCTAATTATGTTATGTTCTGGTATAGTCTGAGTTATCTCATATCCACCTTTCCATCCAGAGAAGTGGCAAAGAAAAAGAGCACCAGTATGGTGTCAGTTTTCCAGGCTTAAAGGTTTGATATAGAGAAATTAATACACAACAATCGGCTCTAAAGCAACAGCAGGAGACTCGAAATAAAAGCAAATTATGTCCCTTTTTTTTAAAATTCAAAATATATAATTACATAATTGAATTATATAATTATAAAACAATTGAATGAATTTTTAATATAAAACTACTCTTGAATGTAGTCAAACCTATCGGGCATTTCCTATTATAAGTTCACACAACAATCGAAACGCATAATTATTAAATCTACATTTAAACATTGCAGATAAATTTGCTAATCTTAAGCATTTATTTCTAGATAGAAGAAAAAGATCTGAAAATACATTAAGTTTTAAAGCTTGATTTTTTATTTAAATGTGTGATAAGCTTATGGTCCCATTATAATAGGAAATATTAGATCAATTTGAGTTCACCACAGTTGTGTTCAGTGACGTTCTTCGAGCACGTCTACGGGCTCCTTAGGCCGCGTTCACACCTGGCATTAAAAACAGGCTGAAATGCAAGGGTCAAATGTCTGACACATTGTGACTCAGAGGTCTGGGACACATGCAGCTACATCGCATTTGTTATGCTCGATGTGTCCTGGACAGAAACAAAAGTCCGTCTGAACGACTGCATCATTGCCCTCGTTGGAAAAGCTGTAATCATTGTGAGAATGTTTGGAAATTGCACTGAATGGCAGAGCTCTCTGCCTCTAAGCTAATGGCATAAGACGAAAGCAGTTGCTTTTCATAGGTTCATTCTCATGCATTTATACTTTTTGTTAGCAGACGGCACGAATAAGAGGTTTGAAACGGTCAAAAAGGTACATGATCGGATTCGCGGTACATTTCTGCCTGAAAATAAATGCAGCTGAATGATGTAATAAACGTGCATGACAGCTTGTCTCCAGGACACATGTTAATGCCAGAGCTTTAGTTCCACTGAACGGAAATTACAGTGAGGCGACTTGGTGGCAACAGATTGGGTCTTACTAAGATCTAATTTTGGCAGTGTATACTTTAATATGTCCACTTTTAGAAATCTTAACTGCAACATTTATTTATTTTTTTTACTACATTGTATTTTTTTTGTCTACTTTCTAATCAGTTTAACAAACACAGCAGTCAAGACATTTAAATCCTTGTTAGTTAAGTGTGCTTTTTTTTTTCTACTGTATGTGTCCATCTGTTTATTACCATTAAGCTACGTTCACACATGCAGCTTTTCTACTACCGGTTGCCATAGCGATACCGTTTCTCAGTGTGTGGTACGGCTAGCATGCCACTTAACAACAAATCTTATAAAGTTTTCTTATAAATAAATCATTCTGGAGGGAAAGTGTTTGTATATAAAATTCAGGAGTGTACATATGTATCCAGTGTGTTCTCTTTGCTACAGATCACATGAGCTTTACTGTCTTTACTCTCATATCTGCATGAAGTGTGTCATGTTGCTAGACATGCCCACATCTAGTCACCATGCGTTGCTGTTGCTCATGTCTACGCTCGCTTTGTCGCCGCATGTGCGAACGTAGCATTAGAGACGGCAGGATGTTAAACTTTAAAATAATTTTTTACCCCTGAAGTACTTAAAAAAATCATAGATAAACATCATTTTTTATTCAGATTTACCGCAGCGTTTTCTTACACCATTATAATTCTATTATGAGGAATAATGAATAAAAAAATTATAGCTGGTTGTATTAGTTTTTATGATGTTTTTATGACTACATTCCTTTGTTTGCAGCTATTTCATTACATCTCTGTGCTTTGCTCTGTGTGTGTGTGCGTGTGTGTTATGACGTGTGACTAAACGGACCAAATGGTCAAACTTCCACAAGCAATCTTTTTTTTTTTTTTAATCGACAATAAACTGTCTGCATCTACTTTAAAATGCAAGACATCAAATGAAGATATCAAACAAACACTGCCAGTTTTGTTCATTAGGAAAGGGCAAGTGATCAATAGCAAAGGCTTTACACACACACACACACACACACACACACACACACACACACACACACACACACACACACACACACACACACACACACACAAACAGCCCATTATACTGTCTTTATTTGTACACACTGCAGTTTCAAGTGCTTTAAGAGACAAGCATAAATGTTTAAATGCTCCACTTTATACTGAAGTTGCTTGGCATGTACTGTAGGTTCTTTAATGTTTGCTAAAAACCCAGTTTGTAGACTCAAAGCTTTGATGAGGACAAAGAAATCATTATGTTGTCACTACAAGACAGCATTAAACATACAGAACATAATGACCAATGTCTTCATAAGGTTTACTCTGCTAACTCTAGGAATAAGGTTAGAAATCTTCGGTTGATAAAGTGAAAAACAAATAGCACAAATTTAAATTCCAAATGAGTATGGAAGTCAGTGCGATCCCTAAAAAGGATAAAAATGCATAATTAATACAAGTGAAACAATGATGCAATGTTTTTGGTCCAGCTGTTTCTGCTCCAGATATAAAACAGACAGTTCTTTCTGCTAAACATCTGATCCATCAAATCTCTGACAGTATCTGCTTGACAGTGCATTAGGAATTGCTTGTGCCGTGTGGTACAGACAAAGAAAATCCATACACAAACAGGTGATCTTATTTAGCAAGTGACATCAGTTCAGAGGATTGCTGGAAGCTGGATGGTGAAATTTACAGAATTTAATTTGCAGAAGGCTTGTGCCAGCTAGTCAGGTAGGGGGAGGGAAGGAGGGAGGGATTGAGGGAGGTGTCTGAAAAGCATTATGCTGATTCTCCTTCCCTGACATTAATAGGGTGAAAAGGTTGTTTTTTTTGTTAGAATGTAAGAATGAGCAAACCCACTCAATGACTATGGCAATTCATCACAGATATTCCAAGTCCAGAAAGCATCTCATGGTCATTTTACATATGCGCGTTCGATAATTTTGATTTCTCTGCCATGCCTCCATGAAAGACTACAATTGTGTACTTACACAATGGCTAAAACCGCAAGTAAGCGGCAGCTCTATTAGCAGCCTTGGCAACCACTTCCAATGTTCCCCATATAATGGCTTAATGTCAAGGACCTTATTATTGATTAAGCTGCCACATTTTAAAATGATTTTTTTCCCCAGTGTTGAGTATGACTGTGAACTGAATGTCATGAATCACTACTCATCTTCAACAGGCGTCTAACAAAAGCCAAACGACTCACCTTGGAGAGGAAGAGCAGCAGCCATTGTTAATTTTTAATACGTACGGAAACAGTAATTATGTCTCCCCCATAGGAGCTGAAAATTGACATGCTCTGGAGAAGCAGGGACTAATTATATTTGTGAAGAGCAGTGATATAAGATACTTCTGTCTGACTGGGGCTTATTACATATTATTATAGACACACTGCAACCCAGGACTATAGTTACATGCGTTATATACTGTACTGTAGGATGCACACACCAAACCTGAGACAAACTGTAGGAAATGGTGTGAGTTCGAGTTCCCGCGAATACGAATGCAACTCCTACTCAGATCCGCACTTGTTCAGGAAGTAAAGCAACCTGCGCATGTGTTTTAGCTGATGAAGGCATCATTGGTTTCCACAACACACGTGTACCATGAGAGGCAACGGAATGTTGTAGAACACAGAAGATGATGGTGAGATGCCCTGCTGAGTATAATAGCACTAAAATAATTAAAATAAAACAAACAAACAAACAATGATCGTGAAGCTCTCTCCCTGCATGGATGTGATTATGCAGTGAAGATAAAGACAAATCCACCAGGATGCTGCGGGATGCCAGGAACAATCACACTCGAATTCAGACCTCAGCAAAGGTGCTCAGTGTCTCCAACTAGAACCTTTTGCCTTTAGGCTTTTAAAATATATGTAAATAAAGCATTTTTTTTGTGGGGAACCAACCAAATACTCCAACAAACAAACTCTAATAACATGTCCTTTACAACACACACACACACACACACACACACACACACACACACACACACACACACACACACACACACACACACACAGTTCTGTAAACAAACTAGGCTCCTTAGTTTCCAGCCTCAGAATTCAGGAGCCTTCAGATTTCCATATGTCACATCCTAGCATGTGGGTCTTGCCAGTGTCCCGACTTTTATAATTAAACATTAAACCTGTAATGAATTCTCAATCATCTAAATGAGGAAAGGCTCAGATCTAAAGCTTTGCAAATGGAGCCCCAGGAGAGAGAGGGGCTGACCCTTTGAAGCAATAATTACTGTTTCTATCAGATAGGAATAACACAAGCACAACTGCAGAAGAAAAAAAAATGCAGGATGGTACAGAGATCTTCATTACTGTCAATAGCTTATATTCTACTCAGTGACATTTGAAGCCACATAACCTAGATTGAAAAATGATGATGTGATTATTCTGCTCGGGTTCAAAGTGCTTTAGAGTACGAGGACAGAGACAGAAACTTCTAAAATAAGTATGGCACGAAGCAGAGGTGCAGTTAGTTAGGCAACGGACTGTTAAATAATTAATGCGAGAAAAGACCAACGCGATTAAATGCTAAATTAGACGCTGTAAGTATTTTCTTTTTTCCTGGGGAAATATACAGACATTCCCACTCGTTTCCACCTAAATGCCGAATTGCATCAGAAACATTCACAATAAACTAACAGCACTAATAACACTGAACCTACACAAAAGTCAAATCACAGTAAATCACTATCCCAGTTTATTGTGTCTCCAATAACTGTGTAATTAGCAGCAAACTCTACAGTACAAAGTAACTACTTTACTTAAGGATCTATGCACTGTTACAGAATGTTACCGTTCCTGCAGTACGTATTATACAAATACACGTGTGATACTGTACAGTATCCACTTCAGTACCTGATTGTCTAAATACATAAATGTTTAACAGATATAAGTCTTGTGCCACATTTCCGTTGTAACATGACAATCAAGCAAAATCAGACAAATGAACAACTATGAAAAATATTTCAGACGCAATATTTTGGAAGCGTGCACTAGGAAACTGTAGAAGACTGTATATGAATATAGAAAGGACATTATTTATAATAACGCTCTCCGGTGTTAACAGTTTATAATCACACCCTTCAGTGTCACCTAAATGGTGTTGGGTTCCCTTTTGAGTCTGGTTCCTCTCAAGGTTTCTTCCTCTTCAATCTAAGGGAGTTTTTCCTCCCCATAGCCACCTCACTTACCTCAGGCTTGTTCATTAGGGATAAATGCAAACACATTTAAATATAAGTCTAATATTAATCTTGAATCTTTGTATAAATCTTTGTATAATGTTAAACTTTTTGTACTGTATATAATATTTATTATGTTCTGCTTTGGGAGAATGTCCATTGTTAAAATGCTATACAAATCAATCAATCAATCAATCAATCAATCAATCAATCAATCTATCTATCTATCTATCTATCTATCTATCTATCTATCTATCTATCTATCTATCTATCTATCTATCTATCTATCTATCTATCTATCTATCTATCTATCTATCTATCTATCTTCTAAATAGTCTATTCTTTTAGATACTTAGCATCCTTTAGCAAATTCTGACATTGGAAATAAATTCTCTGTGAGTTTATTCCAACTACATTTGAGTGTACATGTGTGAGCATAGAATATACTCTAGCACCAAGTTAAACAAACTCATTTCTGGGAATTGACTTTTCAGCTCTTTTTAGGATTTAAAACTTTCAATAATAACCCTTTCATAGTCTAAAAAAATCGAAAAAACAGATTAGATTAGATTCTGTTTATAACAATAGATAGTTTATAAATAGATTCTGGTTATAAAAAATAAATAAAAAAATTGAGTGACTTACATTTATACAACTGACCAATTCAGGGTTAATGGCCTTGCTCAGGGGCCACAAGCAGGCAGTTTGGTGGACCTGGCATTCAATCTTCCGATTCGTAATCCAACACATTAACCACCGAGCTACTACTTTCAAACAAGATTAGCATTCTCTAAAAATCCCTCACAGCATAAAAAAAAGTTTAATTAAATAAAATGGCACCTTTACCTTCCTCAACACCAGGAGGAATTGAATCAGGTTCCTCAAAACCCAGTGCATGAACACAAAAAATATTACACCGCTATAGAGTAACCTTAAACACCAGCTGTAGTCTAAGTGAGAATGCAGAAATTTGCTGTGTACATATTTATTTGCATGCTTAGCGCACAAATGTATTAACTTTTGTTTAATTTATTTTTGTTTTATTGTACTCTAAAAAAAATTACCGTTGAAACTGCTACGTTTATTTTTTTAAATTTCTTTTTTCTTTCGATTCAAAGCAAAGAGCCTGTGAGACTCTCAGCCAGAAGTCTTTCCCCGATGCAGTGTTAGAAAAGCAGAGGACGTGTGTCTACAGGAAGTGACTCGGCCACAGCGCGTTCGAGAGGATGTGACACACTGAGGCTTGAAACAGACCAGATCAGTCACTTATCTGTCACTTAGTGCTTGCTCTAATAAAGCGTTGCACAGCATTAAAAGAAGATGTCGTGGCAAACAGATGCAATTTATATGCTAAGCCATGCACCATCCTCCTTCGCTTTCAGCAGCGTTCTCAAATTCTCATATTTAAAAGTAAATTACAGCACATAGAATAAAATGAAAATGAAGTTTTATTCGATTTACATGTGTAACTAAAAATGTATTCGCTTGTCATAATGCTGAGTTGCAAATGAAGCTGATCAACAAACAACAAAGAGACTGCAATAGAAGAGCGTGATCGAGAAAACAATAATATCAAGAACCAGAAAATGGGAACACAGAACAAAGGCTCGGTAATGACAGGCAGGTAAAGTGCTGAAAATGTGAACACACAATCACGAAGGTTTAAATACACAGACTAATTAGGAAGTGAACAGAAAACAAATGAATCAGGAAACTTGAGCAAGACTACCGTTAACAATACAGGAAAGGAGTCAGGACGCAAACCAAGGGCAGGGGAAGCCCTTATAAAGCCATTTATACTTTTATAATAAAAAAATAGTAGTAATGAATTGTGTTGTATATGATTTATAACAGAAAAATGTATTGGCATTAAATGAATCTTCTTATGCGTAAAGGTATAAACGCTCTAAGACATACAGCATGAGAAGGAAATGCCTAAAATTACAGATTTTCAAGAACACTGAACACTGAAGCTTGTGTAAATACTCATCCAAACGATTATTTCTATCCAGCTCGATAAATAATTCCCGGTGTGCTGCATATCAGTAAATCATAACCTGCAAGCTTTGCTGCTTTCACCTGTTATAATTGTAGATTCAGGCCAATCTTAATGGGCTTACTCAAACCAACACCTTTACCAGGAGAATCTTTAAAACCAGTGGCGTGCAACATTAGAGCTGTATATGTCACTGTCATTCGAATTGCCTTGTCTTTTTTTTTTTCACTTCATTATATTGTCTAACTCTCTGAGCCTCAATTATTTCCTGCTCATCCTTCTAAGCTGCCTAATTAAAGGACTGCTCATTCCGCATTAATACTGCTATATTTCTTTATTTCTTTATTTATTTCTGCTTGAAATGCTGCACTCTGCCTTGAATTTCAATGACATCTGCAGTGTATAAAGGTAGGGAGGTGGTAGTGGTGGTGGAGAGGGGGTGGAGGGGGTGCTTGGCTGGTGGCGCTGGGGTTTCCTGCAGTCGGGTTTATGGGTCTGCTTACTTGTCTCCGGCTCTACCTTCCACTCATTCGTATTTCTTAAACCTAATTACATCATTATTTACATACTGCACAACACAGTACATAACATTTGCATGTTTGACCTGATTAAGTAATTGGCCAAGTTTATAAGTAGATACAATATTTAATCGTTGTTCCGAGACCTTTTAAAACATCTTCGAGCCTTTTTTTTTTCCTGTTTGTTCAGAGTGGAATATTTAGTGTGATAGCTGTGATAGTTTTTCAGATAGACAGAAAAAGCTTTGCCCAGGCATGCCTAAAATTACACTTTTCAACAAGCTATAAGCAACAACATCAAAAAAGAAGAAATTTTGGTAGAGGAGAAAAAAATAATTATCGAGTCTCCGGCAGTTGTCTGCAGTGCCGCAGGCGAAGCTTACAGATAACACATAAACATATATTAACATATACATACAAAGCTTCTGTTGAATAGATTTCTACTGATATTCAAGGCCCTGCTTTTATAGTTTTCACAAACAATCTTTCTCCAGCATTAAGCAACCTGAAGCAATGGTAACAGTTGTTCTACTTGCTTATATTTACATGAAAAATAAGTCAAAAGAGAAACTTTAATATGTACTCAGACATGCTCGAGCCATGAAGGACCCAGTCTGAATAAAGTCTGCCTGTTAAAATATTTAACAAGTCAGCATTCATGAATTATATTCGTGATACTGCTTCTGAGGAGCTGTTTATAATATATGTTAGAATTCCTTTTTCTAAATATTTTACAGAACGAAAGATGAACAAAATCTGGCTGTATGGAAATTAATATTCAAATAAAAAAAAAGGCCATAAATCAATAAATGTCTTGGAAAAGAAATGGTGTGTTCATTCAATCAAATGTGTGTTCATTTCAAATAAATTATTCAAAAACTTAAAAACATGTTCAATAATTGTGCAACATTATAAAGTACAGTATACAAGAAAAAATCCCTCATATTTAAGCTGTTTGGATCCCCAAAACAAACAAAAGCGACTTACCTAAGACGCCGACCCGGAAGTTGAGTGTGATGACGATGACGTTGCCGTAGCTGGCCAACACGCTGCCGTCGATCATGTTGCCTGTGCCCTCCATGTAGGAGCCTCCGTGAATGTAGACCATCACAGGTTTGGCACCGGTATCTCGTATGTCTGCAAGAGTGGCTACGGTTAAACCTGCTCTCTCAGCCCTAACACACAGCAAAGAAAAGCTCAACACTCGACCCTCCCAGATACCAGCCACACTAACATGGCTGCCTGATCTGCCTCTCATAACAAACTAATAACGTTTAGCAAAAAGGTATGAACAGATGAAGCCGCGTGTAGAGTCAGAATTGAACTGTTCGCATTGCCAAGGTGTACTGTTGCCGCCTTGTGATGCTATGACGTTTAAATTTAACGCATCCTCTAGATCTTATTATAGCAAATCGCTGTAGTAGAAGAACATGGAGGTGCAAGCCCCAGTAGGGGAGCAAAAAGATTTTCTCAGTCATGGAATATGATGCGATTATCTGCTGCGGTGCTAGTGGTGAAAAAAAGCAGTTTAGTCACACAGAATTCGTGCTGCCGTTGATTCATCTTCATGTCTAGAAATTCAATAATTATTTCTGCATGTATCTAAGCACAGCGTATAATGCACTAAAGGGACTGTTGAGCGTTTAATGAAATGCTATTGTGACAGGGGAAAAAAAAACAAAAACGCAGGCAGCCATGGTTGAAAAGGGCTGAAGGGCTCTGTTTTGACAGACATGATTCTCTCTTTGTCTCTCTCTTAGGTCTGGTGGTTGTTTGGCTCCTAGTGCTTGCAGAGAGCTACTGGGCTCACACTCAAACAATTATATGGTATTTGTGGTTACCATGGCTACTGCAGACAGAAAATTCAAAATCCTCAAGAAAAATCGCAAATGACAAACAGCACGCTTGTTCCGTCCTCCTGCAGACTAGAAGGGTCTTCATATTGCATTCACGCCTACTTATGTAGAAACGGTCATGGCTAATTAACAACACTGCCAGATGAACAAAATGTCCTTTGTAGGTGCTGCTGTTTTTTTTTTTTCCTTCCTCCGATTGCCTGTACCTTAGGACTTGTGTGACTTATCTGGTATCTGAGAGAGCTGTGATAAGGCATGTGTTTAATACTGACAATTCTTGGCTGACACGTATCTCACACAAGAGAGACGATGCATGGAGTGAGGAGAATGAATGAAAGGATGGAAGATTTCCTGTACCGGTGAGGCATGGGACATTAAAACAATTGAAAGCAGACAGAGAACGAGAGAAAGAATAAATATGACGGAGAGAAGAGTAAGAGAGAAATAAAAGTTCTGGGTGGAACAGGAAGCGTGATTAGTCATGTCAGTGTTATCAGAAGCCTCTTTTGTTGATTCACATCAAGCAGGTTTGAACTTGGAACTGCATTAAAACCATTAAAACACCTGACTAGTTCAAACTGGATGCTTTTGTTCTTCCAGCAACTGATCTTCTCATCTAGTTACTACTAACATTCTGAGACAGCATTTAAAACAAGACACATGTGCAGCATGTCGCTGCGTCCCAAATAGTATGCACTGAAAACAGAAGAAAGGCACAGTGAAAAGGTTGAATACAAAGTAAACACATTTCTATTTCATGCATTCATTATTTGACATTTTAAAAAAAAAGAAAAGAAAATGTGATCCTTGAATGAGATCTAAACTCCAGGGTCAGCTTAATAATTGTGGAATAATGTTTGATATGTAGAGGATGTACAGTAGAGGGGCCAAATTTAGAATGTGATTACACATACAGTACACACGCAGACACACACACACACACACACACACACACACACACACACACACACACACACACACACACACACATCCACACATGAGCTACTGTAGATGCTCTGTACCTTTGGAGTCAGGACATGAGCCTCATAACCCTACTGTAAGAATCTTAATCTTAACTGTCTGTAAGTACATTGGGATTACTGTTTACTCTGATGTTAATAAAGGACTTGCGTGATCTTTCAAGATTCTTCAACATAGCTGAGGTTACGGCCACGATATCACACTTTGCCATCTGGTGATTAGTGAATCCACGAGTGTTATAAGTCATCTCGAGCTTGCAGCGCTGTCAGTCAGCCTGTTCTCCAGCCCTCATAAATCTCACCGGGCCACTTTGCATGGTGTCAGCTGTGTCACTCTGTAGGAGCCAATTGGCACGGTATGAGCAATGAGCGCCACTCACAATGGGTGATCTGCTTGACAAGAGTCGATTTTGACGGAATGCATGCGGCTACTGTCAACGAGAATTACGTCACACGTGACGCAAATTACAACTTCAGCACGATTCATGATAACAACATTGCAGTGCTCGACCTCTTCGCATTGCATGGATTGGATTGAGAGATAATATGTACGGAGCTTCTAATTGGCTGCAACAGTGGCTGGATCCGTGGTGATTTTTTTGTGTATTTTGTCTTAGATTTTTGACATTGCAGCCCCTGAATAAGATGGGAGAAAGTGACCTTTGAAGAAGACAACTTCTTCGGGCTGCGGCCGTGGCGTTTGTGCATGAAATATAACGTTGCTAAGCGCAGAGGCAGGTGGTTTGATGTGCTCTTTTGAAGTCTGGCCTTTGGTAGAAGAGGGGAGCATAGAAAGAGTGAGTGAGTGAAAAGAAAAGAGGGAAAGACAGAAAGAAAGAAAGAAAGAAAGAAAGAAAGAAAGAAAGAAAGAAAGAAAGAAAGAAAGAAAGAAAGAAAGAAAGAAAGAAAGACGCATAGTTGAAATGGCTTCTCCAATGCACTCTCTTCCAGATTCAATATTAGAATCACACCGAACACATCTGTACTGCCAAAATGTCACCTAAAAACCAATAAAACTGATTGTATCACTGGTGGATAATAAGTATTTACCTCCTAGAGGAAATATCTTTCCAGAGATTTAACATAAAAGCCCAATAAGCCCTTTCAAATCTCTGCGTTTGTGCCATGAAGGCTAGAGTTGATCTTTCCTCCCATGACAGCAGGAAATGCAGGTAAACGGGCACATTGTCTTTTGAAACCATGCTGACTGACAGCTGGAAGTCAATAGAATCAATCCTAATAGCTAGACAGGTGGAGAGAGTCAAAGCCGGCCGTTCTTTGTCCTCATTAGGGAGCATGGCTCACTGAGCCAAACAGTTCCAGATCCATTTCCATAAAATGGGAGAGGCCAGGCAAAGGTGCCTGCCTCTGCGTAACAGTACTGCCATACATCATCCACGTTGCCTCATTCGCTTGCTGTGATTTAGAACCTCCACCGTTCCTAAATATGCCTCAACCACGACAGGGATGACACAGTGCACCCTGGTACTCGCCTGATTTCCGCAGGGCCTTCCGGAATAACAAATTCCCTGGGTTGCAGCAGACTTCAGTGACTGTTAAGAGCCGTAAGTGGATGAGGGGCCACCCGGAACAGGTTTGTAATGCTTTTTTTCAGTCTGCCAAATGAGCAGAAGATGAAGTGCCTGCTGAATCGAGATGACAACGCCTGGCTAAGTAGATTGCAAGATGGTGGGCGCTGTCTGCTCAAGTACATAGAAATTAAAACAGAGGCAGATTCCGCGGCTCAAGTGCATGTAATACGCAGCAGCTTTTTTATATTCCTGCAGATCTCCGGTGAAAGGATCCAAGAGCAGGATTGTCCATTAGAGCAGAGCTTCCAGCTATACCAGTTTATGCAGAATAATTCTAAATAGTTTTATTGCTGAATCGCTATAGAATACAGTTATCTGCTGCTAAGCACTGAGCAGTGCCTGAGTGTTAAGTAGGACATTTATGTCGGTTCATACTCTGTGGCGATTTGGAGAGAAGAATCTAAAACAGTTGTTTATAGTGCCATCTGCTTCTGAAAAATACGCCTGCAAAGCCTGATGAAAATCATTTCAGTGCTATTAAGGCATCAAAATGGATTTGTAGCCTTTCTCTATTCAATTATCACTTTTAGAAAGGCTAACAATAAAAGTAGTATGTCTATATTCAATTACTTTAGAGGAGATAATAAAATATGGCAACAAAATAAACAAGGTAAATAATCACTCCAAACACATTAATGTCACCGGCGCTCGGCTGCAGGCACATGTTTTTGGTCTTTTATTTTCACCTTATTTATTAGCAAACATGTTTACAAATGATTTTCCCTCCAGTCCTGTCTCAAGGGGCAATTGTAAAAAGATAACATTGCAAGTTAGGCAATAAATACAGGCCAATTGGCTTGCTATGCAGAAAACGGGCAAGAACAAGCACACCTAAAGCAGCTATATTCAACCCCAGCAGTTGTATCCATGCCTTGCTTTCGAATCCTACTTCTCTGGCACTGGAACGGGCCTCCAGGCCAGGTGGTAAAGCATCTGGCAGGACACTTTGCCATTTGAGCACACCACTAGACTATCCTTAGCCAAGTAGATTTTCACAGAGGGCAGCCTCAGGCGCCGTTTCTTTGCACAAGGCGGCAATGGAATTGTCTGGTCAGACCAATTGTAAATCTAATGCAAGCACTTTAGACCAAACCTGTATTTGGGGAATCTGCTGCCTCCCCTGATACAGAATGCTGAGACATGCTTAAGTCCCCGACCTCTGCCTCAGCCTCTTCTAGAGAGACAAGCTGATTCTGTATCTATTAACACCATAGCTAATCCCCCTAACCATGCTTCTTTAATAAGACTTTTTCAGCCACTCCGAAAGAAAATCTCTGGCTGCTGGCGCAGAAAAAGCACTAGTCCGAGACTGACAAACCATGCAATGGCTGACCTGAAAAAATCAACAAGTCACAGCAGGGGGTGCTTGCACTGAGCACACAAAACCCATGTTCAATACAGTATCGCAGAATTGAGCTGAGCAT
Source organism: Tachysurus fulvidraco (assembly GCF_022655615.1). Lineage (NCBI taxonomy): Eukaryota > Metazoa > Chordata > Actinopteri > Siluriformes > Bagridae > Tachysurus > Tachysurus fulvidraco. The sequence continues at coordinate 8,000,148 of NC_062534.1, forward strand.
ATAACTCACCTGAGTAATCCGGAAAAAGGGCAGATGAGCAACAGAACAGCAGTGGCAGGGTTTGCAAATAGAGTCTGGGGTTTAAGTCGTTTGCTGTGGCATGGAAAGAATACTCCTCCTTTTCTAATCTTGCCAGATATCCATCCTGAGCTCCGAATATCCCAAGATAAATACTGAAATTGAACAATGCTACTGCTGAGCGTCAACTTTTCTCTTTTTTTCATTCTTTCTCTGCTGCTAATCCTCTCAGCAACTCTTCAGCCTTCATCTTTTCAGTTCTACAGTACTGTATGTGTTCGCCTTACGCTTAAAATGTCAGCTATGATATTATGCATTAACAGTCACACGGGCAAACATTTAGTGCAGCACAGATAACTGCACCGTTGCCACATCTGCATAACGACATGTCTCACGTACACACATTTATTAACCTAAAAAGTTTTAAATCGATAATATAAATAATCCTAGCCCTAACCCTAACCATAAAATATGTGCGGTGAGTTTTTTTATGTTTCCAATCTAGCTGTTTTGCACATATCATTGTCACATCACAGCACACGAGGGCTTTTCAGTTACAGTATAGTGACAGCATGATAAGCTTAAATTCACACAACTTACCATATATATGTTCTCTTTTACTTTGTTCTACTTTTGAATGAACTCACTAATGTTGAACATTAGTCTGAACATTAAAAGCATTGAAAACAGAGCCAAGACAACTTAAATTTGTAAATAATGCTTTCAGAGAGATGCCAACATGATAAACAACAAATTATTCAAGATGTAATTACAGCTGGCCATCTATTTCTGCCCATACCCCCTATTACACCAGTGACCTATTCCTATCAGAAGACTAATCACATCAGAGAGTGTGTTGCTAGTTCGGCCCATTTATAATTATGGCTGGCTATCAGTCATGCAGCTGCTAGTCTTTACTGACCTAGATTTCATGTAGAGAATTCTTACCAAGTTAAATACTAGGAGATTCGTTAAAAGCTGCATTTCCTTTCCCTTGTGCTGTTTTTTTTTAAATAATAAAAATAATTAATAATAAGTAGAAAAATAATAAGAATAAGAATACAAACGATTTTATGTCGTTTTCTAGTTATCTTTTAAATTTGTTACAGATTTTTCCTTTATTTTCACTGTTAAACTTTTTCCTGTTTTTTTAAATTTCATTTTCTAAAAGAATTTAACTTTTTTTTTTTTGCCGTTAGCCAACCTACGGTACATCATGATTCACAGTTTTTTATCACAGGAAAGTCTTCAAGTAGTATGATCAAATATTTATGTTGTATCGCCCAGCGCAGGCTACAGATAATATAGAGAATAGCAAAAGTCAAAAAAGGTAGGGGAAATAGGAAAAAATATGCATTGCTTGTTTCAAATGCTACATGGTATTCAGTTATAAGAAATAAAGAAAGTACACCCTCCTTTAATTCTGTTTTTATTGATCGTGGCCTGGGGGTCAACCGTCCAGTGTGACTGGGAGTGTGGAAAAGAGGTGAGGAGGCGAGTGCAGGCAGGTTGGACTGTGTGACAGAAAAGTGTCAGCAAGAATCAAAGGAAAGGTGCACAAAACAGTATTGAGAGCAGCTCTGCTGTATGGATTAGAGACTGTAGCAGTGAAGAAAAGACATGAGGCAGAGATGATGTTGACATTCTCTTTAGGAGTGATGAGGATGGACAGGATCAGGAACGAGCACAGCAAAGGGACAGCTCAGTTTGGCTGTTTTGGGGACAAGGTCAGAGAGACTAGATTGAGATGGTTTGGACAGAGGAGGGATGGTTATATTTGTAGATGGATGTTGGAGATGGAGCTGCTGGGTAAGAGGTCAAGAGGGAGGCCAAAGAGGAGATACATGGATGTGTTGAAGGAAGATATGAAGGTGCATGAGTAGAGGATGCTGAGGATAGAGTTAAGTGGAAAAGAAATATTCGCTGTGTCGACCCCCAACGGAAAATAGAAGAAGATGAAAAAGAAGAAGAATTTGGATCTTCAAAATTAGTTTATCATTAATAATTGTGACTATAAAGGCAGACATTATGGCACTGTGTTGTTCTGAAACACTCATGGCATCAATCATGACCACAAAGAAGCAACACTTTCTACTCATCGGTCTTGCAAGGCTTACAGTATAATGCCTTTTCCAAAAAGCTTTAAATTCACCTTCTACAGTGAGAAGGATTATTTGCAAATGAAGAGCCTTTAAGAATTTCCAGGAGAAATTCAGTCTTGTGAATTTCAGAAGGTTTAATGCTCATAAATATACAATAAAGAAAAACCCAGGGGCCACAGCGAGAAACCTACAGGACTCTGTAAACACCTTAAATATTTATGTACATTATGTTTATCGCACAATCAGAAAAAGACTGAACTTTTATGGTAAGCTGGCTAGGAAAATGCTCCTTCACGGATGCGGAGAAGAATACGGAGCATGACAGAAGTTTGTAAAATTGCACATGAACAAACCACAAAGGTTCTGGAACTGTATCACTTGGACTGATGAGACCAAGGTGGAGATGTTTGGTCATCATGCACAGCACCATGTGTGGCATGAAACCAACACAGAACATGACCATTTACAGCATTTGGCAGATGCCCTTACTCGGGGGCCCAGCAGAGGCATCTTTGTGGTTCTCGTGTTCAAGCTCGCAACCTTCCACTAAGCTACCACATACTGTACCACATATGAAACATGCTGTCAGCATGACAATGATAAACTCCACATTATCTGTCAAGTATCAGTCCATACAACACTGCAGCTATCTCAGTGCAAAACCAGGAAATCAACATTTAATTGACTAAAGAAGCTGTTGGAATGTCCAGACCTCAACCCCACTGACATGCTGTGGTGGGAACAAAAACAAATGCCCTCAAACAAAAGACACTGATTCAAGACGTTCCACAAATGTTGGACTCATCATCATTTTCTACCGCTTATCTGAACTTCTCGGGTCACGGGGAGCCTGTGCCTATCTCAGGCGTCATCGGGCATCAAGGCAGGATACACCCTGGACGGACTGCCAACCCATCGCAGGGCACACACACACACTCTCATTCACTCACGCAATCACACACTAAGGACAATTTTCCCAGAGATGCCAATCAGCTACCATGCATGTCTTTGGACCAGGGAAGGAAACCGGAGTACCCGGAGGAAACCCCCAAGGCACGGGAAGAACATGCAAACTCTGCACACACAAGGCGGAGGCGGGAATCGAACCCCGACCCTGGAGGTGTGAGGCAAACGTGCTAACCACTAAGCCACCGTGCCCTCAAATTTTACAGGGTGTACTTATTTTTTCCTTTTTTTTATTGTATGATGTTGTGTGTTTTTTTTTATGTACTTCCTTTATTCCCCATGACTGTAGAGATATATTATAATCGAAACGTTTCAAACGTTACACTCGGCATATGTCCTCCTGTTAAAGGCACAGGAAAATACACCTGTAAACCTGCTCATTCGTGTCATTTTCCTATCAGCCAATCAGATTGTAGATATCAGACAGGCTGTTCTTAATATTTCAGAAACTGCTGACATTCACAAGCGTCAATAGATTTTACACAGAATGGGGCCAAAAACAAGAAACATCCAGCAAGGAGCATTTCTACAGGGCGAAAACACCTTGCTGATGAAAGAGGTCCAGACTGGTTCGAGTCGGCACTTAGGCTTTTCCAATCTTTCCAATCTTCTCCTTCAGCTGTCCAGTTTCGGTGCACCTGCAGCCACCATAGTCTCAATTTCCTATAACTGCATGATTTAATTGGTTGATTGGATAATTGCTTAAAAAAGCAGCTGTTACATTCAATTCCATTTGCATACTGCTTTTAACATTGCACATTATCACAAAGCAGCTTTACAGAAATATAATAAATCAGGATATAAATTTCCAATGTATCGGTTTACCCCTAATTAGCGATGGTGGCCAGGAACACTTACAAGAGGAAGCAGACTGAGGAAGAACCCTGAAGTGAAGTAATTACACTGTCTGAAGCATAAATCGGTTGTAATTTATATTTAACTGAAGACAAATGACCATAAATTAGAGTTTCTATCTTGTTTTGATTTTAACATTTTAGACAAATTTTGCCTTATTAAATATATACTTGTGTTAATGTTGCTGACTGATTAATAATAGCAATAGTATTGAATTTGTGGTATTATATGCACTCACCGACCACTTGATTAGTAACAGTTTAGGACTAAAATTACCAAAAAACTTCGTATTAGTTCTGTCAGGACCACGTAGGGAATTTATTAGATGATATGCATAAGGTTAGTGTTGGCAGTATGGTTCTGCTCTGGGCAAGAATCCACGCGCCCATCCATGCGCATGCATGGACAGAGAGGGGAGGGCAGCGACTAGAAAATAGAATAGACCCCCCGCATAACAAAACCGCTAAGCACGCGTAGTATTGATAGCTCTCTTACGCATTTTTGGAAAGTAATATATGAATGGTTATATATAGATAAATAATTAAATAATTAGAGAGAGAGGGAGAGAGAGAGGAAAAATATGTGGAGATTTATGACGTAAACTCGTACAGCGAACACGGGTTCCGGCATTGTGGAGTTTAGATCGTGGTAGCAGCGAAGCGCTAGAACGGCTCTATAAATGGGAATTTAAATGGTCAGGTAATATGGATGTCGTAACCGGATTGGTGCACGTCGTGGACAGCTGATTTACAGCTGATGCACGCTTGATGACGTGGCCTGCCAGAACTAATGCGATGCTTGATAAGTTTTCTTCTACGTCATTCCACAGTTTTTCAGTATGAATACACTTCCGGTTTGAGGTCTGTCAGTTACCTATTGATTCTAAAATCTGATGAGATTTGACTTTCAGAAAAATAACATTTTAACTGAACTGTTAAAACAAATCATTCAAGGACAAAAAAAAAAAAAACAGACAAAACCAAACTCCATTCATTCACATTCACACTCACTGGATTGATGCATTGGGCAATGATAATGAGAAAATTACAAAATTGTACCTAAGGATTCATTCCTTAAATAAGAATGGCAAACAAATTTAAAGACATGCTACCGCCTTCATCACCAAAAAGAATACCTTCGTCTTCATCGCCGTCATTATCTGCTAAATCTTCACCCTGTTTTTTAGCATGGGCCCCTATAAAAAACAATCGGGAAAAGACACAAAGAGGCACAACACAATTCACAATAATACAACCATCAAGGAAGAAACCTGTCACAAGTGTAAGATGACATTGTATCAGCTCTCATACATTTAGTTTGTAATGATTTAGACTTTTATACTTTCTTTTACATACATATAAGACAAATATACATCTAGATTTGAAATACATACACACATAAGCCATATTTAATTAGACAAACCTAACGAGAGCTAAACAAACTTGATGGAAAAATCCACCCTGAACCACTCCCTTACAATTCATATAAGTTATTCAAATCTAGTTATGTTTTTATTTATTTATTTATTTTTTATTTATTTACTCAACATCTATTTTCAATTTAGTTAGCAGTTTCCTATGTTACTCATGACCATAATACAGTTTGATTTCCTTTCCTCATTTCCTAAAGTACAGTATTTGATTTAGCCTTTTCTTTATTTCTTATATTTAAGAGAACGATGCAAATCAAACAGACAAGTTTCCAAAGCTTTAACATTTATGCTAAACCCCCTGCTAATGCCGTTAATGCGTATAGCTCGCTAACTAGCTGACCTTCTGCTGTCTAAATGCATTGCAATAATCGAGAGTCCAATGATTGATGTCTAGTGTCTCTACTACTTCTACACTGGAATTTACATTATGCTTTTTTTTTTTTAACAGCAAATACAGTGCTATCTCAGAGATAACGGAAATATCATTGAAACCTGTTAGTTATCTTTATGGTCTGAGGTGATTTAAAGGTTTGCTCTTAATGAATGCCGTTGTAACCGTGCTAGCAATGTTAAGCTGTGACATTGCATGGCAGACTAACACTAACGTCTCAAAGGAATAACAAAAATACATCAAATTAGCACCAGAACTGCTAAACACCTCACAAATAGTTCGGTATAAACGGATTTATATGTGTTTCAGGGTGGAGTGTTCCTTTAAGATCAGATCGTAGATATGTTTAATGTGATAAACTTTCTATGCTATGAGTTCTCGTTAGGTTTGTCTTTTACATAGTGATTTTATTGTACTATAAACAGTAGACATAATTAAACAGTTAGAACACAATACAAAACATGATAACTAACAAACTAACATATTAGCAATGAATCAATATTAATGAATTTATTTATTATAATCTACTTGTAGAAACCTTTAAAATGTCATCGAGAACTAAACCTTTACTTGGCCTTCAAATAACATCTTTGCTTGACTGGCCTCTGCAGAAAATGTGTAAATTTACCTATAGAGGGAGTTTTACACGGCACAGTATCTATACAGAGAGTTCTAGATAATCAGGCAACCGTAAAAAAAATCATCCAGTAAGTGTAGAAAAAGATAAGAATGGCCCGGTATCTACAAAAAAAGTACACGAATACAATGACAGTCATCAACACTTACATTTTAACCTTTTAAATTTCTCTGTGTGTAAATGTTACTTTAATGCGAATAAGAAAAGAAAACCCCCTCTTTTTTTGCAAGATGTAGCTTTTTTTTTCTTTCTTTCTTTTTTTCAGTTGAATCTGAACTGCTCCATTACAGTCCCATTTACAAACACTCATCATAGTCTGTTTATAATTATGTCCTGCAATTATAACCTCTCGTCATGATGAATGGAGATGTCAGCTAATTATATCACATATTATGACTCACTCTGCTGGTTTACCAACAGCATCAACATATTTACGCACTAGCTCATTAACAGAAGTTGATAGAGTTTCTGTAACAGCAGACTATTTCATAGTCAATCTGTTGCTTTTGTGTGTAAGTCAGAAAAGCCAACCATCATTTACTGAAAATAACAAGGATATGAGGAGGACTGAAAACCGAAAGATCTTAAAATCTGTTCAGAACTAGTATTTATTTTTTTATGTTCCTCCGCACAAAGAAAAACCTGTTTTCCAGTCATTAATATATTTCAGGGTAGAGTAATTGCTTATGTATGTTCTTTGGCAAAACTATAAAACAAACGCTAAAATATACGCCACATTATAGCTTTACAGGTATTGCTGCATGAAATGTAAATGCATCTCATTCATCAAATGCTATCATTTGGTTGATAAATTGCACTTTCTAGAGCTTTCACAGTTTCAGGAAAAATGCACCATTCAATGTCTAAGATGCAGCTAAAAAATGTGACATATAGAAATAAAAAACCTGAAAATCTCTTAGTCAACAACACCAAGATGGCTGCGTTTTAATTAATTTTTTTTTGTTTATAATGCTGTTTATTTGATTCCATTGTTGCCTGCGATGTCTTTAATAAAAAGGATGTCATTTTGTATGAATGCCTCAGAGCAAGTACATGCTGAAGTTTAACTAAACTTGGCTGCATGTGGTGTGTGTGTGTGTGTGTGTGTGTGTGTGTGTGTGTGTGTGTGTGTGTGTGTGTGTGTGTGTGTGCGCGTGCTTGGAAATCCCACTGCATTCTGGGTGCAAAAAATGTTCACAAAATAAAGATGTGTCAGTTTTAAGATGCACTGAAATTCAAAATATTCCTGAAATCACATGATGGACAGAAAAAGATTAACTGCTGCTGTTTTTAAAAAAAAAAAAAAAAAAAAAAAAAAGAGGCTCTGACGATTATGATGTGAAAAGACACACACAGCAGCAACAATTCTTGCAATCTCAAACTTCAGGTTTCTTACTCTTCTTACTTGAGACCTACAGTATGATGAACATCTATAATGTTCTTACGGCACAATAAAATAGATAACAAATGAATAGATAACAGATGCTTTTCTCTGTGTGTCCAATGAATAAAACATGTGTTTTGTTGTGCAAAGGTCTGCAGACTTTGCCACAGCTGAGCCACAAAAATAGTGTTTATAACCGGGCGAGATCCATTTCGATGATCAGAAAGACGGATTACTCGAGGACACGGTGCCAGCGAACCGCCCTCCAAATGCACTCTGATATTAACCTCTGTGAGCACCAACCCATCACGGCCTGTGGTGGAGCGCAGAAGAAATGTGCTCTCGCTCTCCTCTCTGTGACCTCCAACACACTGGACTGATGATGTGCTCGATATCAGCTGAGCGCCGGATGGTTAGTGCACTCGCTTTGACAAGGGAGAAATGCATCGCACCAGGGTGATAACTGATTGGAAGAGCTCCGAAATCCTGAAAACATTCGCTGGGTTTTCACTGGTGAAATGCTGCCTAAAAACAATTCAGCCTTCTTCAGTTTACAGACTCTGTCTCCAATTCTCTAGTGGCTTCTTCTTTCACTCCTTTCCAAGGCTTGCTTTCTGCTTCTATGATAAACTCCTGTCGATTCGAGACACTGCAAGTTTAATGCATAAGTTGGAAGGGATGGATTCGAGAGGACCAAAATAACGGCACTTAGAGATAAAGAGGATTACATTTTTAAAACGAAAGGGTGAGGCAAAGTTCACAACACTGCTCAGGAACAAAACAAGCCGCACTGTTTTGCTTTTTTTCCTTTTATCCAAAGTCTACGAGACAGATTGACATTAAGAGACCTGAGATTTGTTATAAGTTACTATAGCAGCGAGCCAGCTGAGCTGCTATAAAAATGAACTGCATCTCATTACTCCATAAAATTAACGCTCCAATAAGGATCTAAAGTTAATAAACAAATAAACCTTTGACAATTTCCTAATGAGCCGGTTTAAAGATGCTATGTTTTTGGAAGGAAGAGTGCACTAGAAAACCTGGAAAACAAATTGGCCTACACCATTTCTATCTTCCTGTTTCAGCTGTCTTGAAACCAGGCCTTGGCATTTCTATGGGGACTAGCGACAAAAGCTGTTTGGAGGCTAGTCCGTTAGCATGGAGATATACTGGGCCAGTATATGAGCAGCAGGGGGAACTGAATGGGAACTTCCTGGCCAAGCTGTGTCCTGCATTTCAAGTCAAAAGGAATGAGGCGCCAGTACTAAGAAGAAAAAAAAAAAACAAAGCTCCTGCCAGAACTGGGTTTGCAACACATTTAACAGAGCTGCTTCGTATCAATCGGAAGGGACATCCGGGTTCATTTTTGTAGCCGCTGTATTGCTTACAGCTTCTCAGCCCAACTACACACACACACACCCAGCCAACCTCACTCATGGATTTCCTCTACAGCTACACACAACTGAACTACCTGTACATCCCAATTCCATGCCATGTTATTGCTCAGCCTAGCAGCTATTGGCATTTTCATCACACTAGCAATCTGGAGTGATCTGCTGCAGGATGACAAATTTTTTTTGCCTGCTCCGACCGCAATGTGCCGTATTGAAACCCCAACATTCACAACGGCTTCTAAAGAAAAGCTTTTTTTTTCTTTTTCTTTTGTCTTTCACGGCCCTCGTTCTGATCGCTATGTAAATTAGATCTGTGCTCCGTCGCTGCCAAATTCCCTTCTCTGAAACAATTCGAGAAATGTTCAGAAGCATAAATTCGCAAATAGGTTTTTAAGCTAATAAGGCTATTTTGTGTCAGCTCCCAATTGAAACATGAGAAGAACAGCTCCCTGAAGAGAATTCTATAAAATGCATGCTTATATGGCAAATCTGTAGCAAACAAATGAGAAAAGAATTACGGCAAGTGCAATAATTCCACCTTGCATGTTAAGCAGTTATTAATGCATGCCGTTACAGCACGCAAGAGATTACGCATTTGCTGTAGCAATTAATTTAAACAGAGAAATAATTCTCAAGACAAGTGATGGCATGGAAGATAGGCTCATAGGCAGTGCTAAAGGGTAATTTTAATTTTGCAACATTTTAATGTACTCAGTCAGACACCCTGTAATACATTAGAAACATTTTGTTTGAGCAAGAGAAATTCTGACAGAATGACTGGAAAGAATTCTCTCTGGCAGCATGGCATGTTTCCCAGCAGTAAAAGAGGACACGCTGCTCTTATGTCTAGTGTCATGTTTTTGCTTTGAGTTCATATCAAATGCTTTGCTCATTTTCCTATATGTCTTTACCCCAGTCCTAACACTGCGCGTCTCAATCAGCTCCTTAACTGATGAATCAGTATTTCGTGTACAGAGTTCGGGTGCTGGTACGAACCCTGGCTCACTAAACACCGAGACGCTGATGACTCAATTTCCGGTGACATGACTACATACTCATGTTGTAAGACATCACCCCTGGCATTTTTCAGCATCAGACAGGAATGATAGCTTTGATGGTATTTTTTTACTGTATGTTGTTTAAAGTAAGATATAATGTTATATATAATATAATGTAATAGATGTATTTTTATTCTTTTCTAAAAAAGGTATTTTGTCATAGTATTTCAAACAGGATTGTACAGGATTGTTAAAAAAAATCATTAAATTCTTAAAAGTAATTAATTAATTAAAAAAATGAATGATGCAAGTAATCGTTTATAACAAGCTAGTTGTCTAAGAGTTTGTATACCACTTTTTTTTTTTTGCAGAAAATATGCAGTCATTTCCAGTAAGGGAACAAAGTACGCATCGATGTTCACTGGTTTTTGCAGCACATTGTGGGATTTTATTAGGAATGAAATTCCCTGGTGCACTGAAAGGATCTTTAAGATAGTGATTCCTGATCAGTGCCATGACTCCTAAACTAGGGAGATGATTGAGACGCAGCTATTGATTGCTTCACTCTAATGTGTTCACCTGTTCTGTGTTAAACCTTTAATTAGTGTGTTTCTGTCTTTCTTGCCATTTCATTGTCTCGGTATGAAGCCGTATCATGCATTATTTCCCCCTCATTTGTTATGGATTTTTTTACACTCTCTCTCTCTCTCTCTCTCTCTCTCTCTCTCTCTCTCTCTCTCTCTCTCTCTCTCTCTCTCTCGTGTGTTCGGTTACCATCAATTACCCTTTGAGCCTAAAGGAGATTGTAAGGATTCATCATAATAACACCTCGTGAGCTTTTGCTCCATCTCTGATGAGCAGGTTGAAAAAAAAGATACAGTGCTGCGTGCGGAGCCGAACGTTATAAGAAGGAAGTGATTAGGCGAACTTCAGTGCAGTTTACTCACTGCAAAACCTATCATTATTGGTGTGATTCTACTCAAACAAAATACACACTGTGTCACTGTGTTGTTGTTTTTTTGTTCTTTATCTTGTCCCTTTTCACTGTAAACAAGTGTTTTTTTTTAACAACGCATTTCACCGATTTGTTTTTTTCTGGAGCTGAGTAGATTGACAGAGTCTGAGGATTTCGAAAGGGCGATCAACAAGCTTAGAGAGCTGACGAGTTATTGTTGCTTGGCAACAGTTCCGGCTGGTTTTACATCATGCTAATTTGGAAGAATTTACATGAGATTACAGGTTTGTGTGCAGAAGCCAATAAAACACTCTTTTCAGTGGATCAAAAAGATCAGGATCTACAAGGTAAAAACAATAATGATCATCAAATCCTTGTTTTCGGTACATCATGCGTCTGATGGCTTTCAATGACCTGTCATTACAACACGCTATATGCTCGGATTATTATTGTCATTTATTTTCATTTCTAAATGACCAAGCACTCTCTGCAAGGTACTTTATTATGACTTATGTCCAATTCCTCTGGTCTATGTACTGCAATATTGAATTATTATTCATTATTATTTATCTGCAAAAACACGATCATGTCCTCGCCTCGACAAAATCAAAGAATCCGTCATATCTATGAATTCTTTCATTGAATCAAAATTTCGAATGGTCCAAAAAAAAACATGAATTTTCTTCCTACTTTTAATTAGTCACCACGGTCATAATTAAATTTCAGTTACAGCAGTTCAATCAATGGCTTTAGCTGCTTTTAAAATCTACACCAATAAGAGGAACTTGTAGATAAACGCCTCCAGGTTGAAACTATATTTTTTAAATTAATTCAACTGTCTTTAGTCTATTTGAATCAAACTGTAGTTCCTGTCACATTTTCAACCCCTGATGCACTTTGCGTCGGTGTGTGAGAACTCAGCCCCCGCACTCAGGAGAGCACAAAATCAGTCCATGAGCATCGGAGTGATTTGATCTCGGACCGTTTCCAACTGAACTCTGGCACGGTTCATTTTTGCGAGAAAGTGATGTGACCCAACTGCAGGAACTTTATCAACAACCCCATATAGTTTAGAATGCAGCAGTTTTTTTTGTTTTTTGTAGGTGAGAGATGAAACTGAACAGTGGACATGACACACACAGTCTTTTAATCTAGTCATTTAAATAATTTGTTAGTAATTTAATGAGCGTCGGCTCGGCGCTCTTCGTGCTCAGGTGATTTGTATGACCTCTACAGGCACGTAGTAAAGGTTTTATACTTTTATACTTTTTCCTCCCCATATTCAGACCAATGAATACAAAAATATATAAGACCTACAAGCCCCTCGGCCAAACATTTTCTTTTCCGTTTTTGGTTTATTTAATTATGTGTGTGGAGAAATTAAACCAAACCACACAGCAAACAAACCACCAAACAAACTAAAAGAGTCAGACGAAAGAACGCGGCCATCCAAACGAAGGATGCTTCTTCTCTCTTTTTGCAGTCAAAGAAGTGTTTATGCTCCTTTAAGGCAAACAGAGAGAATGAAGAGAAGCTTCTTTATGCAAGTGATTCAGGCCCTCAAAAAGGACGACCTGGACTTTTTCTGGACTCTACTACTCAACACACACACACACACACACACACACACACACACACACACACACACACACACACACACACACACACACACACACACACACACACACACACACACTATTCCTAACGGCCATTTTTTTACACAGCTTCATATTTAGAATTACACATATTACATAATCATTCTTTTTTACAGCAGATCTGCACTTTACGCACAGCATACATATAAACATTTTAACTTCCTCCATATACTTTCTTCCTGTTTAGTTATTTCTATTATTTAATGTAATTTTAATTCTTAGTATATTTGAATTTTTAAAATGATGTTATTCCTCTTTTTATGATGTAGTCAGTCTATATCATTTCCCTGCATGATAGAAATCTGTATTTGGTCACATATATATATTACAGCACAGTGAAATTCTTTGGAGGTTAGGGACAGAGTTTAGGATCAGCCATGATACAGTGCCCCTGGGGCAGGAAGGGTCAAGGGCCTTGCTCAAGGGCCCAATAGTGACAGCTTGGCAGTGCTGGGGCTTGAACCCTGATCTTCCAATCAATCACTCCAGAGCCTTAACCAATTGCTTCACCACTGTCCTGCAGTGTGTATTGTTATTTATGTGACAAAAACAATCTGAACCTGCCATTGATTCTGATCGTGAACCAGTCCACATGTAAGCCTTAGGGGAAGTGAGGACCTTGTCCCAACTCATTCCACAGCAAGATGCCGAGGATCACATTTAGATTAATCGGAAAGGAATTCCACGTAGAGGTGGTTGTTTTTTCTTAATGATCCTGTAATCATTGCTGTGATTGTTTGAGATTTGCAGCTTTGAGTCTTCTCAAGTCCCAGCTTTCCTCAAAATGTTCGCATTGGCCTTTTTCAATGCACATTTGCATGTCACATCTTATCAATACTTTTCATTTCTTCTCTGACACTTTAATAATCCATGTCTGAGTTTCTGTGACTCGATCTACTGGGATTTTCAGTGTTCCATTCAGCTTGGCTCACGTCTACGTGTATGCTATCTGAAACACGCTTTTATGACATTTCTATGGCTTTAATTAAGACAATGTAAAACATTTTCGAAAGAAAGTCTCCATACTCAACTGAGATTGCGTGTTTGTTAAATGTTTCAGCACGATAGTGATGAATGCAATCACATCCTTTTTCAACCCAAATGATTTGGTTCTCTGTTTGACTTTGCACTTCAAAAAAAAAAAACCTATTTGAAATCATTTAACATTTACTGTGTGGCACCTTGGGGTAGCCTTGCCAGATGATATTACTCAAATATATCAAAAGTAAACACTGATCTATAACGCAGATAATTATGCCAAATAGATATCAATAAAAAAAAGCTTTATTTTCTTGAACAGATGATTATTTTGAAGTTTCAGAGCCCTGAGGCTTGTGTGTGTGCAAGTTTAAAATTAGTTTAGGGAAACAGCGCTGCTCAAAAATTCTGCATCGAAAACACATCGCTCTCTCACAATTATTCCAACTTTCAAACTGCTGATTGAGAAGTCTGCACCAATCCCTTTAACGTGACAATTAATCAACTGTGGTGTTACACATGCACTGTCACTCGCAGATGAATCCCTTTAATAAGCTGAATTCAGAGGCCTGGGAGTCTACATTTCAGTCATCAGTTACACTTACACTGGCGTTTGGCCGGGATTTAATGTCGTCTACAATACCATGTGTATCTTGTAATACTATGTGAATATTTCTTGTGCTAAGATAAATGAACAGCAGCGATCACTGCAGAATCAAATAACATTCAATCAAGAAGAGCGGCTTTCTTACAAAACACTTTATCATCTAAAGTTATTCCGCAACTGGAACTGCTAGTGCAAATGCATCAGCAGCATCTTCCTCTTTATACAAAGAAAAATCCCCTAATAGACTCCTACAGTCTTCTTGTCATTTAAATGTCAATAAAAATGTTCCAGAATTTTCAGCTCACCGTCTGGCTTTCTTTAAAGTGACGCTACCGAAGTGCAGTATTATGATTCGGTTGTGAGTTATTTAACCCTCATAAATATTCTGTTCATATTGTGCAATAAAAACTATGTCTAAAGATTAAAGACTTGAATAATTTAAAACTTGACACAAGTGGAGTGGACGTGGACGCCGCCACCGCTATTAGACTCGTTACTAATTTTTTTCAAAATCAAACCTGAAAGCAATTTCAGACATTTGACCTTCACTATGTTTGGATCAATTCCAAAATAAGATCTCCTGGTTATGATTATCCCATATAAATCCTTTAAACATTCTTCACCTCGTACGTGAGATATCACGCTAACAAGACGCTAGGATTGACAAATGCACAAGCAGATGGAGGCAACGAGAACCCGAAAATATAATACCTGGTAGCCGAATGATATAAAAAGGCTTTTTAGGGTCTATTTACTGAGCTTGAAACAGAGCGAAAGTGAAGTTTTATTTCATTTGTAATTTGGTTCATTTTGTGTGTCACGTCCAGGTTTTATTGTCTTTTTTGTTTGTCTGCCTAAATACCAACGCATCGCACATCTGCAGTGATGCGTCTCTATCCCGCATCTTACAATTTTGGCTTACAATCCAAAATATACAGAGTGTTTGCTTCACTTCCTGCAGTTAGCTTTATTCAAGGTCGACTCACTTTCTCACTGCAGTTGCGCTTGAGTTCACTGCGAACTGGCCTGAGATCACCTCACTCCAGTCTCTGCCCAGTTATTTTGGTCTGCCCCTGAGTGTGACTGCATTGTTCTCACCTGCCTAAACAAACCGCACCCTAGAGGAAAGAGCACTGAGTTTGGATTCAAAACAGATTAAATATTGAATATGTTAATAGCACCTTTATTTTATAAGAGGTTGTGAAACCAAAAGGCACAAACTGTGTATATGAAGTGGAAAGCGCAGCTACATAAAGAAAAGTGTCACACAAGCTGATATTAGATCTGAGCTAAAATCTCTGCGGGTTCCTAATATATTTCTAATTGGAGTTATTGCGAGTGGTTGAACTAATTCAGTCAGTCATTTTTATGGCTTGCGCCTCTACAGAAATCAATGGTAATGAAAGCCAGTAGACCTTTTTGTCACAGTACTGTTACGATGATCAGGCAGATCTATTCATCATCATCTTCAGTTTTTCATCTTATGTTCTTCCAAGTTGCCATCTTGAATCCTTCTAACGTCTACTGTTTAGCAGTATCAGTTGTTTTAAAAAAATGTTTTAGTAAAATCTCATACAAACCTCTACTTGCATGCATCTTCCTTAATTTTGTATGAACAAACCGACACAATCGACAGGCAACTAACGATTGCACTAATCATCTGAAAGTCATGCTAATATACAGTATTGGCGTGCCTAATAAACTGGAAACTCAGATCTGTTTTACTTACGATTTGTGTATATAAACCTAATGTAACTTTAAAGCTACCAAAAACTTCAAAAGTGATATACATCGTAGGGAAACGAGACTTTTAAATGCGCCATTTTGCTGCATTTTTTCGAAATACAAAGCAGCGTCTATGCACGGCTATTCGATTGGCAGCAACAATGTGATTCACAGCCTGAAATTCACTTGGAGAATAGCAGTTATGTGAGCAAATTAATGAGACCAAAGGGCAGGTGTTAAATTTGTATGAGCTGCAATTTCAAGACAAAAAAAAAAAGTTTCTTGCAATTATGCCTTAGTACAGTATCTCAAAATAATAAGAAAGTCTGATTCTCTGAATGATGACGGAACAATACCTAGGACATTTAGTTTTGTTTTTTATTCGATATTCAAGACACGTTTTCACCTCTGATACCAGCAGGATTTAAACTGATCCTGTGAAAGATTTTGCAGTCATGCATATCTTTTGTGTTGGGTTTTTTGGATGCATCTCGTCGCCTTTACTCTGTATTAAACCTGACACTTAATTATGCGTGTGCGCAAGTTGACACAGCTACTGTGAACAAATAGTGCACCAAAAAAACACTTTATTTTATTATTGTTTCCTCTTCCAAATTCGCAAGTGCCGTGATTTCCTCACTGGCTGAATGTACATTTTTAACAAGCGTTTTGCATTTGCAAATTGAGCGTTTTCATTCGGAATCTTAGTAAATCGGGACGTCGTCGTCGTCTAGCCGGATGATTGCATTGTGTCCTGTGAGAGCCAAGAAATATCCTGTGCAAACATCATCCTTAATAACATGAAGAAACCTACATACATACGTATAGTTAAGCGTCAAATTGCATGATATATCTAAGTCTAAAACATAGCTAAATAAATTCAATTGATTTGGAATATAACATCATTTAGTAATTTGACATGAGGACCCATTCATTAACACAGACCATGATGAGTATTATGGCTGGTTAGTACACTGACTTTTCCGCAGCAATACGATGCTTCGGTGTTCCGTACGTTATATTCTGAGAAGCATACTGTAAAATTACCATCAAGAACCTTGGAGCATCAGAATTCAACTGATTGTTATTGCAACCTTGTGTAAATCAACAGAAATAGGTAAGCAACACCTAGTAATTATGCACTCTAATAAATATACACTTGAAACTCACTGGAAGTCAAACATTCGGTATCACTCTGCTGCATGTTCATATATAACATTGTAAAACATACAGACATAATTCATCTGCACTCCAATTTCCATGTTGCCCATTCCAATTAGTGCTCTGACTCCGGGGATGATGGAGTTATGGCGCTGACTTTAGAGAGGACGTACCAGTCGCTCTCTTCTCTTTTTCGCTCCCACATGATGGCTTGCTTACATACCTCCTTTTCTACATATTTTCTTGTTGGGTTTTCTGGCACATTCCTTGGATATTCTTTTGACTGTGAAATGAATAAAAGACTACAAAATAACAAAAGTCTCTGGAAGAAAATCGGGAGGACACATGCATCAAATTGTTTCAGACCACCATCTCCCTTCCTCCTGTCAATATCGACCACAAGAACAACAAAAAAAGGTGTTGGAAAAAACTGGGGTCTTTTCTTTAAGTACAGGTTCTAAAAATGGTGGAACAGATTTGCTGCAGGTTGGGACACAGGAAGCCTTGTTTCACATGCACTTCTATATAAGACCCGTTACAACCATCAAATCGGAGCAGAGTCTTTCGTTACTGCATTGCCTTTACTGTTGGATCATTAAAGTTACTGTATGAAAAAAAAAATGCTTGTGTTACAAAAGTGACCCTGGTGTTTTTGGAGAACTGTAGAAAATGTATCTAAAAACATGGCGTGTGTTTAAAGTCCATTCCAATATACATATTTAATTTAGACCATTTCATTTATTTCGGAAATGGACTTAATGTGGTGTTTTATAGTGTGAAAGAATTTTGCCAATTTGACAGTTTTTTCCAGTTAGGTTTATCATTTTGCTCTTGAATGTGGTATCCAGGTTACACTATTCTATTTTATTGCATAATTTAAAAGTTCATAAATACAGTATTAAGGCAGCAGGAATTGGGGAAAGTAGAGTAACGGGTCTTACATGGCTAGGACTGATGCTACAGGCCTCTTGTGCTCCTGCATCTTTTACCAACCCTACGAAGAATCAATGTACATCAAGAAGGCTGATCTTTCATCTTTAGTCCCCCAGAACAGTCAAGACAGTGAGGAGAGGGAGGTGCACCAAGATCATTAAGTCCAATCTTTATATCCGATCATAATCGGAACTTTTTTTTTTTCTTTTTCTTTTTTCATGATCGATTAAATTATTTGGCTTTATCTTGAAAGACACAAAAGAGGAACCCATTAACAGTGGCATGGAAGGGAAGAGCCGATGAAATGACAGTATGGGAGATCAAGTCAAGGTGTAGTAACACGGTGGACAGACACAGCATGCGCCAAACAATTCATGCTTCAAACACAATACAGAGGGTGACAAAGAAGGAAAGAAGTGAAAAGAAGTATTCCTGTATACCCAACACACTCACCATCTTCAGTTGGTACATATATGTTGAGGTACAAACAATCCTCATTTTGCTCCTGTATATAAGTGGCAACTATATCCAAGTTAAAAGTGAACCAGATGGGCATCATGATCTCAGGCACGGCGTTGTGGATGTTTTGTGGGCATACGGGCGCAAAGTGTGTGGCATTCTTGATGCCTGACCATGACGAGGGTGGCTCTGGGGGCAGGAACCGCTTCTCAGCCACAGGTGGTGCGGCGTAAGGCACACCCAAGTACTGGTCCACAGGGCCCAGGATCTCACTGGGAAGTGGAACGCGCATACCGCGCAGCTTCCCGTAATGTGTGTTCACTGTGGGGTAGTAGCTCTGCGCCCGTACCAATGCCAAAAATGAGCAAAACAACCATATCCACAGCCCGGTGGCATGGCATCCAGGCCAGACCACTGAGAGCTGATTCCTCGGCCACATGGTTTGTGAGAACACAGAGATGCTGACAAACACTTTCCCTCAGCACACGCCTCCGTCCTTCAGGCTCTCAACACGTATTCTTGTCATCGGCCACGAAGGAGGGGCTACTTGGCCAAAAATATGTAAAAAACAAAAAAACAAAAACAAAAAAATACAAAAAAAAAAAAAAAACCCCACAGACGTTCTTTATTCCTTTTCAGAACTGGGTGTTTATGCGCTGTTTAGTCCGTGTGTCAAATCTTCTGTCCTGCATGTGGGAAAAAGAGGAAAGGAATTAATGATAATTGCCAAACAGCTAAGTACTCCAATTTGTCTTTCTTTCTCACATTACTACTTTGCCTCAATTTTACGGACTCGCCATGTGATTTGTGGTGCCACTATAAACGAGACCCTCTGGTCTAAGGCTGCCAGTCTGTACAATCCAAAATCCAATCTGTACAATCCATACCTGATCGTTTGGTGTGCATTGCAATAGCACCGTTTGTATTTGTATCTGTTCAGTGCTCCAAATATCTGAATGCATATCTGTATTCAATTTTATTTCTGTGCCCATGGGACCCTAGTTCCAGTGCACATCTCTAGACTCTACTTTTTGCCTTTTATAAAGAGTGAACCTTTCCCACCCACAAAGAAGGAATGGGGTTGTTCCTACCACATTATCTCTTCATAATGTATTGATTTTTTGGTAACATCCCGACTGAGAATAATCATCTCTGTTTGTGTTCAATTTTATCCATTGCTTCTACGTCAGACACGGCAACTGTGCATATACTTGTACACCTTTGCACCAGAGATAAAAAGTCCTTTCTTTTTATAAATGAAATGCAATGAATAAAGGTTCCACCATCACCACTAGCACACAGGAACCTTATAGATGAAGATGTGTGAAATAACATTTGCAGGTAAAGCTCTCCGGGCCCTTCTAGAAAGATCACATTTGCAAATGCTACAGGGGCCCTGTGCACTGTAAATGCTAATCAGTGTTGGGGTGAAGGGAGTCCCTTGTGTGGGTGAAACTGCACTCCACACAGCACTGATCAATTTTCAGTTCTTAAAGCTTAAGACCGTCAGCCCTCAGCCAGTGCTCCACGGGCCTGGAATAAAAAAACAGAAAAAACGGCGGCGTTTTAGAGCCAGATATTGCATCACCAACTGACTGTAAATGATTTATAATGTATTGGCACCCTGTCAAAGGTATTCCGACCACCTGGGAGAAGCAATATGAATGTTTCCTCGAGGTGCACTTATCCCAGAGTCACACTTCTCTCTTGCTCAAAGCCTTCTTGTGTGTTCCTGCGTCTCATGCATGTGAAGCTCATCTAAACACACTTATCACCCTTAAGGAAATGGACAGTGAATGCGAATGTGAGGCCCAGAGGGATGTGGTGTCCAGGAAACACGGCTCAGTTGGTACATTAAGCCATCTTCTATACGCTGTAAACGTAATGCTTTGTCCCCAATGCGACGGTGTATCACTTTCAATGAACTGAGAGATCCTTGGAAAAATAGAATTGATTGCTTTTGGTTCCTTTGACTAAAGCCCCACATTAAATTGATGATTTGTAAATTATTTTGAAGATCGATGTAACCTGACAGACTCATTCTCACTAAGCTTCCATTTCATTTAGGACATTACCTGCTGACATTTTAAAATCGAGCCTATCATGAGCAATGCTGTTTCAAATGGCAGCTTATGTCAAATACAATTACATTATTCATGCTCATATCAGGTCTGAAAAAAGAAGCATGCTAAAAGCTGTATAAAGCCAGTGCCTGTCTGATCGGGGCAAAATATTATCGGGTGTGTAAATGGCTTCGCAGCTGTGTTGTATTTACTATGAGGAATTAAGCAATTCAATTGGAGAGCGACTCCAACTCTTGTGTTGCACTCTGGTATTATTCTGCTAAAAATGAAGCCCTTCGTTCTATAAATGTGCCGCAGGGATAAAATACGCAGCCTGTGCTGATCAGAATCAACCATAACACCCATGTGGTAAAATCAGATGACTGGAAGCGACTCCAAGCACCTGCTGAAATCCTGGCAAGGAGAAAAGCACAGAGATGTTTTCTCCAATCAGTTTTCCCAGAAAGCACTGAATGTTTCTTCAGCTTGGCCTTGAGGCTAGTCATAAATACAGGCCACAGACACACTGCACAGACTGAAAAGAGTTATTAGTGGTCGTGAACTCCCGTATGTACATGCCATTATAGGTTTTCTCCCTCTCCTAGTCTCTCTCTTTCTTTCGATTCTTGCTTCTCTCAAAACATGTCAGACCTGCCACTCATACACTCTACCTCCCTGTCTAAAATCTATACAACAGCTTAAAAAAAATTGTGCAATGAAAAAATCATACATCTGATGCAAGCTTAGCATCTCCGTGAGAGTTACAATGATTAAGATTGCTGTAACAAACGCCTTGTGTTTTAAAGTGGTCCCGGTGAGTTCACAGCCAAATCACTGGTGTTAAGTAATCACCTGCTGTGTACAGTTGAAAACAATGTCCCTCCCCTGCTCTCTAATATGCACCTTAAGTGTTAAAGCTGGTGCTTTTATTATTTTTGGCTAGAGCTGTTGTAGTACGTTTTCCTTTGAGGGCATAGATTCATAGAAAAATGACCAAAACCTACAGCTTCCAGTGTGCAGCAGTGTCTGTAAAGCTCTCGAGATCACTGAACATTCCTCTAGTTTCATATTTGTACCATTTTAAAAAAACGAACAACAAAAACCCAGAAATTCCTTTCTTTTATATGGAAACCACTTTGCTGCATAGCATTTAGTGGTATTGTTGGCTCAAAAAGGCCTATATTTATTTTCAATTGCTGTTTTTTTTTTTTTTGTTGTTGTTAACAAAGTGTTATATAAAAAAAAAGAAAGGTAGAAGACCACTGAAGAAAACCACTTCACCACAGACACTCGTGTGTATTTGCTCATCCATTACAGCTTTGAAAGCTTAAGTCACCTGTTAAAGTTCTTTGTACTTTCACTGAGTTTGTTTCTCTAACCTCTAACACTTTTAGACCTTGCTTCATGTCCTGCAGTGTTTTTTTTTTAAATAATGCTTTTATTTAAATAATACATCACTGTTCAATGCTAATGTTCATGTAGTTTTTTTGCACAACATACACTCAGGTGTATTAAAGGTATTAGTTTGCCCAAGGACTTTTTTTTAAGTTAAAAAGTAATTATGGACTCTGAAAAAAAGTAGGTTGAACACTGCTGTGAGCACTTCAGTAACACCTATTAATCATAACTCAGATTCTGGCTGGCAGCAAAATGGCACGCTGCACATGGTGTGATAGAGAACAGAAAGAACTGAGCTGGTGGAAAGCCATTCGAAAAACTCGGTTGCCCAAACGATTGTTCTGCACAAAGAACCTGTCAGTGTTTTCAATGACTTCCATAACATTTATTTCAAGTTAGATTTTTTTTCACTTTGAAGAGTGAAATAATCAACAATGACCCTTGTGTTGAATGTGTCACAGTTTTCAAGACCTGCCTGCTGTGACGAAAGTCGCTTTTAATCAAAGAATCTGTCGTGTGACACAAATTCTAAACATTTCTGAAATGTCAAAAATATATTCGCGCATTGCAGATCATCTTGGCAGGAGAAGAATGACTTATTTACTAATTGCTTAATTTTTGCGTAATATCAAAGGCAAGTCCAGACCCTGTCTCAACACCACCTTGATGCCATCACACGTACACAGCAACAGCAAGTGACACCTTTGTAATATTCACTTCCAAAAAAAACCCTTTTGAAAAGTGAAGGGCAGGCAGAGCAAGCGTTTCCCTGTATTCTATTCACTCTACCCAAAGAGCTCCAGCTACTGCAAAAATAAAGGACATTTTGTCTACAGAAAAAAAAACATTCTATTCAATATATCATTCAGTGTGTCATGTCACTACTTCCATCTAATCTCTCAAGGACAAAAGCTAGGTGAACCAGTGAAAATCCTTAAATCAAAAGAATAAAAAAATGGCAAAAAAACAAACAAACAAAAAAAAAAACAGTCCTTATACTTAACCATCCACTGTGCAAAATCATATAGGTTAGGAATCATAAGATTACTGTATTGAGTTTGCAAACCAACAAATAACAGAGAATTTTTTTAATTAACAGAGAATGAACAAACAAATCAATCAATACGAAGTGTGAATTTCCCATCCTTCCATCTTTCTAAACAAAACCTTTAGCCTACATTGAGATAAAATCACAGACTGGAAATAAACAAAGAGCAGTGTAACGTCCACTATCTTTATAAATACTGTACAAGCCTTAGCCTTTCAAAGTGTAAAATATTTGAAGAAATATATCCATTTAATTTTAGCTTCTATGTCAAATGAAAATGTCACCCACCTGCAGTGCAATCTATAGTCTAGCTGCACTGCAAGCTGTGTGAATGCAAAACAGATGACATTGTATAAATTAGCAATAGAGTAGTGCGGAAAGTGTAATTTTCTTTTAACACCGGGATTGCTGGTGTTGCTTCCCAACACATCATGCAGTCAAGTACTTCTGATATAATGCTGGATTTTGTCTATTTGTATTTAAAATGATATAAATGAACATTCTGCCCTCACGCATCATGACCAGGAACAAATCAGAATATTAGTTTGTATAGATGAAGGTTAATGTACTCCTAAATGATCATTTAGCTAAAAGACGATCAAAGCTGTTCAAAGTCAAATTAGCACCTTCGGTTCCTAACTACCTGTGCTCCAGAGGGGAACGTCTGTTCTCTATGACTTTCATTTCCCTGCTTCCAATGCATCTAATACATCAAATGTCATATATTGTTACACCTTTATGATAATACTCACCTGGGTTATTACAACACATTTAGAAAGAGTGGCATCATCCCAAAGAAATCAACAATCGGCTATGACAATGTGTCAGGTCTTATTTGACAATGTAAAAAGAAGCTGATTTAAAAATGGCCTGGCAAGATTGGATTGGATTAATTAAATATTTACTTGCTCCTCAACATTTTAATGCTAGTATTGATCTGCAGTGGACCTGCTAGACAGCTAGACAGTCCCTGGAGTAGGATATTTAAAGATGATATTAATCACTAAACATTACTCAGGGGATAGTACACAAGGGTCATGGAAGATTCACAGAAGATTCTTCACAAAATAGGTTTAACCATTTTATGTAGATATTTAATATAACAAACAAACAAACAAACAAAAAAAACGGGTTTCAACAGAATGTCTGGAGGCGACATGAACAACCCACACATAGCAATTGCACTGTAAGCTGTCATTAATTTCTTCTTGGAAATTGTTTCAGTTTTATTCTGCATTATTTGATAACATTTGAACCTGAAGCATTACACAGAAAGAGAATAGTTTCTATGTAATACCAGACTTATGTAGATCAGCCATAACATTAAAACCACTATCTTTTACTGTGGCACCTGTCAAGAGGTGGGTTGTATTAGGCATCAAGTGAACAGTCAATTTGTGAAGTTGATATGTTGGAAGCAGGAAAAATGGCTTTGACATGGGCCAAGCTGTGATGGCTAAATGACGCGGAGAGCGATGGCACTTGGATACACTATGAGAAGAAATTTTCCTCGCTTCTCTAAAACCACAGCAATGAAGAGACAGCGCCGTTCCAGCACCAAGGACAGCGCATCTGAGTGTGGCTGGAAGGTGGGGCTGCTGAAAGTGTGCCAAAACCTGACGGACCAATCAGGAACGCCCCCTACTCCTCACCTCCCAGTAGTTTGAGTTTCTGGGTAGAAAAAACGTGTCTCCTTGTCTCAAAGCTCCCCAACCAGCTAAACCCAAGCCATGCTCCTGGTGTCTGCCTCACTGTCTTGATGTCCTTCGACTTAACCCGCACTTTTCCTGAACAAGACAAAGCCCTCAGAACCGTGGCCACTACATCCTTGTCTGAGTGATTCCTTTCTTCCTATTGACCGTTCACCTGCTAAAAAAAATAAAAGTGAACTATTTTCTCCCAGATCCCTGACTTCCTGCCTTTTCTCCACGTTCCCCATCTACAAACACATTGTTGCAAACCAAGTACGCTACTTAATGGTATTGTTATTTCCTTGTCACTTTCAGCAAGATAAAGCTCCTAGCCACAACACAAAAAAAATTTGTTCAGAGATGATTTGAGGAACACGACAAGAAGTTAAAGGTGCTGACTTTCCCCAGATCTCCATGTGATCGAGCATCTGTGGGATGTGCTGCACAAACAATTT